>NC_080082.1:62920908-63220908 GCF_949987535.1 Balaenoptera acutorostrata
CCAATATTCTACCCACACCCATCTCCTCTGTAACAGATGCTGTCCAACGTTCCTCCACCCGTGTTCCCCAGATTCCTTTGCCATTTTTTGCGTGCTAGATCATGGCTTTTTCCGCTTTCACCGTGAGCCACTTTGATGTCTTTGCTGGGGTTTGCCTGGAAGGATGCCTTGGGATTTATGTGGCCCAGGGCACCCCTTTACCAATGGCTGCCATTTGTGGGAGCAGTGCATCCCCACGGACATGTGAAAATGGGGCAGGAGCCAGCTGTTCCTGGATGCAAGCACAGAAACATCAGCCTTGCCTCATGCTTCAGTCCCTCCCCTTGACTACCCTACAGTTTCTCTCACACAGCAGTTCACTAGAAATGAGAAGTAAGTTATTGCAAAATTGTCCACCGCCCGCTAAACTGGGTTTGCCCTGAGATGTCCACATATCCTGGTTAGACTTTGCATCACTATTTACAAATTACAAAAATAAATTTGCAGAAGGTCTATGCTATTGGTCTAAGGCATCTGACAGAGCAATGGGATACAGCTTGACACAGGGCATAAATGAAGTCACAGGCACCAGAAGGAAAGCCTGGATTTGTGGCAAAGTTAGGTCATGAGATTGATCATTGGTCTCTGCCCAGAACTGGAGTAGAGGGTCCCTTTCTAGTACCTTGGAGGCATGTGTATACAGGCTGGGGACAGCATATCTGTGCTTACAGATATTTTACTCTGTTTAGAATTGTGGTGGTGTAAATGTGAGCTCTGAAAGTACATTTTAAGAAATGATATACATACCCACTAGGTTGGCTGTAATAAAATTAAAAGAAAAAAGGCAAGTGTTGGAAAGGATGTGGAGATATTGAAACCCACATAAATTACTAGTGGGCAGGTAAAATGGTACAGTCACATTGGAAAACAATTTGACAGTTGCTCAAAAAGTTAAATATAGTGTTACCACGTGTCCCACCAGTTCTATTCCTAGGTAGATACATAATTGAAAACAGGGACTCAGGTATGTGTACACCTAAATTCACAGCAGCATTACTTGCAATAGCCAAAAGGTACAAACAACTCACATGTCCATCCACTGATGAGTGGATAAACAAAATGTGGTCTATCCATATGATGGAATATTATTCAGCCATGAAAAGGAATGAAGTACTGATACATGCTACAACATAGAGGAACCTTGAAGACATTATGCTAAGTGAAAGAAGCCAGGCGCAAAAGACCACGTATTTTGTGAATGCATTTACATGAAATGTCCAGAAAAGGCAAAACCGTAGAGTCAGAAAGCAGATTAATGGTTGGCAGGGCCTGTCAGGAGAGGGGGGAATGAAGACTGACTGCTTAATGGGACTTCATTTGGGGAATTATAGTGGTGATGATTGCACAACCTTGTGAATATGCCAAATGCCACTGCCTTGTCCACTTTAAAAGGGTGAATTTATGGAATGGGAGTGATATATCAATAAAAAGAGAAAGAAAATAAATTATAGAAGAGCTAAAAATATGAAAGCTTTGACTTTCCATCTCATTTCTGATACTTCCAAGTTCTTTGACTCTACCGGGTAGAGTAGCAGTCATTTTGGATGGTGTAGCAGTCATTTTCCCAAGCCTGCTAATACTGAATAAAAACACTTTCAAAGAGGAATACAATGGAGGATATCTTTTTTTTTTTTTTCTTGGCCACGCCGGGGATGTGTGGGGTGGGGTGGCATGTGGGATCTTAGTTCCCCTACCAGGGATCCAACCCATGCTCCCTGTAGTAGAAGCACAGAATCCTAACCACTGGACCCCCAGGGAAGTCCCGAGGATATCTTTTAAAAAAAAATTCTATTATACTAATGACAACCTTGAACAATTTTGGTTCATTGGAGTAGATTACAGGAAGGTTATGAGTTGCTGAAAGAAAAAACGATTAAGCATCTACGTAAATTCCTCCGTGGTCCCCATGGTTAGGACTCCTCACTCCCACTGCCAGGGGCCCGGGTTCGATCCCTGGTCGGGGAACTAAGATCCCACAAGCCGCAGGGCATGGCAAAAGTAAATCCTTTTATGGATAAGCCCATTTCAGTCTAAACCTGAAGAAAACCCTAGTTTTTATGAGAATCTCTGAGGGTAGAATCTTAGTCAATTCTTCACGGAAAAGCAATATCAGAAAAAAAATTTAATATTCACCATTTTTTGAGAACTTTAAAGTTTTAACAAGTCTTTGATCATATATATTCCCAAAGTACCTGGACTCCACAGGTCCCAGTCCCGTTCCCCAAACCAGTCACACAAACTCACCCTCATTCTTCACGAAACTCCACTGTAGTTTTTCATTATGTAAAATGGCAGATGATTCACCTTGTGCTGTTTTATTCACCAGTGTTTTCAGAACCTGGGAGTGCCTTAGAGAGCATCTTCCCAACATGGAGAGAGGGGGCATTAAGGTTCTCCTTGTGCCTTTTAATCAGAAGGGCATCCTCTGCCTCATGAGGTGGATACAACTGGGAAAAACAAGTCCTCTCTAATTATATTACCTATTTTTGCAGGGTCAGGTCCACTTTCATCATCTTCATCTAGAAAACAGGATGCAAGAAAAGGAATCACGATGTTTATATGGGAACCTTGGGGACATAAATCCTCAAGTTCTGGCTATGGACTCCATGCCCTCTTTGGGGACCAGGGAAGAGAATGTCTTTTCCATTCTCCAGGTGCTCACTAGGTCCCCAAACCAGGGCCAGAGCACTAGATTACTCTTCTTAATACTGCTGAAGTTCGCTATTATTTTAAGAACAAAAATATTTATGAATGACACTACTTCCAATCCTAACCCCACCTTCCAGTCCTATCCCAAGAAAGAGCACCAACAGTTTGCAAGTATTTTCTCCCATTTGGTAGGTTGCCTTTTCATTTCACTGATTGTTTCTTTTGCTGAGCAGAAGCTTTTTAGTTTGAGGTAGTCCCACTTATTTATTTTTGCTTTTGTTTCTTGTACTTTTGGTGTCATAGCCAAAACAATTGTTGCCAAGAACAGTGTCAAGGATCTTCTTCCCTTTGTGTTTTTCTAGGAGTTTTATTGTTTGTAGTCTTATGTTTAAGTCTTTTATCCATTTCAAGTTAAATTTTTGTAAGTGGTTGAAGGTAGAGGTCCCATTTCATTCTTGTGCAAGTGCTTATCTAGTTTTTCCAACACAATTTATTGAAGAGACTATCTTTTCCCCATTGAGCATTCTTGACTTCCCTGTCAAATTTAGTTGATTGTATATACAAGGGTTTATTTCTGGGTTCCCAGTTCTGTTCCATTGATCTGTGTGTCTATTTTTATTCCAGTATCATACTGTTTTGATTACTATAGCTTTGCAGTATAGTTTGAAATCAAGAAGTGTGATGCCTATGGCTTTGTTCTTCTTTCTCGGGATTGTTTTGGCTATTTGGAGTCTTTTGTGGTTCCCTACAAATTTTAGGATCGTTTGTTCTATTTCTGTGAAAAATGCCATTGGAATTTTGATAGAGATTTGCATCAAATCTATGTAAGGTTTTGGGTAATATGAACATTTTAAACAATATTAATTCTTCTGATCTTTGAACATGGGATAGCTTTCCGTTTCCATTGTCTTCTTCAATTTCTTTCATCAGAGTCCTGTAGTTTTCAGCATACATTTGATGCTTTGACATCTTGGGACCTTGCTGACCCTAGAGGGATTCTCCTCCCATGTTTATCCAATTTCTAGGGATGGGAAAAAACTTTCCCTCAAGCACACCTCTCAAATGCAAACCAACCTATCCAGAGCCCACACTTCCAGCCACCTCCCTTATTGTTCTCTTATACTCAGGGACACTGTTTCTCTGCCCTAATCACCCCAGGCCCAGGTCCCAGACAACCAGGGACAGCCTCTATACCCCAGAGCCAATCCTCAGCCTGTTATTTCCCACAGAAACCTCAGTAAAGGCTCTTGCCAACACTCCTCCCCTTGTCTCTACATCCTGACTGGGTGCTTCCCCATGTGGTCCTGCATGGCGTGGCATGACGTGTCCCCTTTTCTTAGGAACTGTAACAAACTATCTTTTCAATAACAATCGTATCCTTATCTTTGGCCTTACTGTACCTCAAATTTTCTATTAATACCTTGTTAAAAAGCAAACCACAGGCCCAAAATGGAATCATTTATGTAGACCATGCTGGGGCTTACTACCTAACCTAACTGAAGCTTCAAACCCGCATCCCTCCCACCCCGTCCCCAAAAATGTTGTCTAAAGTGGTCAGTCGGGAATTTTCTGGTCACACCAATGAGGTCATCACAGGGGCCTCCTCCATCCCCCAGAGGACCATGAGGTAATCTGCCACATAGATCCCTTCTGTACTCCATAGGTAGGTTAACCTAAAGCTGAAATGATCTTTTTTATTTATGACTTCCTTGTCTGGTTTTTAAAAAACCTCTCCTTTTCTATAGCCCTGTGGAACTCCTCTCTACTTGCTAGAAGGGATGCTTCCTCCTTCATGAATTATTTGAGAAAGCCAATTAGATCTTTAAAATGTACTCAGTTGAATTTGGTTTTTTTTAACAAACTCTATTCTGAAACACTCGCCCACGTTCACATCCTTGAGACCCACTCAGAATCCCTGATAAGAGCCTTCTCACACTGATTTCCCATTTCTCTACAGCCACTGTCTTGTAGGTACAAAAGTACTGTCCAGCATCTTTAGGCTTCAGGTCAGTGAGGAGGAATTTAGTATCCTGTCCTGTTGAGTTGCAGTCTTGCTTGTACCCAGAGTCCTGCAACTTCCCCAGCACAAATGTCACATTCTGGACGTCAGACTGGCACTTGAGGGTCACGTTGCTGCTGTGTTCAACCTCTGAGCTGGGCAAGGCATGGAGGAGGGATTTGGAAATTTTCTCTGGAAAGAATTTGGAGTTAGTTTGACTCTTCATCTTGGTGACCACCAAAACCCTCCTAGAATTCAGAGGATGAAAGGGAAAAAGGTCATGAAACTTGGGGCACAGGAACAGAGTCTAAGTGGGAGACAACTTACCATTATTTTTCTCATCTTCATTGCCCAGACAAAGCCCTGGAAGAGAAACTCTCATGAGAGATGAATTATATGTTTGTCTTTTTTTTTTTTCTTTATTGAAGTAGAGTTTTGATTTACAATGTTGTGTTAGTTTCAGGTGTACAGCAAAGTGATTCAGTTATATAACATTCTTTTTCAGATTCTTTTCCCTTATAGGTCATTACAAAATATTGAGTATAGTTCTCTGTGCTATATAATAGGTCCTTGTTGGTTATCTATTTTGTACATAGTAGTGTGTATATGTTAATCCCAAACTCCTAATTTATCCCTCCCCGCCCTTTCCCCTTTGGTAACCATAAGTTTTTATTCTATGTCTGTGAGTCTATTTATGTTTTGTAAATAATTTCTTTCATATCTTTTTTTAGATTCCACATATAAGTGATATCATATGATATTTGTCTTTCTCTGACTTACTTCACTGAGTATGATAATCTCTATATGTTTGTCTTTGAGTAAAAATCAGGCAGAGACTGTGTGACTCATCTGTTAAAGATCTGCCTTATTCCTTGCAGGTACTTCCCTGGGTTTATTTTTTCACCTTTTACTTTTGTCCCATTGTTTGTCATTCGGAAGTTATGTTTACAGCGGTGATCATTGTGTAATGTATAAAAATACCGAGTCACTGTGTTGTACACCTGAAACTAATATAACATTGTAAGTCAATTATACTTCAATTAAAAATAAATAAGTACATAAAAGTTATTTCCCAGGCACCATCTCAAAAAAAAAAAAGTTATGTTTATGTACAAAATGCCAGCAACTTTTTCTGATATATTGCATTCCTTTCATAATTAGTCCTTCTTTTACCATCTGGAAATCACTGAACCTTTACCTGTATTTTCTGTGACTGCAATTTTTATGCTTTCCATTTAAAGAATGCAACAGTTATTTACTGTGGAGTGTCCATGTGGGTTTCCACCCACATCCAAATGGGGAGATTTGCTCTCCATGACGGGGTCATTCTTTTCACAAAGAATTGAAGATGTTTTCTGGTCCCAAATGCTCTCCTCACTTGCAGCTTTGATCTTTACGTACTTTAGCCCCTATCTCTTCTGTGCTCTATTCTTTATATTTCATTCTGAGATGGAGACATTAACCCACGGATGGAAATAAGGGACCCCCCCAGTCCCATATTGTGGGGGAAATGGATGCCAGTCTTGGGGCTCTGTTAATGGGTGAAGCTAGAATTTCTGTAGACATGAGAGTGACTCAGGACATCTGGCCCTTATTTCCACTCAGGGATGGACTCAAAACACAAGCCCCCAAGCTTCACCAGGAAGCAGGGAGGTGGGGTAGTGACAGTGGACCGAGGCTGCCTTAGCAGTGAGAATGGCTACGTTGATGGGTAGGAAATCGGCTTCTGGTTGGTCAAGGGGGTCCCAGGTCTCATGGTCTCTTTTTAGGCCCTCCGCATATTCTGCTTTTAGTCTCACGTCACCTCAGCTGTGCTATCAGCCAATCTTCTGCTCAAATGGTGATTCCCATTCTTCCTTTTTTTTTTTTTTTTTTTTTAAATAAGCACACAATTGCCTTAGGTTCACTTTACATCAGGAAACCCTACTAAGGAGTAGGTAAACATTGGGAGAGGGGTTCTCTGTTCTTGACAAACAAAACTGTAATGTATTCAAAGTGTACAACGTGATGATTTGATATACGTATACATTGTAAAATGATCACCACATTCAAGCTAGTTAACATATCTGTCACGTCAGAAAGTTACCTCTTTTGTGTGTGTGAGAATGTTTATGATCCATTCTCTTAGCCAATTTCGATATTATTAACTATAGTCACTATGCTGTTCATTAGATCCTCAGAACTTTTTTTTTTCTTATTTAATTTATTTCTGTCTGTGTTGGGTCTCTGTTGCTGCGCGTGGGCTTTCTCTAGTTGCGGCGAGCGAGGGCTACTCTTTGTTGTGGTGCATGGGCTTCTCATTGCGGTGGCTTCTCTTGTTGTAGAGCACAGGCTCTAGGCACATGGGGTCAGTAGTTGTGGCCCGTGGGCTCTAGAGTGCGCAGGCTTCAGTAGTTGTGGCGCCCGGGCTTAGTTGCTCCGCAGCATGTGGGATCTTCCTGGACCAGGGATCAAACCCGTGTCCCCTGCATTGGCAGGCGGATTCTTAACCACTGCGCCACCAGGGAAGTCCTTATTTCTTTCTTAATAAAGGACCACAGTTGACTTAGGCAGAGACCTGGCTGCAATGAAGACACTTGTTACTAAGGGGAAGAGACCCACTGGCATGTAGGGTAGCTTGAAAAAGCAAAGAATAAAGGGATAGCTCCTTGGAGTTTAGTAGAATTCTGAGGTAGGGAGCAGTGAGCAACATAAGTAAGCATATTTCACTGGAAATAATTACAATAAATAACTACCAATCAGCGAGTATCTATCATTTGGTAGACTCTTTACATACACCAGCCATTTACATACTTACATTATTTAGCAGGTCCTTTACAGATAACTGTCTTTTACCATACAGGCACCCTCTCTGCCTGACTCAGCCATGCAGCACACATTTAACATTTAGTGTGGTCTTTACATACACCACATGGAGAGCTGTACCATTCCCATGCTAGAAAGGGAGGAGTGGGTGACACTAGAAACCATAGCTCTCTAGAGAAGGGGAAAATTACTATGATGTTCTGACTTTTATAACAAGAAACATAGGGACTTCCCTGGTAGTCCAGTGATAAAGAATCTGCCTTCCAATGCAGAGGACGCGGGTTCGATCCCTGGTCGGGGAACTAAGATCCCACATGCCGCGGGCAACGTGCTGGCACCTGGGAGCCTGCGCGCCACAACTAGAGAGAGAAAACCCTCACGCCACAACTAGAGAGAAGCCCGCGCGCCTCAACGAAAGATCCCACATGCCTCGATGAATATCCCGCCTGCCGCAACTAAGACCCGACACAGCCAAAAACAAAAACAAAACAAAAAAAAGAAAGAAAAAGAAACATATATTGGGTCTTTGTCCCTGGTCCTGGCACAGAGCTCCTAACACCCTTGGAATGCCCTAAGTGTTGAGAGACGTAAAGGTGTCTTTTGCTATGTTAATGTAACTCTTGGAAAGTCTCTCTGTAACCTAAGGATGGGGGCTGGTTGCCACAGAAACAACCCCGTGATTAAAGGGTTGGAACTGTCAGTCTCACCCTCCCCCACCCCCTGACCTCTGGGGAGGTCATCAATTGCCAAGGATTTCATCAATCATGCCTATGTAGTGAAGCCTTCATAAAAACCCAAAAGGATGGGGCTCAGAGAGCTTCTGTGTTGGACACGTGGAGATTTTTTGAGTGTGGCGCGCTCAGAAGGTCTTTCCTCATACCTTGCCCTGTGTATCTCTTCCATCTGGCCATTCCTGAGTTCAATTCTCCTACAGTAAATCAGTAATCTAGTGAGTCAAATGTTCCTCTGAGTTCTGTGTTCTAGCAAATTTGAGTTCTAGCAAATTAATGGAACCCAAAGAGGGGGCTTTTGGAACCTTCAATCTATAGCCAGTTGGACAGAAACACAGGTGGCCACCAGGGCTTGTGATTGGCATCTGAAGTGGGAGGGAGGTCGTCTTTTAGGACAGAGCCCTTCATCTGTGGGATCTGACAGTATCTCCAGGTAGATAGTGTCACAGCGGGAGTTGAATTGTGGGACACGCAGCTGGTGTCAGAGAGTTGCTCGGTGCTGGGCGAGACAGTGCCACCAACACACACACACTGGAATTGGATGCAGAATCCTAACTGAAGTCTGAGAAATAGAATATTTCCTGCCATATCAGTAAACAAAGGATGTCACAGTCATCAGCGATTATAGCCACCTCCACCAGTGAGCTGGTGAGCCCTGAGGGAACTCAGGAAGGAAACAAAGAATCCCTGCCATCTAGCAGCCATCAGACTGCAGCCACTCCTCACGGTGAGCCCCGAGGGAACTCAGGATGAGAAAACGCAGGATACTGACCCCAGATAGCTGAGGTGCCTATCAAAGGAATGGTTTCAGTGAGCCCAGACTCATGCATCTTCCCATATACAGAAAAGCGCTAAATTCCTTAACTTGAGATATCTGGTTTTCTTTCATTAACGATAATCTTTGGACATTCAAAGTACCTGCCCTTTGATACAAAACTCCTATATATCCTGCAGGGTTACTTGAGATGCTGTCTCCTGGGCCTGAAGTCCTAAGAATATCCACCGAATAAAACATAACTCTCAACGTTTAAGTTGTGCGATTCATTTTTCAGTCGACAGTTCACATGAGGTCGTACTGGAGTAGGCGGGGACCCTAACCCAACAGGAGACAGTACACACGGAGGGAAGATGGCCATGTGACCATGTGAGGCTTTGGAGTAATGCGTCTACACACCAAGGGATGCCAAGGGTTGCCAGCCATCTCCCAACCAGAATCGAGGAGAGAGGCATGGAATAGACTCTCCCTCAGAGTCCCCCCCTTCCCCCCAGCCCCAAGAAGGAATCAACCCTGCTGACACCTTGATTTTGGGCTTCTGGCCTCCAGAACGGTGAGCGAATAGATGTCTGTTGTTTTAAGCCACCCGATTTGCGGTAATTCGTTACGGCAGCCCCAGGAAGTAAATGTGAGGAGGACGATGTCAGTGACCGCCCCGTTTATTCTGCCCTGCAGCTGGAGGTTTGGGGTATGGTGACCGGCCTCTCAAGCTCAAATGTGTGTGTGGGACAAGCATGACCTCAAAGGGAAGGGCTGAACCCAGAAGAAGGAAGAAGGAACTAGGGCAGATGATAAGTCCTGATGTCCTCCACACCATCCCTTCCCCCACCCCACCCCCCACCCCCTGCCACCCCTCTCACGAAGGAGGAACTAGGCACTCAGTCTGGTGGAACTCCTGTTTCAAATTCTGGAGCTCCCGTGAGACCAAGCCAAGATTATATTCCAGGTCTTCCATCCTAGAAGCTGAGGTCTGTTTGATCACCTTATGTTCAAGTTGAGGATGGTTGAAATCAGGCTAAGGATAGGGCTGGTCAGAAAATGTTATTTATATCCACCGTTCCCTGCCTTAGGGTCATAGGGAAGAACAAATCTGACTCCATATTGGATCTGTTTCTTTTACTTTAACCTTTGTATTCTATTGCTTTTGCTACAAGTTAATCACTAAAGCGATGTTGCCTATAAACTTAAAGTAGACATAATGGCCTATTTCTAGGAACCTTGCCTCCCATGCCTGAGCCTGAAGCTAAAATACCTTTGTTCAGCTCAAAGGAAACATCCTGACCAGGCCCACCCGTGAATGGCAGCAGGAAAGAAGAAGTTAATGTACCCCCTCCGAAGTCTGGCTGGAACAAGGAAACATTTGTAACAACTTGTTGCCTTTTTTTTACTTTACCTCCTCACCTCTCCCTCTTGGTTCTATAAAAGAAACTAGCATCCAGACCCCCACCCCCCCCCCCTCCCGGCAAGATGGTTGTTTGGGACATTAGTCCACCCTTTTCTTAGTCTGCTGGCACTATTCCTTGCCCCAACAACTTGTCTCTCTTGAATTATTGGTCTGTCATGCAGCAAGCAGTACAAGTTTGGACTCGGTATCAGTAGGTCTTTTCTGTATTCCTCGTTCATAACCAAACTCACAGCTTTTCACACCCTGTAGACCCTGCCCTCCTATATGCCAATGGAACATTCAAGGCAAGACGGTGGTACGTAGATGATACACACGTGGAGGTCCCATCAGAGCCGTGCCTATCTCAGCCAATTAAACCAAGGGTATTACCACACGTCTCTGTACCTCTGCTCCCTCATCCCTTATGTGAGAGCACCAAAATGAGGGCACGTGGGTACCACAGCCGGTAGATTGTACCCAACACACAGAAGCCATAATTTCTGTACTTGTCACATCCCCCATGTTAACCCCCACTCCACCGTGAATGTTCTCACCCATCCAAACCCATCGGTCCCCATCCTGGAGACTCACCAAGGTAAAGCAGGGACAGGAATTCTGTGATCATAGCGTCCCTTCTGCCCGGACCAAGACGCCGTGTTCAGTCTTACAGTTGAAAGGAAGAAACTGGACTGGGCAATTGCAACTCCCTCCTGCCTTCTTTGTCCAGAGGATGTGGGGCGAGAGGTTTTGCTCTGACACTTTGCTCCTCCACTACCTGGTGTACAGCTTCCTTCTCACAACTGACTCAGGAAACCAGAAGCCACCAATGACAGCATCTTCCTCATAAAGCTGGTGTATGTTGCCCCACCCACCCTGAGATCTCTCCTGTCTCATCTGAAGTCCTGCCCAAGACATTTTCTTTAAAAATAATTTGTCTTTTAAATAGTCTTATTTTTATTTTTTTAATATTTATTTATTTATTTATTTATTTATTTCTGGTTGCGTTGGGTCTTCGTTGCTGCATGTGGGTTTTCTCTAGTTGCGATGAGCAGGGGCTACTCTTCATTGCGGTGCGCGGGCTTCTTACTGTGGTGGCTTCTCTCGTTGCAGAGCATGGGCTCTAGGCACGCAGGCTTCAGGAGTTGTGGCTCGCGGGCTCAGTAGTTGTGGCTCAAGGGCTCTAGAGAGCAGGCTCAGTAGTTGTTTAAAATGTGTTAATTTCTGCTGTACAACAAATAGAATCAGCTGTACATATACATATATCCCCATATCCCCTCCCTCTTGCGCCTCCCTCCCACCCTCCATATCCCATCCCTCTACGTCGTCATAAAGCATCGAGCTGATCTCCCTTTGCTCTGCTGCTGCTTCCCACTAGCCATCCATTTCACATTGGTAGTGTATATATGTCATTGCTACTCTCTCACTTCATCCCAGCTTCCCCTTCCCCCCTGTGTCCTCAAGTCCGTTCTCTACGTCTGCATCTTTATTCCTGCCCTGCCACTAGGTTCATCAGTACCGCTTTTTTAGATTCCATATATATGCGTTAGCATATGGTATTTGCTTTTCTCTTTCTGGCTTACTTCACTCTGTATGACATACTCTAAGTCCATCCACGTCACTACAAATAACTCAATTTCATTCCTCTTTATGGCTGAGTAATATTCCATTGTATAAATGTGCCACATCTTCTTTATCCATTCATCTGTTGATGGACATTTAGGTTGCTTCCATGTCCTGGTTATTGTGGTACATGTATCTTTTTGAATTATGGTTTTCTCAGGGTATATGCCCAGTAGTGGGATTGCTGGGTCATATGCTAGTTCTATATATAGTTGTTTTTTTTGTTTTTTGTTTTTTTAAATTAATTAATTTATTTTTATTTATTTTGGCTGTGTTGGGTCTTTGTTTCTGTGCAAGGGCTTTCTCTAGTTGCGGCAAGCGGGGGCCACTCTTCATCGTGGTGCGCGGGCCTCTCACTTTCGCGGCCTCTCTTGTTGCGGAGCACAGGCTCCAGACGCGTAGGCTCAGTAATTGTGGCTCACGGGCCCAGCCGCTCTAAGGCATCTTCCCATACCAGGGCTCAAACCCGTGTCCCCTGCATTGGCAGGCAGACTCCCAACCACTGCGCCACCAGGGAGGCCCACCTATATATAGTTTTTTAAGGAACCTCCATACTGTTCTCCATAGTGGCTGTATCAATTTACATTCCCACCAACAGTGCAGGAGGGTTCCCTTTTCTCCACACCCTCTCCAGGATTTATTGTTTCTAGATTTTTTGATGATGGCCATTCTGACCAGTGTGAGGTGATAACTCATTGTGGTTTTGATTTGCATGTCTCTGATAATTAGTGATGTTGAGCATCTTCATGTTTTTGTTGGCAATCTGTATGTCTTCCTTGGAGAAATGTCTATTTAGCTCTTCTGCCCATTTTGGATTGGGTTGTTTGGGGTTTTTTTGATATTGAACTGCATGAGCTGCTTGTACATTTTGGAGATTAACCCTTTGTCAGTTTCTTCTTTTGCAAATATTTTCTCCCATTCTGAGTGTTGTCTTTTTGTCTCAATTTTGGTTTCCTTTGCTGTGCAAAAGCTTTTAAGTTTCATTAGGTCCCATTTGTTTATTTTTTTAATTTCTGTTTCTCTAGGTGGTGGGTCAAAAAGGATCTTGCTGTGATTCATGTCATAGAGTGTTCTGCCTGTGTTTTCCTCTAAGAGTTTTATAGTATCTGGCCTTACATTTAGGTCTTTAATCCATTTTGAGTTTATTTTTGTGTGTGGTGTTAGGGAGTGTTCTAATTTCATTCTTTTACATGCAGTTGTCCAGTTTTCCCAGCACCACTTATTGAAGAGCCTGTCTTTTCTCTATTGTATATTCTTGCCTTGTTTGTCAAAGATAAGGTGACCATATGTGCGTGGGTTTATCTCTGGGCTTTCTATCCTGTTCCATTGATCTATATTTCTGTTTTTGTTCCACTACCATACTGTCTTGATTACTGTAGCTTTGTAGTATAGTCTGAAGCCAGGGAGCCTGATTCCTCCAGCTCCGTTTTTCTTTCTCAAGATTGCTTTGGCTATTCAGGGTCTTTTGTGTTTCCATACAAATTGTAAAATTTCTTGTTCTAGTTCTGTGGAAAATGCCATTGGTAATTTGATAGCGATTGCATTGAACCTGTAGATTGCTTTGGGTAGAATAGTCATTTTCACAATATTGATTCTTCCAATCCAGGAGCATGGTATATCTATCCATGTGTTTATGTCATCTTTGATTTCTTTCATTGGTGTTTTATAGTTTTCTGAGTACAGGTCTTTTGCTTCCTTGGTAGGTTTATTCCTAGGTATTTTATTCTTTTTGTTGCGATGGTAAATGGGATTGTTTCCTTAATTTCTCTTTCTGATCTTTCGTTGTTAGTGTATAGGAATGCAAGATATTTCTATGCATTAATTTTGTATCCTGCAAACTTACAAAATTCCTTGATTAGTTCTAGTAGTTTTCTGGTGGCATCTCTAGGATTTTCTATGTATAGTATCATGTCATCAGCAAACAGTGACAGTTTTACTTCTTCTTTTCCAATTTGTATTCCTTTTATTTCTTTTTCTTCTCTGATTGCCGTGGCTAGGACTTCCAATACTATGTTGAATAATAGTGACGAGAGTGGACATCCTTGTCTTGTTCCTGATCTTAGAAGAAATGCTTTCAGTTTTTCACCATTGAGAATGATGTTTGCTGTGGGTTTGTCATATATGGCTTTTATTATGTTGAGGTAGGTTCCCTCTATGCCCACTTTCTGGACAGTTTTTATCATAAATCGGTGTTGAATTTTGTCAAAAGCTTTTTCTACATCTATTGAGATGATCACATGGTTTTTATTCTTCAGTTTGTTAATATGGTGTATCACATTGATTGTTTTGCATATATTGAAGAATCCTTGCATCCCTGGGATAAATCCCACTTGATCATGGTGTATGATCTTTTTAATGTGTTGTTGGATTCTGTTTGCTAGTATTTTGTTGATGATTTTTATGTCTATGTTCATCAGTGATATTGGTCTGTAATTTTCTTTTTTTGTGATATCTTTGTCTGGTTTTGGTATCAGGATGATGGTGGCTTCAAAGAACGGGTTTGGGAATGTTCCTCCCTCTGCAGTTTTTTGGAAGAGTTTGAAAAGGATAGGTGTTAACTCTTCTCTAAATGTCTGATAGAATTCACCTGTGAAGCCATCTGGTCCTGGACTTTTGTTTATTGGAAGATTTTTTTTTAACATCTTTATTGGAGTATAATTGCTTTACAATGGTGTGTTAGTTTCTGCTTTATAACAAAGTGAATCAGCTATACATATACATATATCCCCATATCTCTTCCCTCTTGCATCTCCGTCCCTCTCACCCTCCCTATCCCACCCCTCTAGGTGGTCACAAAGCACCGAGCTGATCTCCCTTTGCTATGCGGCTGCTTCCCACTAGCTATTGATTTTACAGTTGGTAGTGTATATATGTCCATGCCACTCTCTCACTTTGTCCCAGCTTACCCTTCCCCCTCCTGTTAGAAGATTTTTAATTACAGTTTCAATTTCATTACCTGTGATTGGTCTGTTTATATTTTCTAATTCTTCCTGGTTCAATCTTGGAAAGTTGTACCTTTCCAGGAATTTGTCCATTTCTTCCAGGTTGTCCATTTTATTGGCATATAGTTGCTTGTAGTAGTCTCTTATGATCCCCTGTTTCTTTGGTATCAGTTGTAATCTCTCCTTTTTCATTTCAATTTTACTGATTTGAGTCCTCTCCCTTTTTTTTCTTGGTAAGTCTGGCTAAAGGTTTATCAATTTTATCTTCTCAAAGTACCAACTTTTATTTTTATTGATCTTGCTATTGTTTTCTTCATTTCTATTTCATTTATTTCTGCTCTGATTTTTATGATTTCTTTCCTTCTACTAACTTTGGGTTTTCTTTGTTATTCTTTTTCTAGTTGCTTTAGGTGTAAGGTTAGATTGTTTATTTGAGATTTTTCTTGTTTCTTGAGGTGAGCTTGACTTGCTATAAACTTCCCTCTTAGAACTGCTTTTGCTGTGTCCCATAGGTTTTGGATCATCGTGTTTTTGTTATCATTTATTTCTATGTATTTTTAAAATTTCTTCTTTGATTTCTTCAGTGATCTCTTGGTTATTTATAAATTTATTTATTTTTATTTTTGGCTGTGTTGGGTCTTCATTTCTATGTGAGGGCTTTCTCTAGCTGCGGCGAGCGGGGGCCACTCTTCATCGCGGTGCGCGGGCCTCTCACTATCGCGGCCTCTCCAGTTGCGTAGCACAGGCTCCAGACGCGCAGGCTCAGCAGCTGTGGCTCACGGGCCCAGCTGCTCCGCGGCACGTGGGATCCTCCCAGACCAGGGCTCGAACCCGTGTCCCCTGCATTGTTAGGCAGACTCCCAACCACTGTGCCACCAGGGAAGCCCTATTTAGCAGCACACTGTTTATTTATTTATTTATTTATGGCTGTGTTGGGTCTTCGTTTCTTTGCGAGGGCTTTCTCTCTAGTTGTGGCAAGTGCAGGCCACTCTTCATCGCGGTGCGCGGGCCTCTCACTATCGCGGCCTCTCTTGTTGAGGAGCACAGGCTCCAGACGCGCAGGCTCAGTAATTGTGGCTCACGGGCCCAGTTGCTCCGCGGCATGTGGGATCTTCCCAGACCAGGGCTTGAACCCGTGTCCCCTGCATTGGCAGGCAGACTCTCAACCACTGCGCCACCAGGGAAGCCCAGCAGCACACTGTTTAGCCTCTGCGTATTTGTGTTTTTTACAGTTCTTTTTCCTGTAATTGATTTATAATCTCATAGCTTTGTGGTTGGAATATAATTTCGATTTTCCAAAGTTTGATTTGTGACCCAAGATGTGATCTATTCTGGAGAATGTTCTGTGTGCACTTGAAAAGAAAGTGTATTCTTCTGCTTTCGGGTGGTATGTCCTATAAATATCAATTAAGTCTGTCTGGTCTACTGTGTCATTTAAAGCTTGTGTTTCCTTATTTATTTTCTGTCTGAATGATCTGTACCACCAGGGAAGTCCCTATTTTTTTAAATTGAAGTATAATTGACTTATAATATAATATTAGTTTCAAGTGTACCGCATAGTGATTTAGTATTCTTAAGGATTGTACTCCATTAAAAGTTATTACAAGATAGTGGCTGTAATTCCCTATGCTATACAGTATATCTGATTGCTTATGTTTTTTTTTTTTGGCTGCATGGGTCTTCGTTGCTGTGTGCGGACTTTCTCTAGTTGCGGTGAGCAGAGCTATTCTTCATTGGGGTGCCTGGGCTTCTCATTGCAGTGCCTTCTCTTGTTGAGGAGCCTGGGCTCTAGGCGTGCGGGCTTCAGTAGTTGTGGCATGCAGGCTTACTTGCTCTGTGGTATGTGGGATCTTCCTGGACCAGGGATCGAACCCATGTCCCCTGCATTGGCAGGTAGATTCTTAACCACTGGGCCAGCAGGGAAGTCCTGATTATCTTTTTTTAAAAAAATAAATGTATTTATTTATTTATTTATTTATTTTTGGCTGAGTTGGGTCTTTGTTGCTGCACACAGGCTTTCTCTAGTTGTGGTGAGGAGGGCTACTATTCGTTGCGGTGCGTGGGCTTCTCACTGCGGTGGCTTCTCTTGTTGCAGAGCACGGGCTCTAGGCGTGCAGGCTTCAGTATTTGCGGCACGTGGGCTCAGTAGTTGTGGCTTACGGGCTCTAGAGCACAGGCTCAGTAGTTGTGGCGCATGGGCTTAGTTGCTCTGCGGCATGTGGGATCTTCCCGGACCAGGGCTCGAACCCGTGTCCCCTGCATTGGAAGGCGGATTCTTAACCACTGCACCACCAGGGAAGCTGTATCTATTTTATACACAGTAGTTTGTACCTGTTAATTCCCCACTCAGATGTTGCCCCTCCCCCCTTCCCTCTCCCCACTGGTAACCACTAGTTGGTTTTCTCTATTGGTGAGTCTGTTTCTGTTTTGCTATACACATTCATTTGTATTATTTTTCAGACTCCACATATAAGTGATATCATACAGTATTAGTCTTTCTCTGTCTTAAATATTGATAGTTTTAGAGTCACAAAAAAATAGTACAGAGTTCTCAGTACCCCATCAGTCAGCTTCTCTGATGGTGATATAACTACAGTACATTATCAAAACCAGGAATTCGGCATTAACACAATACGCTGGCTGGGCAAGCACATACTAACACCTAAAATGTAGCGATCTCTGGTAAGAGCTGGACACTCACTGGCCCTGAGAGCAGGTAGGTCAACAAGAAAACAGAAATGGATATTTCTGCCTTTGAGACAGAGTAAACTTGTTCCCTAGTAAGCCTTGACAAATGGGTCATGCCAACAGTCAGGTTTTTAATTTATTCTTTTTATTGAAGTATAGTTGATTTTCAGTGTTGTGTTAGTTTCAGGTGTACAGCAAAGTGATTCAGATATGTATATATATTATATATATATAATTTTTCATTTTGCTTTATTACAAGATACTGAATACAGTTCTCTGTGCTGTACAGTAGGACCTTATTGTTTATCTATTTTATATAGTCTGTATCTGCTAATCCCAAACTCCTAATTTATCCCTCTCCCCTCCCCACTTTGGTAACTGTAAGTTTGTTTTCTATGTCTGTGAGTCTGTTCTGTATGGTAAATAAGTTGATTTGTATTATTTTTTTAGATTCCACATATAAGTGATATCATAATATTTGTCTTTCTCTGTCTGACTTACTTCACTTAGTGTGATCATCTCTAGGTCAATCCATGTTGCTGCAAATGGCATTATTTCATTCTTTTTTATGGCTGAGTAGTATTCCATTGTGTATATACATACCACATATATATGTATACCACATATTCTTTATCCATTCATCTGTCGATGGACATTTAGGTTGCTTCCATGTCTTGGTAATTGTAAATAGGGCTGCTATGAACATTGGGGTGCATGTATCTTTTTGACTTAGAGTTGTTTCTGGATATATGCCAATGAGTGGGATTGCTGTAAACAGTTAGGTTTTTAATGTGCTTTCTTTTACAGAAGAGAAAGTAATCAAGGGAAATTGGAAAGTGTCCATTCAATTATTTTCCCAAATGGGAAGAGCATAATCCCATTTCCTAGGAGCTAAGGAGGAAACATTAATGAATTAAGGGAGTTGATTCCTCTCTAAAACTATATCCATTTATCTTTCCTCCCAGCTATTCACTGCTTCCACAAAAGTCATGAGTGGTCAATGTAGATTTTTGTCCACTATGTGACAGGGGAGATAGAGGAGTTTCATATCACACACCCACTGCTGATTTCCCTTCTCTTTTTCCCAGTGCAGTGCACATGTTTCTGGTTTCCTTGATGTCATTCATCTAGATTCTTTTCCTTTAAATCCCCACCCTAAATTTCTTAACTCATTTTTATGCAGAACAATTCAGATTATCTAGCAATTGACTCCTTAATGTTTATACCCAAGCCCACCACTGTGCTCAGCAAAACAAAGGGTCTTCATTTTAAAAGACTCACCGTTGGACTTCCCTGGTGGCGCAGTGGTTAAGAATCCACCTGCGAATGCAGGAGACATGGGTTTGAGGTCTGGTCCGGGAAGATCCCACATGCCGCGGAGCAACTAAGCCTGTACACCACAACTACTGAGTCTGCTCTCTAGAGCCCGCGGGCCACAACTACTGAGCCCGTGGGCCACAATTACTGAAGCCCACATGCCTAAAGCCCATGCCCTGTAACAAGAGAAGCCACCTCAGTGAGAAGCCCGTGAAGAGTAGCCCCTGCTCACCACAACTAGAGAAAGAGAAAGCCCGCACGCAGCAACGAAGACCCAGCACAGCCAAAAAAAAAAAAAAAAAAAAAAAAGGCTCACCTTCTTTAGAAATATTTGGGAGCGATAAGAAAAAAATTCCCAAGAAATATCTATATCTATATCTCCTAAACTGTTATCTTATTTTGTCATAAACCTATAAAACTTAAAAGTGTTTCACGCCAATGAATGCTTCCCCCAACATGGTTATAAGTTGCTTCCAGAACATGATTTAATTTTTTATTTTGGTTCTTTTATTAGTTTATACATTATCATATCTTCTTGGAACATTGACATTTTATTTTTATGTTCCATAACATGATTTAAATTGCTGAATCGTCCTCCACTCTATAAAAGTAAAAACTTGTAACTAACCAACCTCCTACTCCTGTACATTTATATTACTTCCAACTCATTTGCTACTATAATCATAATAAAAATTAACAACTTGTGGGGCTTCCCTGGTGGCGCAGTGGTTGAGAATTTTCATGCCAATGCAAGGGACATGGGTTCGAGCCCTGGTCTGGGAAGATCCCACATGCCGCGGAGCGACTATGCCCGTGAGCCACAATTGCTGAGCCTGCGCGTCTGGAGCCTGTGCTCCGCAACGGGAGAGGCCACGATGGTGAGAGGCCTGCGCACCGCGATGAAGTGTGGCCGCCACTTGCCGCAACTAGAGAAAGCCCTCGCACAGAAACGAAGACCCAACACAGCCATACATACATACATACATACATACATACATCAATCGATCAATCAATCAATCAGACATTTCTCCAAAGAAGATACACAGATGGCCAGTATGGAAAAGTTCCTCATTAGTCATCAGGGAAATGCAAATCAAAAAACCACAATGAGATGCCAGTGCACCCTTCAGGATGGTTATTTAAAAAAAAAAAAAAGGACATGTGAGACATGAAAGATGCTCACAGCACTAGTCATTAGGGAAACGCAAATCAAAACAACAATGCAATACCACTGCACACCTTGTAGGGTGGTTATAAAAAAAAAAAATTAACAACTTGTAATTCTTTTGGACAGCCTTAATTATTCCTTAGGGTAAACTACTGGGATTTAAATTCTCAGGTGGAAGGCTATAAATGTTGGGGGGCGGGGATGAGCTTCATAACCCAGTTGCCCTTAGTAACTAGTATTGATTTATCATTCTAAAAACTGATGATGTGTCATTTTTCCAAATTCTATTTAACATTAGATTTTAGCATTAAAAACTGTCAAATTAATAATGCAAAATGACATTTTATTTACTTTTTCTGGGTTTGATTTCTTGGAATAGCAAATGTCTGCAAATGTTTTTTTTTTTTTGGACTTTTTCATGTGCAGTACAGTTAATGAGAGAGGCATGTCAAAATACAAAATATGATTACAGGCTTAGCTTCTTTAATACTGTCAGCAATTCTTTTATAGATTTTGTATCTATATTATTGGATTTTGTATCTATGAGGTGCCTACAGAGTTGGGGTTATTACATATTTTTCTTGACCTATTTTATCATTAGGAAACGTTCCCCTTCATATCTAAATACTATTTCTTGCCTTAAAATCTACTTTATGTGATGTTAATATAGCCATACCACCTTTGTTTTGATGGTGTTTGCATAGTATATCTTTTTGTATCTTTTTGCTTTCAAGGCACCTCTGTATATATCAATACTTAAAGTGTTTCTCTTGAAAAAAAAAAAACCCGGCATTTATTTAGGTCTTTTTTTAAACATCCATTAGATCTTTTCATTGAATTTCAGGGCCAATTGATGTTCTAGGTAATTACTTATTTATAGGATGAAAGTTTATAATCTTCTAATCTTTCTATTTGCCCATCTCTTTTATGTTTCCTCATTTCCAATTCCTTTGTTT
This sequence comes from Balaenoptera acutorostrata, assembly GCF_949987535.1. Lineage (NCBI taxonomy): Eukaryota > Metazoa > Chordata > Mammalia > Artiodactyla > Balaenopteridae > Balaenoptera > Balaenoptera acutorostrata. The sequence continues at coordinate 62,941,982 of NC_080082.1, forward strand.
TAAAAATTACTTTTTACTGTGCTATTTTAATTTTTTTCAGCTTCACCAATAATATGCCATTTTAAATCTTCAACTTTCTTTACCTCTACATTACTTTTTTTTTTTCATCAGGGGGTTGCTTGTCTCTTTATTTTATTTTATTTTTAACGTTTTTATCTACATTAATTTTTGTGCAATTCTTTTCGAGATTACTCTATTGATCACAGCAACATACACTTGACTTACTAATGCCTATGTCACATTTTCCCACTTAAAACTCGACACGAGTGTAACTTCAGACTGAATTTTTTAAAATTAATTAATTAATTAATTAATTATTTTTTGGCTGCATCGGGTCTTCGTTGCTGCACTCAGGCTTTCTCTAGTTGTGGCAAGCAGGGGCTACTCTTCATTGCAGTGAGCGGGCTTCTCATTGCGGTGGCTTCTCTTGTTGCGGAGCACGGGCTCTAGGCGTGCGGGCTTCAGTAGTTGTGGCACGGGGGCTCAGTAGTTGTGGCCCACGGGCTCTAGAGTTCAGGCTCAGTCGTTGTGGCACACAGGCTCAGTTGCTCCGCGGCACGTGGGATCTTCCCGGACCAGGGCTCGAACCCGTGTCCCCTGCCTTGGCAGGCGGATTCCTAACCACTGTGCCACCAGGGAAGTCCTGAATTTGTTTTTAAATGCATGAACCATGGTCTTGCTCTTTCTCTGCACATGGACCTCAAATCACAGTCATTCAAAAATGTTCACTAATATTGACCCCTTCACTCGGTTCTAAGGTCCAGCATCTTTCCTACTGGCCAGGAAATCCTCTACTTCTCTCTATCAACTTTTTCCATCTCCCCAACAGCATCCCGGCTTTCAGCATTCCTGGCTTATCTAGGTGTGTTAGAATTTGAGGTCTGAATTTGACTGTGTTCAGGCATAGATTTTGCACCAAGAGTGGTTCAGGTAGGAAGAGAAAATAAGAGGATTGGTGGAATTTTTGTGGAAACGAGAAAGGCCCTGGAGCCTTGGGAGGTGACAGCAGCACAGGGGAACCTTCATGGCACATGGTGGAGGAGCTGAGGGCAGAGCAGGAGCCAGAGCCAGCGTGGGGAAGTGAGAGCTCCCACACGTATGAGCCCCGAGACGGCCCCTCAGGGACCAGGAGGTGAGGACGCGGGCTCCATGCAGGTGCCTGTGTCTCAGGGACGATTCTTTGCAGGGCTGTGTGTTGGCCAAGGAGACATAAGAAGAGATGGTGAGTGTTTCTTCATAAACCCTCCTTGACCCTTCAGCCCCCCCAAAGGTCCCACTTTCGCCTCTCCCTTCTTTAAATGGGCTTCCTGAGAGCAGGTGAGTGGATCACATCCGGTCCTGAGATCTACTTCCTTCCAGTCCCTTCTGAAGCCCTCCCTCCGTGCCTGGCCCAGCTCGGTGGTACCTGCCCAGAGGAACGTGACCCTGCGATGCTGGACTCCCACCAAGGATGTAAACTTTGCTCTCAGAAAGGGAGGAGATATCTTGGAGTTCTTGCAATCACCTGACTCTACAGAGGGCCTGGCTGAACTTCATCTGACTCATCTAAAATCTAGTCATGCTGGAGAGTACACCTGTGAATGCTACAGAAAAGGCCACCCCCCACAGGTTCATACCTCAGTGATGTCCTGCTTCTACTGGTGACAGGTGAGGAGGGGGTGCCTCAGAATGACAAACGGTCTCCCTAGGGACAGGGAATGAGGGAGGAACCAGAGGAAGGAGGGAAGGGAGGGGGAGATGTAGAAAGACAGGGACAGAATTGATACCTTGGTTTTATCCAGGGCTTGTAGGAGGCAAAATCTCCTTCCTGGAATCAGAGAAGAAAGCGGGTGAGATCAGGTATCTGTCATTCCCACACCCCATGAGAACCCCCTGCCAGGAGAACAGGGGGAGTGGAGGACCCAAGGCTTCTCCCCGTGACCTCGAAGCCCTCCCTTCTCTTACAGGAGATTTACCGAAACAGGAGCCATGAGGTCCAGAAACACACAAGTAAATCCTGTGATGGTGTTTTTATTTAAGCCTATAAGTGCCTGTAGTTATAAGTCTCCACTGCAGAGGAACTCAAAACGGAGGCCCTTTCTGAAAGCGTCCACTTCCCCATCTGAGCCCTGCTCACCACTCTCCCCTTTAAGCCTTCCAGATAACCAGATCAAACTCTCCTTTATACTCCCTGCCACCTCCATCCTCTGGGTTTTGCAATTTCTGCCTAACCTAGATCGGTAGAGGTTTCAAAGCCTGATTGAAACCCCACATCTTCCAGGAAGTTCTTTCTGACTCTGGCCCTTCCGTGACCTCCAACAGCACTATAATTCGTAATTTTTGTACATTACATTGTACTTCGCAAATTCACCTTTCTGCTTAACCTAATGTGAGGACGAGAGCTGGGGCATGAACTCATCTACTTCCCACCAATCCTAGCAAGGTGTTCAGTACACAGTAGGCCCTCGTGAAATCATACGGACCCGGATTTGATGCATATCAAGCACGGCTAATTCCCAAAGGAGATGCACAGTGGGTGGGCCAGGCCCTGAGGACTACAAGTCCCAGCGACCCGTGCGGGTCTGGCCCTGGTTACCGGGAGCTGGGGGTGGGGGTTGGGGGGTTGGGGAGGGACACGGAGCTGGGTTTTTCCATTGAGTCGAGCTCCCACCAGACAAATACTGGAGTATTTAACAGGGATGGTCAGCGGGGGTGGGGGGGGGGTGGGGAGGTGCTCTAACGGGCAGTATGACATTCATCTGGATGGACAGTGCACTTTTGCTCTCTCTGGGCAGCGAATGCAGGACGCACCATCTACCGCGGACTAGGCGAGGTCACCAACGCACCTTCACTGCTCCCTACGCGCCCGCCCCACAGCCGCGGCCTCACGCCCTCAGCCTCGCGCTTGCTCTCCAGGGCGCGCCGGCAAGGCGGCCGTGGAGCATGCGCCGTGCGCTCCTCCGCCGCCTGGTCGGAGCGCGCGCAACGCGTGCGCCTTCGGTAGCGTGTGAGCGCCGTCTTCTCACCAGCTTCCCGGGTGTGCACGCCCGCGGCCGCAGTTGATCCGCTGTATGTTCTAGAAGAAGCCTAAGAGCGGGATTTCTGGGGAGTAGGAGCCTCGCACCTCTCGCATCATGGTGAGGAAGAACAGTATCTCCAACGGGTGAGTATCCGCCGCGAGCTCCCCGGTGACAACCGGAGTCGCTAGATGAGTGGCCGTTCCCGGGGGAGGATGGTCTCGAGCCCCGCCGTCGGAAGCGGCTGCGCGCGCCCTCGAGGTGCATCCCGTCGCCTCTGTCGGGCCTGGGCGCGGAGGGGCGAGCAGGTGGCATGGGGGGGCGGCGGGGGGCCCAGCAGGTGGGGCTGGCGGCGCCCTTCACGGCGCTGGGGTTGGGGGAGGGCTAGGAGACCTGCCTTCCCTCTCCCGCCGCCTCCGGCTTGCCCGGAGGAGAGGGGGTTCTTTGATTTCAAGTGCTTTGGGTGTGGCATCCCAAAGAGCTCCCTAAATATGCAAGGGGTTCTTTTTCTCTCGAGAGTTCGCCGTTACTGTAGCCAATTTGATACTTTTGAAAGTCTTAAAATAGGACATGCTAGGTGTGCTCACTCTGTCATGTCATTTTTTTTAATTGAATAAATTTCTCATGTAACATTGTGTAAATTTAAGGTGTACAGCTGTTACTTTGATACATTTATATATGTTGTAACAATATTTATCACATTACATAATTATACGATAGTGTTACTGTTTATGTTCGTTTTACTGTGCATTAGATCTCTACGGCTTATTTACTACTCCTTACAAATACGTACCCTTAAACACCATCAATCTTAGCCCCCAATACCTGGTAACACAATTTTACTCTCTATTTTCTACAGGTTTGACTTTTTTAGGTTCCACTTATAAGTGAGTGATTTCATAGAGTACTTACTTTCTCTGTCTGACTTATCTCACTTAGCTTAATGAGTTCACGGTCCGCCCATGTTGTCACAAATGGCAGTATGTCCTCCTTTCTCATGACTGCATAATATTCCATTGTGTGTATATACCACATCTTTTTACCCATTCATCTGTTGTTGATCAGTTTGGGTTGTTTCCATTATGTTGGCTATTGTGAATAATGCTGTGATAAACATGGGAGTGCAGATATCGCCTCAAAATCCTGTTTTTGTTTCCTTTGGGTATATACCCAGGAGTGGAATTGCTGGGTCATATGGTAGGTCTTTTTTTTTTTTTTTTTAATCAGATTCTATTTATTTATTTATGGCGGTGTTGGGTCTTCTTTTCTGTGCGAGGGCTTTCTCTAGTTGTGGCAAGTGGGGGCCACTCTTCATCACGGTGCGCGGGCCTCTCACTATCACGGCCTCTCTTGTTGCGGAGCACAGGCTCCAGATGCGCAAGCTCAGTAATTGTGGCTCACGGGCCCAGCTGCTTTGCGACATGTGGGATCTTCCCAGACCAGGGCTCGAACCCGTGTCCCCTGCATTGGCAGGCAGATTCTCAACCACTGTGCCACCAGGGAAGCCCCGGTAGGTCTATTTTTAATTTGGGAGGAAACCTTCATATTGTTTTCCATAGTGGTTGGACCAATTTAGATCCCCTCCAGCACTGTATAGGGTTCCCTTTTCACCACATCCTCACCAGCACCTGTTGTCTCCTGTCTTCGTGATGATAGCACTTCTAACAGGTGTGACGTGATAGCTCATTGTGGTATGAATTTGCATTTCCCTAATAATAGTGATGTTGAGCATCTTTTCATGTGCCTGTTGGCCATTTGGATGTCCTCTTTGGAAAAATGTATTTCTGTGGTATCCATTGTAATTTCTCCTCTTTCGTTTCTGATCTTATTTACGAGCCTTCTCTCTTTTTTTTTTAGTGAGTCTGGCTAAAGGTTTGTCAGTTTTGTGTATCTTTTTAAAGAACCAGCTCTTAGTTTCATTGATCTTTTCTATTGTCTTTTTAGTTTCTATTTAATTTTCTTCTGTTCTTATCTTTATTATTTCCTTCCTTCTACTGACTTTGGGCTTTGTTCGTTCTTTTTTAAATTACTTTAAGTGTAAAGTTAGATTGTTTTTTGAGATTTTTCTTGTTTCTTGAGGTAATCCTGTATTGCTATAAATTTCACTTTTAGAAGTTTAGCTTTTGCTGCATCTCATAGATTTTTGTATGTTATATTTTCATTTTCATTTATCTTCAGGTATTTTAAAATTTCTCCTTTGGTTTCTTTACTGACCCAATAGTTGTTCAGTAGCATGTTGTTCAGTCTCCATATATTTGTGATTTTTCCAGCTTTCTTCTTTAGTTGATTCCTAGCTGCATACCACTGTGGTCAGAAAAGATGCTTGATATGATTTCAGTCTTCTTAAATTTATTGAGACTTGTTTTGTGTCCCAGCCTATGGTCTATGCTTGAGAATGTTCCATGTTCACTTGAGAAGAATGCGTGTTCTGCTGCATTTGAATGGAATGTTCTGTACAGATCTGTCAAATTCATTTGTTCTAATATTTTGTTTAAGGCTATAGTTTCCTTGTTGACTTTCTGTCTGGATGATCTATCCATTGATGTAAGTGGGGTGTTAACGTCCCCTACTATCAATGTGTTGCTGTCACTTTCTCTCTTTAGGTGTGTTAATAATTGCTTTATTAAAAAAAATAATTGCTTTATATATTTTGGTCCTCCTGAGTTAGGTGCATTTGTATTGATAACTGTTATGTTTTCTTGATGAATTGTTCCCTTTGTGATTATATAATGTCCATTATTGTCTCTTGTTACCTTTTTTGGCTTGAAGTTTATTTTGTCTGATATGAGTATGGCTACACCCACTTTCTTCTGGCTGACGTTTGCTTGGAGTATCATCTTTCATCCCTTACTTTGAGCCAGCATTTGTTTTTAGAAACCCAGAGATGAGTCTCTTGGAGGAAGCATATAGTTGGGTCTTGGGTTTTTGTTTAATCCATCCAGCCACTCTGTGTCTTTTGATTGGTGAATTCAATTCATTTACATTTAGGGTAATTATTGATAGAGGAGGACTTAGTCCTGCCACTTTATCTTTTGTTTCCTGGTTGCTCTGTCTCTCTATTGTTTATTTTTGTGTGGGTTTCTATCTGCCATTTTAGTTTAGTGCTTTTCTATGATATTTTTCTTAGTTTCCTCTTTTTTTCTATTTCACGTCTCTGCTCTAGATTTATGTGCTGTGGTTCCCATGAGGTTTGTATAAAACATCCCATAGATGAAATAGCCCTTTTTCTGCTGATACCATCTTATCTTCATTTGCCTATATGGGTTCTATCCTTTTCCTCTTTCCCTTTTCTGTTTTTGTTGTCTCAAATTATCCCTTGTTATGTTATGAGCTTGTTGCCAAATTGAAGTGGCTATAGTTATTTGTACTACTTTTTCCTTTTTAACCTTTATGCTGTAATTAAGTGTTTTAGGTAGAAGAGCTCCTTTCAACATTTTTTGTAAGGAAGGTCTAGTGTTGAACTCTGTCAGCTTTTTTCTGTCTGGGAAAGGCTTATTTCTTTTCTTTTTTTTTTGACAGGAAGAATAACTTTATTGATTTGCCAAGCAAAGGGGGCCACAGTGGGCTAATGCCCTCAAAACTCTGTGTCCCCCTTTATTTCTAATTCATATTGGAAAGATAACTCTGCTGGATAGAGTATTCTTGGGCACATTTGACACATTTTTTAATCTTTCAGTATTTTGAGACTGTCATTCCACTGTCTCCTGGCCTGTAGCTTCTGCTACAGATAGCCTAGTTCCTTTGTAGATTACCATCCTTATTCCCTGACTGCCTTTAAAATTCTTTCTTTGTCATTGACTTTTGACAGTTTTAATACAATGGAGAAGGTCTTTTTTTTTTTTTAATTTTTGGCTGCATTGGGTCTTCACTGCTGCATGCAGGCTTTTCTCTAGTTACGGCGAGCCAGGGCTACTCTTCGTTGAGGTGCTTGGGCTGCTCGTTGCGGTGGCTTCTCTTGTTGTGGAGCATGGGCTCTAGGTGCACGGGCTTCAGTAGTTGTGACACGTTGGCTCAGTAGTCGTGGCTCTTGGGCTCTAGAGCACAGGCTCAGTAGTTGTGGCGCACAGCCTTAGTTGCTCTGTGGCATGTGGGATCTTCCCAGACCAGGGCTCGAACCCCTGTCCCCTGCATTGGCAGGCAGATTCTTAACCACTGCACCACCAGGGAAGCCCCCTTGGAGAAGGTCTTTTTGCATTGAGTTAATGAGGTGTTCTCTTAGCTTCAAGGACATACAGTTCCTTCCCCACATCTGGGAAGTTCTCAGCTATTATTTCTTTAAATAAACTCTCTGCTCCCTTCTCCCTGTCTTCTTCTGGGATACCTGTTATCCTAAAGTTGCCCTTCATAATGAAGTCAAATAGCTATTGTAGAGTTTCCTCATTTTTTAAGATCTTAGTTCTTTGTCCTCTTCTACCTGTATCATTTCTAGATTTCTTTGATCTTGCTAATTCTGTCTTCCATATGGTCTGATCAATTTCTAGTGCTTTCTAATGCATTCTTCATCTCATTTATTGAGTTTTTCAGCTCCAGAGTTTGTTTGGTTCTTTTTTAGTGTTTTAATCTCTTTGATAAAGTATTCCTTCTGTTCATTTTTTTTTTAAATAAATTCATTTATTTATTTATTTTTGGCTGTGTTGGGTCTTCATTTCTGCGTGAGGGCTTTCTCTAGTTGTGGCAAGCGGGGGCCACTCTTCATCGCGGTGCGCGGGCCTCTCACTCTCGTGGCCTCTCTTGTTGCGGAGCACAGGCTCCAGACGCGCAGGCTCAGTAGTTGTGGCTCACGGGCCCAGTTGCTCTGCGGCACGTGGGATCTTCCCAGACCAGGGTTCGAACCCGTGTTCCCTGCATTGGCAGGCAGATTCTCAACCACTGCGCCACCAGGGAAGCCCCTGTTCATTATTTTTATTTTTATTTATTTTTTTGCCAGCACTTAGTACTCAGTCTTTTTTTTTTTATTGGAGTATAGTTGATTTACAATGTTGTGTTAGTTTCAGGTGTACAACAAAGCAATTCAGTTATACGTATACATGTATCTATTCTTCTTCAGATTCTTTTCCCATATAGGTCATTACAGAGTATTGAGTAGAGTTCCCTGTGCTATACAGTAGGTCCTTGTTGATTATCTGTATTATATCTAGTAGTATGTATGTGTTAATCCCAAACTCCTAATTTATCCCTCCCCCCCTTACCCCTTTGGTAACCATGAGTTTATTTTCTAAGTCTGTGAGTCTGTTTCTGTTTTGTAAATAAGTTCATTTGTATCATTTTTTTAGATTCCACATATAAGTGATATCACATGATATTCGTCTTTCTCTGTCTGACTCACTTCACTTGGTAGGACAATCTCTTAAGTCCATCCATTGTTCATTAATTTTGTTCCTGAGCTCATTGAACTGCCTTTCTGAGTTTTCTTGTAGCTTGTGAAGTTTCTTCATGACAGCTATTTTGAATTCTCTATCAGTTAGATCACAATATTCCATGACTTTAAGTTTGTTTCTGGAAAATTGTCATTTTCTTTTTGTAGTACTGTTTTACTGTGGTTTTTCATGGTGCTTGATGAGTTGGTCCTCTGCTGGTGCGTTTGAAGTAGCCAACACCTTTCTTTTTTAGGTAAAACTTTTTTTTTTTTTTACTTGATCCTAATGATTCAACAGGTTAGTCATTAGAGGACTTTCTCTTTTCGGTAGGTGGTGCTATAGCGCAAGTTTTTTGTTTGTCTTACTTGAGCTGCCTCTGGCTATATTTGAGAATCGCCCCCCAACAGCCTTTGCCAGAGGTGTTGCCTGGTGCCCTTGTTGTCACTGCTTGTGCCTGTGTGGTCACTGGTGCCTTGCTGCTGCTGATGTCACTGCTGTCACTGGCATCACACCCTGGGATGTTGGGATAGCAGGTGCCTCTGCTGTGTCCAGGGTCACCTGGATTGTGGACACCACCTCCACCTGGTTTCACCTCTTCTACATGTTCCATTCCCCCCACCTTTAGATATACAGATGTGTGAAACTCTCCAGCATCCTGGTGTGTTAAGCAGAGGAACCCTTACTGAGTTACGGATGTTTTACTGGTTGAGGTTGAAGGGGAGAGACAAAGGGAGCATCTCACACCATCATGATGCTGACGTCACCTCCAAGGCTTTGTTTACTTTGATTCTAACAGTTCAAGAGATTGATATTTGAGAGCCTTTCTTTCATTTTCCAGAAGGTGGCGCTGTAGCACAAGTTTTTGGTTTCTCGTAGCAGAGCTGATCTGCTGCTGAGGTTGGGAGCGTGTGCATAAAAAAAAGTTGGCAGAGAAAAAAAGGTGGGGGGATGGCAGCAGAGTGGGGCAGGAGTATGCTTTAGCACTTGAGCCTTTGGGGGTTCCTACAGCCCAGTAAGGGGAATCCTCAAGTGGGGATCCACTTTAATTTTTTAAAAAAATCCAATGGAAAAGGGAAAACACACATTCCTCCCCTGTCCCATGTACAGCTGCATTTGTATGTGTCTTTGTCAGCTCAGGTTGCTCTAAAAGAATACCATAGACAGGGTGGCTTAACCAACAAATATTTATTTCTCACAGTTAAAAACTCCAGTGCACAGAATTGACAAATCCAGCCCCAAGGATTTCTTTTTGCAGAGTCTTTTTTTTTTTAAATAAATTTATTTATTTATTTATTTATTTTTGGCTGCGTTGGGTCTTCATTGCTGCGTGCAGGCTTTTCTCTAGTTGCGGCGAGCGGGCTTCTCATCGTGGTGGCTTCTCTTGTTGCGGAGCACGGGCTCTAGGCACACAGACTTCAGTAGTTGCGGCTCGTGGGCTCAGTAGTTGTGGCTCACGGGCTCTAGAGCGCAGGCTCAGTAGTTGTGGCGCACGGGCTTAGTTGCTCTGTGGCATGTGGGATCTTCCTGGACCAGGGCTCGAACCTGTGCCCCCTGCACTGGCAGGCGGATTCTTATCCACTGTGTCACTGGGGAAGTCCCTATTGAAGTCTAGTTGGTTTACAATGTTATGCCAATCTCTACTGTGCAGGAAAGTGACTCAGTTATATACCTATATACATTGTTTTTTTATATTCTTTTCCATTATGGTTTATCACGGGATGTGGAATATAGTTCCCTAGAAATGTTCTAATCTCATTATTTTACATGTAGCTGTCCAGTTTTCCCAGCACCACCTATTGAAGAAACTGTCTTTTCTCCGTTGTATATGGCCTCCTTTGTCATAAATTAATTGACCATAAATGTGCAGGTTTATTTCCGGGCTCTCTATTCTGTTACATTAATCTATGTGTCTGTTTTCGTGCTGGTACCATGCTCTTTTGATTACTGTAGCTTTGTCGTATAGTTTGAAGTCTGCAAGGGTTTGTTCTTTTTTCTCCAGCTTTGTTCTTTTCTCCTCCAGCTTAGTTCTTTTTTCTCAAGCTTGGTTTACAAATTCAGGGTCTTTTGTGCTTCCATATGAATTTTAGGAGTGTTTGTTCTAGATCCTGATAAATGTCATGGGTATTTTGATAGGGATTGCATTAAATCTGTAGATTGCTTTGGGTAGTATGGCCATTTTGACTATTAATACTTCTAATCCAAGAGCATGTGATATCTTTCCATTCTTTCGAAGCATCTTCAGTTTCCTTCATCAGCGTTTTATAGTTTTCAGAGTATAGGTCTTTCACCTCTTTGGCTAATTCATTGATTCTTTCACCTCTTTGGTGAATTCATTTATTAGTTCTAATAGTTTTTGTGTGGAGTCTTTAGGGTTTTCTATATAGAGTATCATGTCATCTGCCTAACGTCAACTTCTTGGATTTGTTATAGTTATGGGTGAATAATGGACCATTAAGTATCTGAACTATTTTTTCCAGCTTCCTGTGAATCTATAATGATTTCAAATACATGTTAAAAGGGGGATATAACTGAAGAGAAAAAATGCAATCTAAAATAGACATGGGGGGACTTCCCTGGTGGCTCAGTGGTTAAGAATCTGCCTGCCAATGCAGGGGACATGGGTTTGAGCCCTGCTCCGGGAAGATCCCACATGCCGTGGAGCAGCTAAGCCCGTGCACCACAACTACTGAGCCTGTGCTCTAGAGCCCACGAGCCACAACTACTGAGCCCGTGCGCCTACAGCCCGTGCTCCGCAACAAGAGAAGCCACCGCAGTGAGAAGCCTGTGCACTGCAATGAAGAGTAGCCCCTGCTCACTGCAACTAGAGAAAGCCCGCGCGCAGCAACGGAGACCCAATGCAGCCAAAAATAAATAAATTTATATTAAAAAAAAAGCAAGGAGTAGAAAGTTAAGAAAGCAAAGGTGTTAAAAAGAGGAGATAGTGCAAGTGATGTAGAAATGAGAGTCAGGGGATGACTAGTCAATCACATAAATTAAAAAAAAAAAAAGTCCTCAAATCATGCAAAACCTTACCCGCCACCCAAATCTCAAGGTGATCACTGGGTTGTGAGGCCAAGAAGGGGGCTCTTGTCTGGTAGGACACACAGCACATTGCCCCTGGATGTTGAATGGTCCTGCCATTTTGCCCCAGAACCCACCCATTTCTCCCCACCACCCATCTTTATCCATCTTATTCTTCTATACTATCCTGTGATGTCATCTCTAGATTTCATGGTCGGGGAGAGGACAAGAGACACTAGACTTCACTCCTGATCTTCTTTGTTACCCATGTGTGTCACCCACGGTGTGTCCTGAGTGTGTCAACACTGTAGAAAGTATAGTATCCCTTCCCTCCCCTGGTGCCGTGGCTTCTAGAGACATCAGTGATGACAAAAACCACTTGGTTGGGGAAAAAGCACTTAGGGTTTGATGACACCTATTATTCATGATGCTCTTGAAATCATAAGATATCTGGAGCCACTCCTGGGCACACACCCGGAGAAAACCAGAATTCCAAAAGACACACCACCCCAGTGTTCACCGCAGCACTGTTTACAAAACAGAATTCCAAAAGATGCATCACCCCAATGTTCACTGCAGCACTATTTACAATAACCAGGACATGGAAGCAGCCTAAGTGTCCATCGACAGATGAATGGATAAAGAGGATGTGGTACATATATGCAATGGAATATTACTCAGCCATAAAAAGGAATGAAATCATGACATTTGCAGAGACATGGATAGACCTAGAGACTGTCATACAGAGTGAAGCAAGTCAGAAAGAGAAAAACAAATATATTAACACATATAGGTGGAATCTAGAAAAATGGTACAGATGAACCTATCTGCAAAGCAGAAATAGAGACACAGACATAGAGAACAAACGTATGGACACCAAGGGGAGAAGGGGGGGGTGGGATGAATTGGGAGATTGGGATTCACATGTATACACTACTATGTATAAAATAGATGACTAATGAGAAACTACTGTGTAGCACAGGGAACTCTACTCAGTGCTCTGTGGTGACCTAAATGGGAAGGAAATCCAAAAAAGAGGGGATATGTACACATACAGCTGTTTCACTTTGCTGAACAGCAGAAACTAACAACATTATAAAGCAACTATTCCCCAATTTAAAAAAAAAAGATATCTGGAGTCTAGAAATTAAGCCCCTTGAGGGCAGGGACTACATCCTCAGTGTTTAGAAAGTGCCTAGATTTTGGCAAATGTTCAGTAAATACGTGTTGACTGACTGAGTTGAAGCCGTATGTGAAGAGAGTCGTTTGCAAAGATTATTGAAGCTCCAGGAATCACAGTGATTCCCCCAATTCCTTGCCATGTGTTGCAGTCTCCTTCCAAGACCATAACTACGCACATCAATTGAAGAGTGGGGGAAAGAGGTGGGGGGACCCTCACCCTGTGAAAGGACATCTAGCTGCTGTAAACGTAGTCTTCTGCCCTGAGATATTTCTTTCTGCTCTCATAGAATGGTCTAAATGTATCTCTGACATTACAACTGGCCAGGAGTAATCTCCTTGGTGCCCCAAAGTAAATCTCAAAAATCTAAAATTGAAATTACTATTTACAATAGCCAGGACATGGAAGCAACCTAAACGTCCATCAACAGAGGAATGGATAAAGAAGGTGTGATACATACATACAATGGAATGTTACTCAGCCATGAAAGGAACAAAACTGGGTTATTTGGGCTTCCCTGGTGGCGCAGTGGTTGAGAATCTGCCTGCCAATGCAGGGGACACGGGTTCGAGCCCTGGTCTGGGAAGATCCCACATGCCGCGGAGCGGCTAGGCCCGTGAGCCACAATTACTGAGGCTGCGTGTCTGGAGCCTGTGCTCTGCAACAAGACAGGCTGCGATAGTGAGAGGCCCGCGCACCGCGATGAAGAGTGGCCCCCACTTGCCACAACTAGAGAAAAGCCCTCGCACAGAAACGAAGACCCAACACAGCCATAAATAAAAATAAATAAATTAATTAAATTAAAAATAAATAAATAGATAAATAAGAAAAATATATTAAAAAACAAAAACAAAAAACTGGGTTATTTGTAGAGACGTGGATGGACCTAGAGAGTGTCATATAGAGAAAGAGAAAAACAAATATCATATATTACATGTATATGGAATCTAGAAAAATGGTATAGATGACTTTATGTGCAAAGCAGAAATAGAGACACAGACACAGAGAACAAATGTATGGCTACCAAGGGGGAAAGGGGTGGGGTGGGAGGAATTGGGAGACTGTGTTGACACATATACACTATTGAAGCCAGAAGTAGGGTTGACACATGCAAGCCCAGAAGTAGGGTTGCTGGATCCTATGGTGGTTCTAGTTTTAATTTTTTGAGGAACCTCCGTACTGTTTCTGATAACAGTTGCCCCAGTTTACATGCCCACCAGCGGTGCATGAAGGTTCCCTTTTCTGCACCTCCACCAACACTATATCTCTTATCTTTTTTTTCTTTTTCTTTTTTTTGCCACACTGCTTGGCTTGAGGGATCTTAGTTCCCCAACCAGGGATGGAACCCGTGACCCATGCCCCCTGCGCAATGGAAGCTCGGAGCCCTAACCACTGGACCACCAGGGAATTCCCCTCTCTTGTCTTTTTGATGCCCCCCCACCTCACCCCCCCCGCCCAATTCTAACAGGCGTTGAGAAGTTGCAACAGAGACCCTGTGGCCCACTGAACCTCTCTGACTTTCTGGCCCTTTACATAAAAAGATTGCCAACACCTACAAAGATCACTGGATTCACAGTTCACTTATCTTCTTGAGGTTTTCCCAACCGCTACACCCTTCATTCACACTCCACACTTTTCTACCCCAAACTAAGACCTTTTACGTTTCCTAGTATGGCTCAGTGGAAAATCGGGGTCTGGGGAACTGCACAGACCAGAATTTGCATTCCGCTTCTCCACTGAGTAGCTGAGTGGGCTTGGCATGTCATGTCAGCTGTCGATCTCAGGCTCCTCAAATGCAGAACGAGGACGAGAACTACTTCTGCAGGATTTTTCTGAGATGGAAAAGGACTTTAGGTTCGTGCAGTGACACGAGATTAAAAACCTTGAATCTGTGTGAGCAAGTCATTCTCTTCTCAGTTCTCTGTCTTGATCACATAGAAGAAGAGCACAGCTGGGTGCTAGTGTCCAACCCATATCTTTTCTTTTTAAATTTTATTTATTTATTTATTTATTTATTTATGGCTGTGTCGGGTCTTCGTTTCTGTGCGAGGGCTTTCTCTAGTTGCGGCCAGCGGGGGCCACTCTTCATCGCGGTGCGTGGGCCTCTCACTATCGCGGCCTCTCTTGTTGCGGAGCACAGGCTCCAGACGCGCAGGCTCAGTAGTTGTGGCGCACGGGCTTAGTTGCTCCGCAGCACGTGGGATCTTCCCAGACCAGGGCTCGAACCCGTGTCCCCTGCATTGGCAGGCAGATTCTCAACCACTGCGCCACCAGGGAAGCCCTCTTTTTTTTTAAAATTTTTTAAATTGAAGTATAGTTGATTTACAATGTTGCGTTACTTTCAGGTATACAGCAAAGCGATTCAGTTATATATATATAATATATATGCATACACATTTTTTCATATTCTTTTCCATTATAGTTTTTAAAAAATTTTTATTGGAGTATAGTTGATTTACAGTGTTGTGTTAGTTTCAGGTGTACAGCAAAGTGAATCAGTTATACATATACATGTATCCACTCTTTTTTTTAGATTCTTTTCCCATATAGGGCATTACAGAGTATTGCGTAGAGTTCCCTGTGTTATACAACAGGTTCTTATTAGTTATCTATTCTTTTCCGTTATAGGTTTTTACAAGATACTGAATATAGTTCCCTGTGCTATACAGTATGACCTTGTTGTTTATTTTATATATAATAGTGTTATGTTGGGACTTCCCTGACGGTCCAGTGGATAAGACTCTGCGCTCCCAGTGCTGAAGGCCCAGGTTCGATCCCTGGTCAGGGAACTAGATCCCACATGCATGCCGCAACTAAGAGTTCACATGCCACAACTAAGGAGCCCAAGTGCCTCAACTAAGGAGCCAGCGAGCCATGTTAAGGAGCCCTGGAGCCGCAACTAAGAAGCCCACCTGTGGGACTTCCCTGGTGGCGCAGTGGTTAAGAATCTGTGCTCCCAGTGCAGGGGACACAGGTTCGATCCCTGGTCTGGGAATATTCCGCATTGCCACGGAGCAGATAAGCCTGTGCACCACAACTACTGAGCCTATGTGCCACAACTGCTGAAGCCCATGTGCCTAGAGCCCGTGCTCTGCAACAAGAGAAGGCACCGCAGTGAGAAGACCGCGCACCGCAACAAAGAGTAGCCCCCGCGTTGCAGTGCGCGGGCTTCTCATTGCGTTGGCTTCTCTTGTTGTGGAGCACGGGCTCTAGGGCATGCAGGCTTCAGTAGTTGTGGCGCACAGGCTTAGTTGCTCCGTGGCATGTGGGATCTTCCCAGACCAGGGCTCGAACCCGTGTCCCCTGCATTGGCAGACGGATTCTCAACCACTGCACCACCAGGGAAGCCTCTGACCAGTGTTTTATTGCTTCCTTCTTTACCATAAATTGACAACCATAGATTTCCTGATAATGGAGAAAAGACAGGGGTGTAGACTTTGAATGATTTGGGGACCTCAAACTAAAACCCCAAAAGTGTCTGGGAAAATGATCCCAGATCCAGTTTTGCAGCTTTATGTTCAGAAATGGACCAAGCTATGGTTGCCTTCGAGGGTGGAGGGACGTGGACCAGGATTGTACTTACGCCTGATATGCTATAATTATAATAGTAGTTATTAAAGTAATAGGTAAATTTTATTGAGTGATTTTTCTTGTGAACTCATCGTTTTTTCTTTTTCCTCCAGTGGAAGAGCTTTTTTTTTTTTTTTAACTCATCATTTTAATCCCAAAATATTTTAGTACACAGATGTCTTTATTAGATGAGAATATTTTTAAAAAATATATAACCACCACAGCAGTATCGCACTAGGAAAACCAACAGTACTTCCTTGATACTATCTGATATCCAGATAGTATTCAAATTTCCCCAATGATCTCAAAAATGTCCAGTTTTTTAAAAAAAAAATCAGGATCCAAATCTTTAAACTAAAAGTCTACAAACTGCATTTGATAGATATGCTAATTTAAATAAAAAGAAATTCTCAATCTTTTGTTAAAATGAGAAACCAAGCAAATCACAGGTTTTTATTGTTTTTTCCATCCTTCTTTTGGAAAAGAGCAAAAATAGTCCTGAGGCTCTGTTGTCTTGATAGGTCTTACTTGTCTTACCATTTAGGAACATAGAAAAATCAACAAGGCAACAAATTATCAAGGAGGAAAACCAATTATAATTACAGGTGTTTCTTGGAAAGTTATTTTCAAAAGATGTGGCAATGATTTTTTTAAGTCTTGAGATTCTTATGAGACCCTTTTGTTCAAATACCACTTCTGTGTGTGAACTTATTTCAATAGAGAAGAGAACAATTTGGTAAGAGTTATGAATACTCATGTAATTCTCCACATTCCACCAGAAAACAAGATTGATGTTCTTGGGAATGCTTTCAACTCGGTACTTTATCTAACCAGGTTCCTTAAATCAGTTTTATGACTCAGAAAGATCTTCATCCTTTGTTTAGGGGTTTTTATGAAGGTTCCATTACATAGACATGATTGATTAAACTATTGGCCATTGGTGATTAACTCAATCTCCAGCCCCTCTCCCCTCTCTGGAAGTTGAGGGTGGTGATGAAAGTTCCACGCTTCTAATCAAGACTTGGTCTTTCTGATGACCAGCCCCTAGAGACCCACCAAGAGTGGCCTCATTAGAACACAAGGCACTCCCACCACTGTCACTCAGGAAATTACAAGGGTTGTAGGAGCTCTGTGCCAGCAGCCAGGAACAAAGACCAAATACCTTTTTAGTATAGTATAAGAGTCAAATCTAGACTACAGCTAAGCATTTTTATATTCTGCAGCTCCAATCTGAGGGGGACTGGGCAGAAAGACATCTCATCAGAACCCAGGAAGCAATGAGAAACTGTCTCATGAAAGCCTCCAGGGAAGATAAAAAGGTGAGTAGGAGGGAGTTCCCTGGTGGCCTAGTGATTAGGATTCTGGGCTTTCACTGCCGTGGCCTGGGTTCAATCCCTGGTCGGGGAACTGAGCCATGAGGTGCAGCCAAAAAAAAAAAAAAGTGAGTGGGAGATGGGAGATAGCAGCTGCTCACAAGCCTCTCATTTTCTCATGTTCCAGGAGGATCATAAGCTTTCTTTTTTTTTTTAAGCTTTCTGCCAAGACTCAGATTGGCTACAGTTCAAGCCTCTGACTAAATGAATACGTGAAAAGTTTCCAGGATGCCATAGCAGAACCACCCCCTTACCATGGCATGAACTTTCCATACTTCTTTAGATATAAGCAATGGATACAAGATCTCCAGAAGCATGCTGTTATGAGGCTGTCTGTGTCTCCCCCGAATTCTTATATGTTGAAGCCGTAGGTCTAGATGTGCTGGTATTATGGGGCCTTTAGGAGGTAATTAGGATGAGGTCATGAGGGTGGAGCCCCCATGATGGGATTAGTGCCCTTGTAATGAGAGAGGTGAGATCTCTCTCTCTCTCTCTCTCTCTCTCTCTCTCTCTCTCTCTCTCTCTCCCTCCCCCCCCCTCCCCCTCTCTGCAGCTGTCTGCAAACCAGGGGAGGGCTGTCACCAAAACCATTCTTTGCACTCTGGTCTCAGACTTCACAGCCTCCAGACTGTGAGTAATAAGTTTCTGTTGTTCAAGCCACCCAGTCTAGGGTATTTTGTTATAAAAGTCCTAATTGACTGAAACAGGTGCACAAAAAGACGGTAACATTGGGAATTCCCTAGCGGTCCAGTGCTTAGGACTCGGGGCTTTCACTGCCATGGCCCGGGTTCAATCCCTAGCCACGAAGCAAAGCAAAAAAAAAAAAAAAAAAAAAAAAGACGGTAACGTTGATTGGTTCTTAGGAGAGGTGCCAGGAACCAGGCGGGGCGGGGAGCCAATAGTGGAGAAAGCCGGCAGGGGGCGCTGTTCATTCTCTCGCTCAGGTACCCAGACTGATGGAGAGGCCAGAATCTCTTGTCAAGCATTGCTGGTCACTGTGTCAGGTGGAACAGAGAGCTGGGAACAGAGTGACACTAGCCACTGCCATCCACGACTCATCGTGCGGGACAGACAACAAAGCCCGCGAGTGCCGTCGTATTGGGCCCCTAATGAGGTCAGGGATTTTGGCGCTGAGCAAGGAAAAAGATATGACCACAAGGTGGCAGTAGCACACAAGGAATTTTCTTTGGAGGCTGATTTGACAGGTTTGCATGTGAGGAGGGTCCTCGCTACTTGAAACCTGCCAAAGGCAAAGGGCTGGGGGCTACTACCCAGAAAGGGAGGTGGGCTAAGGAACAAGAGGGCTATTGAAGAGGAGGCTTCTGGGTCTAGGCGCTGTTGTTCCCCTGCACAGGCAGGGAGCCTCGGGCCAGAGAGCTCCAGCCCACAGCAGCAGTTTGGGGTCTTGTGGTGGTACAGGGTTTACCTATGGCTGGCAGATGCTGGCTGCAATTTCTTGGGGTATGCAAAGCAGGCAGGCTCTAACTAGTTAAAAATCTGCTTATTGGGTCTATATTTTAAACAATTGCATGTGTAAAAATTTGAGTTTGGTGCCAATGGGCTTTTGAGCTAACGGATCTCAGCCTGCTGTGAAGAAGTACACGCATATACAGAGGCCTTCTTTGGCTCATTTATATACTAGTGCCCCAAATGGGGATCATTTGGAGATCCTTGGTGTTGGGGCAAAGGGCAGGCCACCCCAAAATGTGCTTCAATGGCATATTGATTATTTTGAATTAAAGTTACTACCCAAGCCCAAACTTTGCATTAAATTCCTTAGTAATTAAGCACCCACATCTAAGTTTTTTGTCCTGTCAAATCCTCACAAATTTATTGTTTGTGTAAAAATGTATAAAAGCTGCCTGATTTTGTTCACTCTCTGAGCATCATTTTATTTTAATTTTTAAAATTTATTTATTTGGCTATACCGGGTCTTAGTTGCAGCATGCGGGATCTTCGTTGCGGCATGCATGTGGGATCTAGTTCCCTGACCAGGGATCGAACCCGGGCTCCCTGCATTGGGATCGAGGAGTCTTAACCACTGGACCACCAGGGAAGTCCTTGGGTTTTTTTGTTTTTGTTTTTAAGTATGGTTGATTTACAATGTTGTGTTAGTTTCAGGTATACAGCAAAGTGATTCAGTTATACATATACATATATCCATTCTTTTTTTTTTATAAAGGCATTTTTTTTTAAATAAATTTATTTATTTATTTATTTATTTATTTTTGGTTGTGTTGGGTCTTCGTTTCTGTGCGAGGGCTTTCTCTAGTTGCAGTGAGCGGGGGCCACTCTTCACCGCGGTGCGCGGGCCTCTCGTTATCGTGGCCTCTCTTATTGTGGAGCACAGGCTCCAGACGCGCAGGCTCAGTAGCTGTGGCTCACGGGCCCAGTTGCTCCGCGGCATGTGGGATCTTCCCAGACCAGGGCTCAAACCCGTGTCCCCTGCATTGGCAGGCGGTTTCTCAACCACTGCACCACCAGGGAAGCCCCATATATCCATTCTTTTTCCGATTCTTTTCCCATATATGTTATTACAGAATATTGAGTAGAGTTCCCTGTGCCTTACAGTAGGTCCTGGTTGGTAACCTGTCTTACTGTTAGTCTGTCTTGTGTCAATGTTATTATTAGTCCAGCCACAAGAACTCAAGGGATGGAGGGGGAAATTTCCCCCTCCCCAACACTGGCAAACAACAGAAGTGACTACCATGTTGTCTTTCTAAGAAAGGGGCATGCTGATTTTTTTTTTATTGAAGTATAGTTGATTTATCATGTGTTAATTTCTCCTGTACAGCAAAGTGACTCTGTTATACATATATATACATTCTTTGTCATATTCTTTTCCATTATGGTTTATCATAGGGTATTGAATATAGTTCCCTGTGCTATACAGTAGGACCTTGTTGTTTATCCATTCTATATATAACAGTTTGCATCTGCTAATCCCAAACTCCCAATCCATCCCTCCCCCACCCCCTTCCCCTTGGCAACCACAAGTCTGTTCTCTATGTCTGTGAATCTGTTTCTGTTTTGTAAATAAGTTCATTTGTATCATATTTTAGATTCCATATAAGTGATATCATAAGGTATTTGTCTTTCTCTTTCTAACTTACTTCACTTAGTATGATCATCTCTAGGTCCATTCATGTTGCTGAAAATGGCATTATTTCATTCTTTTTAATGGCTGAGTCATATTCCATTGTATATATATACCACATCTTCTTTACCCATTCATCTGTTGATGGACATTTAGGTTGCTTCCATGTCTTGGCTACTGTAAATAGTGCTGCTATGAACATAGGGGAGGGGCATGCTGATTTTAATGGGACTTATTTGGGAAGTGTTCACAATGTTTTATTCCCATATTTCCCTTGGAGAGAAGGAAAATAAATAAATATTTAATGCATGATAAGGAAGATGCAGGTTTAGAAAGAGAAGTTCATCTAAGAACTTTTCTAGAAAATCCTTCCTAGATTCTAATCTCCATGACAGCCAGGGCCATGTTTGTCAGATTTCCCTTTGAATAACAAACTTATTATTATAACTTACAAAGTCGAGCATAGGTCAGCTTGACACTCCAGCTTTACCTCTACTACATTTTCTGTCATCCTTATGCTATCTGTTTCAGCCACATTGACCATCTTTCAGGTGCAGCCCTATTATGTGCCTATAGTGAGTTCAGGGATTTCAGTGCTGATCAAGGAAAAAGATGTGACCACAAGGTGGCAGTAGGACAGGACTTTGAGTCCCTCACCACACTCACCTTGCTTCCTCCACAGGACCTTTGCACATGCTGTTCCCTCTGCTTAGAACACCCTTCCAGACCCCTAGTTAACATCTGCTCATCTTTCAGATCTCACATCACTTCTTCAGAGATCTCGATGATGAGATCAAATCTTCCTTTTGAAACTCCCTCTTCTTTTTGCTATAGTTGTAATGGTGGAGATGGCTAACGATTTCCCAGCAGCCAAATTTCCCTTCTTCCTTTAAGTAACAGAAACCCCCTCCCATTTTTAGAAGGGCAGTCTCCAGAGCCTGTATGCCCCCACCTCCCCAGACACTTTTGCAGCTAGACCTGGCCTGTAAGTTCTGGTCAGAGACATGTTCAAAATCTGGTTGCTGCTCTTAAAAATAATTGTATGAGCCCTCTCTCTCTCTCTCTTTCTCTCTCTCTCTCTCTCTCTCTCTCCTTCCCTCCCTCCCTCTTCTTTTCCTGCTGGCTCTGAACCACATATGAAAGCTACATGTTGATAAAAGCAAAGCTGTTGATAAACAGCTCTAGACTGTTCAGTTATGTACTGTTAAGTGAGAGAGACATAAAATTATAGGTAGTTTTTTCTTGGGGGTTTGTCACGGCAGCTTAAAGTGCCCCCTAATCAAGACGATGAGTATAAATTTCTCTGTGAGCTTCAAGAGGGTAGAGTTCATGTCTGCTATTACCCCCCATGTAATTTCAGCACCTAGCACAGTGCCGTGCCCATGGTAGCCATTCGATAAATGTGCAATAAGCAGATGAATGAGACCTTGGGGGAAGCAAGCGCGGCGACAAAAGTAGACAAAATTAGCTAATAGCGTTCATTTTTCTATTGCTGTGGTAACAAACTATCACAAACTAAGTGGCATAAGGCAACATAAATGTTTTATTTTTCCATTCAGGAGGTCAGAAGTCCAAAACAGGTCGGCAGGCTGTGTTGCTTCTGGGGTCTCTAGCAGAGAATCCAATTCCCTGTCTTTTCCAGCTTCTAGAGGGGCCTGCATCCCTTGGCTTGTGGTCCTGCATCACACTGACCTCTGCTTCCATCTTCACATTGCCTTCTCAAACTCTGACCCCCTTGCCTCCCTCTTAAAATTATTATGTTGAATCCACACAAATTATCCAGGATAATCTCCGCATATCATGATTCCTAATTAAGTCACACCTGTTAAGTCCCTTTTGCCATGTGTACCATATTCACAGGTTCCGGGAACTGGGATACCAGATGTCTGGGGGACCATTATTCTGCCCACCATAAAAGGGTAGACATATGGAGCCTGCTTTTGTAACCTTCAGCATGGAGAGTCATACAGTCAGAATGTGCATGTTTTCCAAGACCGCCTATGTGCCAGGCCCTGGAGATGTGGAGGTAAAATGACCTGGTCCCCCTTGGCAGGCACGTGTGCTCTAGTCTGGGAGAGAGAGTTAATACATAGCGTGATAAATAATCACGGTATCATAAGGCACTGTGGGAGCACAGATGGGTCAGGCAAGAGTCTGCACAGGAAACAGCATCTAATCTGAGACCTGAAGGATGAGTAGAGTGAAGCAGACAAGAGAAAACAGAAAAGAGAGACTGTACCAGATGCATCACGTCTCCTTACGGACATCTTGGAAACTGAGAATTTATGGATGATGAACAAAGGAAACGCTGTGTCAAAGACCGTAAATCACTTTGCAAGTGTTCCAGGTGGTAACATTCCCCTTTCTCTTCCTCATTTAAAAGTGAAAGTGGGGGAGGAGACTGAAGCCAATAAAATCTAGAAGTCTTGACTCAACAAACTGGAAGAGATTGTCATTGGTTTTAGGAGACAGCTGCAGGGGAGGGGGAGGGCAGTCTAACCCCACAGACTCTGAAGTTCCAGGTTAAACACCTGTATGTGTCTCGGAGGGCTGTTGGTGATGACGAGGAATAACATATGTGGATCGTCTGGTAGAGAGAAGTTAATAGTAGAAACGGAAATTAGTGTTGTGACTATTATTCACTCAGCGTTTATTATTTTAACTGAAGTATAGTTAATTTACAATGTTGTGTTAGTTTCAGGTGTACAGCAAAGCGATTCAGATATATATATCTGAATACATATATATGTATTCTTTTTCAGATTCTTTTCCCTTATAGGTTATTATTGATATTGAGTATAGTTCTCTGTGCAGTACAGTAGGTTCTTGTTGTTTACCTACTTTATATACAGCAGTGCGTATATGTTAATCCCAAACTCCTAATTTATCTCCCCTACTCACCACTGCTGTCCTCTTTGGCAACCATAAGTTTGTCTTCTATGTCTGTGAGTCTATTTCTGTTTTGTAAATAAGTTCATTTGTATCATATTTTAGATTCCACATATAAGTGATATCATAAATATTTGTCTTTCTCTGTCTGAGATATTTCACTTAGTATAATAATCTCTAGGTCCATCTACATTGCATCAAATGGCATTATTTCATTCTTTTTTATGGCTGAGTAATATTCCATTGTATATATACACCACATCTTCTTGGTCCATTCATCTGTTGATGGAGATTTAGGTTGCTTCCATGGCTATTGTAAATAATGGCTATTGGCTATTGTAAATAATGCTGCCATGAACATTGGGGTGCAAGGATCTTTTCAAATGAGAGTTTTCTCTGGATATATGCCCAGGAGTGGGATTGCAGGATTATATGGTAACTCTATTTTTTAGTTTTTTAAAGGAACCTCCATACCGTTCTCCATAGTGGCTGCACCAATGTACTTTCCCACCAACAGTGTAGGAGGATTCCCTTTTCTCCACACCCTCTCCAGCATTTATTCTTTGTAGATTTTTTTTAAAGGTTTTTTTTTTTTAAAGGGAAGGGTTTATTTATTTATTTATTTATTTATTTATTTATTTATGGCTGTGTTGGGTCTTCATTTCGTGCGAGGGCTTTCTCTAGTTGCAGCAAGCAGGGGCCACTCTTCATCGCGGTGCGCGGGCCTTTCACTATCGCGGCCTGTCATTGCGGGGCACAGGCTCCAGACGCGCAGGCTCAGTAGTTGTGGCTCACGGGCCTAGTTGCTCCGCGGCATGTGGGATGCTCCCAGACCAGGGCTCGAACCCGTGTCCCCTGCATTGGCAGGCAGATTCTCAACCACTGCGCCACCAGGGAAGCCCCCTCTTTGTAGATTTTTTGACGATGGCCATTCTGACCAGTGTGAGGCGATACCTCGCTGTGGCATTGATTTGCATTTCTCTAATAATTAGTGATGTTGAACATCTTTTCATGTGCCTGTTGGCCATCTGTATGTCTTCTCTGGAGAAATGTCTGTTTAGGTCTCTGCCCTCAATAACCTTTTATTGAACACTTGGTCTCTGTGAAGCCTTGTGCTAGTCTCTGGGTTATCTACTACTTTTGGGTATATTGGATAGATAAATGCATGGGTAGGTTGGTGGATGTGGAGTAAGTAAATGGGTGAGTGGATTAATAAATTGATTGATTAATGAAGGGAGGAATGAATGAATGGATGTAAGAATGAGTGATGATAAGGGCAAATGAAAGAATAGATATGTGCAAATGAGAACCAGTGAACACAGCATGGATGAATAGATGGAAATAAGGATAAGAATCAATGAACGGGACTTCCCTGGTGGTCCAGTGGCTAAGACTCCACACTCCCAACGCAGGGGGCCCGGGTTCAATCCCTGGTCAGGGAACAAGGTCCCACATGCCACAACTAAGAGTTTGCATGCCGCAACTAAAGATCCCCACATGCCACAACTAAGACCTGGCGCAGCCAAATAAATAAATAAATAAATATTTTTAAAAAATATAATAAAATAGTATGTGCCATTGGAAAAAAAGAATCAATGAACGAATGGATGGATGACAGAATGAATGCATGAGTAGGTAGATGAATGGTTGAATGAGTGAATAGACGGAGCCCAGTTGAAGAGCAAACTCACCATGAGCCCCCCTGGTGTTCCACTGACTCTCCGTATGACTTAGGGGGACCTTCATATTACCTATATCTATTCCACTGTTTTCCTCTCTGTAAAGCAGGCAGATTGGATTTGATGACTTTGCAGCCCCATCCAGGTCTAGTTCTCTCCTTCAAACCTTGATCTCCCACATCCTCGATCCCACATGTGCCAGGGGGATTGCCCTGGAAATGCTCTACTAGGGTCCCACGTTGCTACTAAGAACAAACCCAGCAAGTTCCACTCAGAGTCTCTCCTCCTAGCTCTTCAGCAAGTCAGTGCATGCAGGCAGCTAATTTGACTTCACAACTCAGTTCTGCTTCATCTCACAGTGAAGTACCCTAATGACACCCACTAAGAGAACTGGGTGTTGAAATAATGCCGTTTTATATTGTTTACCCACAACTTAAATTTCCCAGTCTTTCTACAGGATCTGGTTTAGGTCAGTTTCTGAAACAAAAGAACACATCAAGAAATACTGCTCATGGGCTTCCCTGGTGGCACAGTGGTTAAGAATCCACCTGCCAATGCAGGGGACACGGGTTCGAGCCCTGGTCCGGGAAGATCCCACATGCCGCGGAGCAACTAAGCCTGTGCACCACAACTACTGAGCCTGCGCTCTAGAGCCCACAAGCCACAACTACTGAGCCCACGTGCCACAACTACTGAAGCCCTCGTGCACAGACCCCATGCTCCGTAACAAGAGAAGCCACCACAATGAGAAGCCCGCGCACCGCAACGAAGAGTAGCCCCCGCTCGCACCAACTAGAGAAAGCCCGCACGCAGCAACAAAGACCCAACGCAGCTAAAAATAAATAAGTAAAATAAATAAATTTATTTTTAAAAAAATACTGCTCATCTTTCCTCAAATCGTGTGTGTGTGTGTGTGTGTGTGTGTGTGTTAGGCATGGGGATCGTTACATCAATGAAGGGAATCACGGCCAGCATTTTTTTTTTTAATGAAAGCTTCTTTATTTATTTATTTATTTATGGCTGTGTTGGGTCTTCGTTTCTGTGCGAGGGCTTTCTCTAGTTGCGGCAAGCGGGGGCCACTCTTCATCGCGGTGCGCGGGCCTCTCAGTATCGCGGCCTTTCTTGTTGCGGAGCACGGGCTCCAGACGCGCAGGCTCAGTAGTTGTGGCTCACGGGCCTAGTTGCTCCGTGGCATGTGGGATCTTCCCAGACCAGGGCTCGAACCCGTGTCCCCTGCACTGGCAGGCGGATTCTCAACCACTGCGCCACCAGGGAAGCCCCAGCATTTTTAATAAACTAGAATATGTCAGTGCATCCATGTAATAGAAGTAAATATATTGCTTCGTGGAACTTGAATTTTAGTTTATAGGTATAAAAATGGATAAGTGTACAGGGTTGAGATACAAACTTTGCTTCTTAATCTATGTCCTCTCCCCAAAAGGGGGGGGGGATGAGGGGAGTTAAAGCAGCTGATCTGAGGTTTTGCCATCTTTTTCCATGTGTTGGGGACAAGTTATCTCTTTAATTCTCTCTAGAACTGAGATGGTAGATTTTTAAAAAATATTTATTTATTTATTATTTTTGGCTGCATTGGGTCTTAGATGCGGCACGCAGGATCTTTCATTGCGGCGTGCGGGCTCCTCTTCAGCTGTGGCATGGGCTTAGTGCCCCGGGGCATGTGGGATCTTAGTTCCCTGACCAGGGATCCAACCCGCGCCCCTGGCATTGGAAGGAGGATTCTTAATCACTGGACCACCAGGGAAGTCCCAAGATGGTAGATATTTTTAGTTTCTCCTTTCAAAGGTGAAAACTCAGAAGGATCTGTAGGTTGCTCAAGGCTACCCACCTAATGAGTGGTGGGGCTGGGACTGTCCAAAAAAAAAAAAAAAAAAATGGAAGTCATCCTCTTCTCCATAAACTGGGAAGAGAGGAAGGAGAAGTTGGAGATTTTAATAAAAACAGAAGAGGATGTGTGCTCCACCCAAATTAGGCATAAATCAAGAACACATGAGTGCGTGGTAAGACCTGCTTAGGGACGGAAAATGTGTGTTTGAGCATGAGAAAGGCATCAAGATTAGCCAGATAAAATTAGAAGTTAAACTAATAAATTCAAGAGAAAATTGTGCAAGTAGCCAGGGCTTCCAGAAGGAAGATTTTAGGGTCTAGGTCAAAGGTCTCCTGCACACGCTCCACTTGCTGTTGCCTTGGCAACAGACCCCCCCTTAATGATAATGACGGTTCAAGGAAAACAGCTGTGAGCAAATGAAGCTGTAATTGGAGAAGAAATTCTGTGGTGGTCTTATCTTGGTCTGCCTTTGGGGAGGGTCTGAGTAGGACTTTGGAAGAGGTTTGCTTGGCAACCAAGAGTGATGTCATGAAGGGAACGAGGGTGAGTTGCGTGAAAGGTGAGCTGGAGCATGAACCACTGGAAAACAACAACTAGAATTTCACTTGGGATCTGCGAGTCGGATAGAAATAGCTTTTATACGGTAGCTGACATTTAAAGAACGTTTTCTGTGAGCCAGTCACTGTTTTAAACCCTTCAGATGCATTGTCCACTTAACCCTGATGAAGTGGGTATTTTCAGTGCTCCCATCTTACAGACGGAGCAACCGAGGCTGGGGAAGGGTCGCTCTCCTAATATCCCGCAGGGAGCGAGCAGCGCACGGGGCTTCCAGCTCAGGTCTTCCTGGCGAGGAAGGCTTAACCACACCGATAGTGCCTCCCGCTGATCTGGGAGGTCCTGGAGTAATGACCCAAAAGGAAGATATCCAGGGCGTGGAGCAAAGGTTATGGTTACTCGGGAAGCTGGGCTCAGCGGGGAGGGCTGTGGGTCTCCTGGAAGGGCGGTCCAACCCAAGGGATTCCAGCTTCTTCACCATCCTCTCTGGGAAGTCTTCTCTGTCCTCTGAGGCTCAGGCCCAGACGATAACGAGGGGCGCGATTCTGGCTGCGCCGGTCGAAAACGACCAGCGTGCCCAGAGCCATGAGGACCAGGCCCGCCAGCCCCAGGCGGACGAGGTTGCCCTGGGTGTAGTCCAAGGAGCCCGAGCCTGCGGGGCCAGCAAGGGGGAGAGGCTGTCAGCGTCCGAACCACAGGTTCGGCCCACCCTCTGGCTCCCTAACCTCCAGAGTGGAGTTGGGACGCAAATCCCAGTCTCAAACTTGAGGGGGGTCGATGGGAGCAGGGGCCCCGGACCCCTGGGTCTGAGGGGGGAGGGGCTGGGGGCCCGGACCCCTGGGTCTGAGGGAGGAGGGGCTGGGGGCCCGGACCCCTGGGTCTGAGGGAGGAGGGGCTGGGGGCCCGGACCCCTGGGTCTGAGGGAGGAGGGGCTGGGGGCCCCGGACCCCCGGGTCTGAGGGAGGAGCGGCTGGGGGCCCGGACCCCTGGGTCTGAGGGAGGAGGGGCTGGGGGCCCGGACCCCTGGGTCTGAGGGAGGAGGGGTTGGGGGCTTGGACCCCTGGATCTGAGGGAGGAGGGGCTGGGGGCCCGGACCCCTGGGTCTGAGGGAGGAGGGGCTGGGGGCCCGGACCCCTGGGTCTGAGGGAGGAGGGGCTGGGGGTCTGGACCCCTGGGTCTGGGGGCAGAGGGCTGGGGCCCCTCACCGGCCGCGCTGATGACCAGCGGCTCGCTGCGCTGGGACAGCACGTAGGGGGCGGAGGGCGTGTGGTAGTAGCAGCTGTATGTGCCGGGCGCGCGGGCGCCGAGCAGCGGGAAGTCCGCCCAGGGCTGCGCCGAGTCGCGGTACTGCAGCGGGGCCGCCACGCCCTCGCGGTACAGCGCGAAGCTCATGCCCCCCAGGCGGCCGGCGCAGCGCAGGCTCACGTTGGCCCCGGGCGCCACCACCGGCCCGGGCAGCGCCACCAGCGACGGGCGCGGCAGCTCGTCTGCGGGGGAGGAGGACCGGGACAGGGGGGCTTGGTCCTCTCTCCCCTCCCCTTCTCTCTCTGCCCCCCTTCCTCTCCCCATCTCCCCTCCCCTTCTCTCTCTCCCCCCTTCCTCTCCCCATCTCCCCCCCCCCACTCTTCCCGCTTCATCCTCTCTCCCCTCCTCCCCGACTCTTCCTACCCCCATTTTCTCTCCCCTTCTCCTCCCTCCTTCCTCTTTTCCCCTCTCCTTTCCTCCCTCCCTCTCCCCCTTCTCCTAGTCTCTCAGCCTGTCTCCCCCTGCACTTCTCTCTCCTCTTGTCCTGGCTAGTGTCTCGACGTCTCTCCCTTCTCTGTGGGTCTCCCTCAGCTTCTCGGTGTCCGTATTCCTCTCTGTGCCCTTGTGCCTCTGCGTCTGTCTCCCTCCCTGTATGTCGCTTTTTCCCACTGTGCCGGTGCCTAACTAAAATTCTGTTTTTAACGTCCCACTCGTTCGTGTTTCACTCCCCCGGGTCTCAGAGGGTGCGTCTCTCCCAGAGTTTCTCAACCTCAGCACTGGTGACTTTTTTTTTTTTGGATCTTAGTTCCCCGACCAGGGATTGAACCCGCGCCCTTGGCAGTGAAAGCGCGGAGTCCTAACCACTGGACGGCCAGGGAATTTCCACTAGTGACATTTTTGGATAGATCTGGATAATTCTTTGGGCGTGGGGTGTTGGGGGGTTGTACTGTCCTGTACACTGTAGGATGGCTACCCATGGGATGGCAGTAGCAAACCCTTCCCCAGTCGTGACAAGCAAAAATGTCTCCAGATGTTGCCAAACTTGGGGTGGGGGTGGAGGGAGGTACAATCGCCCCTGGTTGAGAATCACCCGTTTCTCTGGTGTGTTTTCTCTCTCTCTCTGACCCTCCTCCCCCTCCCTCATCCCACCTGTGTCCCTTTTCCACAGCCCCCTCCCCCAGGCTCTCACCTGTCACCAGCAGTTCCAGGGCATCACTGGGGTGGGACCAGACACCTGGTCCCCAATCTAGCCTCTGGTAGCAGCAGCGGTAATTGCCCCCCTGGTCTGGGGTCACCTCCTCCAGGAAGAACTCCGCCAGCTCCGCAGATACATCCCGGTAAAGCACAGAAGCAATCTCTCCAGACTTGAAGAGTGCAAACCTCCAGGTGGGCTGGGGTGCCCGGCACCTCAAAGTGACGTTGACCCCGGGGGTCACAACTGCAGCTGGCTGAGCCCCCAGCCACGGCTTGGGGTATGAGGCTGGGGGGACTGAATAAATGGGGCTGCCTGGGTCCTCAGGCTTCCTAGGAGCCCAAGGAAATGAGGGGGCAGCTGGGGTAGGAGGAGAATCTCCTTGAGAATCACTGGCCCTTTCTCAGCCTCAGTTCCCTGCTTGTAAAATAGGGGAGACATTGGACCCCAACCAAGGCTTGTCAAAATTAGCTGCAAATCAGAGGAGCAGGGCATCAACTCCTGACCTTTACTCCATGGTTTTTAAACATCACTTCAAGGGATTGGGTCCCAGAAATCTGTG
Organism: Balaenoptera acutorostrata; assembly: GCF_949987535.1. Classification (NCBI taxonomy): domain Eukaryota; kingdom Metazoa; phylum Chordata; class Mammalia; order Artiodactyla; family Balaenopteridae; genus Balaenoptera; species Balaenoptera acutorostrata. Next base: position 62,972,544 of record NC_080082.1, read on the forward strand.
ATTTCAAATTGCCCTCCAGAATATTTGTACCATATCTGACATATTTCAATAGTTGCCAAAACTTGCTATCTATTTGGGGGAAGAAATTGTTGGATCCCTACCTCACACCATTCCCCAAAACTAATTGCAGATTAATGTAAAGAACTACATGTGTTTAAAAAAAAAACTATAAAAAAGTGTTAGCAGAAAATATAGGAAAATATATTTGTCTTGGGGGTAGAGAAGGCTGTCTTAAAATATAAAATGAAAAACTCAGAAGGGACAAGGTTAAGTTGAGAGCTTCAACATTTTTAAGCTGTGTATGAGAAAAAACATATAAATGAAGCTAGAAGACAAGTGACAGCACTGGCAGAAATGGCTTATTCATAAATCACATAGGTTACGAGTGTAGAAAGAAATCCTAGAGCCAGTTCAGCTGAAAGTTGGGCAAAACATATGAATAGGCAATTCACAGAAGAGGAAGTCCAACTGACCAAAACACATTTGGGGGTTATGATGTGAAAGTTGTCCAACCTTAGTGATATTATTTTTTTAAAACTAAAACAATAGTAAGACATTTTTGTCTCTCAGGTTGTCAAAAATTTAAATAATGGTTAACATTGTGTTTGCGTGAATATGTAGTAAAACAGGCACTTAGGTGCACTCAGTTGCACCTTTTGAGAAGTCATTTTGTCAGTTTCTGTCAAGACACACAAAGGGCATGACCAACCACCCAATAAGTCCACCCTAGACAAGTGCACTTACATGGGCACAAAAAGCTTATACAGAAACGCTCACTGCAGCAATCATTGTGAGGGGAAAAGTTGGAAACAACCTAAATATGCATCAAGAGGACCAAGTACACTAGAATCCAGCCGTACAATGGCAAATGCTAGACAGCAGCTTTAAAAAGAGAGAGAAAAAGGTAGAGCTAGCTACAATGACATGGAAATGTCTCCAAGAGAGATTGCAAAGTGAAAAATGTAAGAGGCAGAACAACGTGAGTCACGAAATATCAGTTTTGCTTTGGGAGAAAAAGAAGTACAAAAATACATACGTGTGTTTGAAAGCATGGAAATTTTTTATAAGGATTCAGAGATTATTTAAGGAAGATGAGGAAGGGGAAGAAGGAGGTTGTTATATGTCCCTTGATAATAATTTTTAAAACCATGAATATATGTTAGCTTTAACATTTAAAAAATAATTAAAATAAATTGATAGCTAAGGTATTAATGATTCTCCAGGTGATTCTTATTTGAAGTTGGAGTGTAATGGAGGGAAATTGAGAGGAAGAAGAGGTCTCACCCATCAGAAACCCTGGAAAGAAACCCAGAGCTGTCTCAGGGTGGAGGACCCTACTTTCCAAAGGGGAATAATAGGCATTGCCAGAGATCCTATTTCTTGAGCCCTGCACTTTGCCAAGCTCTGAGCCAAGGGTTTTATGCATGTGATTTTATTAAATCCTCACAACAGCCCATTTTACAGAGAAAGAAACTGAGTCTTAGCATTCAGTGGTTTGTTCAAGGTCATAAATGAATACGATGGTGAAACTGGGGTTCCAGCTTAGGTCTCTTTAACTCCAAAGTTCATGATCTTCACTACTTACCTATACTGGTCACTAAAATGAATGAGGAAGGAAGGAGGGAAAGAAATAAAGGAAGGGGGAGGGAAGTAAGGAAATCTGGGGTGAGGGGAGGCACCAAAATAAAATCTGAGTAGTTGGAAATGGGGTGTCAGCAACACACAGGAGAATGGGTGCGGACTGTTACTCACCAGTTGGAGTGATGTCTGCGTGACACACCAGCCCTATAGAAGGTCAAAGGGGCTTGGTCTTGTCAAACCCTTCGGCTGCTCCCGGGCCCACCTGATTGGGCACCCAGGAATCTAAGTCCCCAGGCCCTCTATCCTCTGGGAAACAGAAATCTTGCCCATACTTCCTCCTCAGTAGCCATAAATTCACACTTCCAGTCCCCACTTATTTAAGAGCCCAAAAGTCTGGACCCAAACCCCTCTTGCCTCTGTACCCAAGAGTTCAGGCCCTTGGATTACACCGTTTCCAGGAGACAATCATCTGAGCCCACAGTTTCTCCTCTCTGGGCTGCAGGAGTCTGGGCCCCCAGTTTCCTTCTTCCCCAGGTGGCTTGGTTTCTCCATCTCCCCCCCACATCAAGATCTAGGACTATAGGTTCTCTGTCCCTAGGAGTTCAGATCCCTAGCCCTCTCCTGCTTCAAGATCTAGAGAATCCTGCCCCCAACTTCCTCCTCTTCCAGGAACCCAGGAATTCAGGACCCCTGGGTCCTCTTGCCTCAGGACCCAGGGGTCTAAGCCCCAGTCCTGTTATTCTGGCCTAGAATTCCAAACCCTCAGCTCGTGCCTCCTGATCACCCTGCACCTGCCCTCAGGGAGACCCCAGCCCAGCCAGGGGCCCAGGGAGAAGGGGGTGGGGTGTCTCACAGAGAGTCAGCAGCTGCAGATTCATCACCAGGGCCATGGTGGGCAGTTCTCGGCGGGAGCAGGAACAGGAGCCAGGGCTTGGCCGTGCCCTCTCCCCTACCAGGAAATGAGGCAACATCAGAAAGCCAGAGCCCTATTTAGGGAAGGAAGGAGCGAGGTGGGAGGGCCCCTGGGTGATTGTGTCACAGCCCCATGGTGCTGTGGAAAAAGTTGGGAGAGGGCGCAGTCATAACTGTTGTGTTCATTAAACTTAAAAAAAAAAAATAGCACCTATTATGTGCCAGACCCTGTGCTACACGGTTGGGGGAAAGGGGCACAGAAGGGAGTCAGACCCCATTACTGTGCTCAAGTAGCTCCCAGCCTGATGGAAAGGCAGATTCCGACGAGGTTAGTTAAAACAAAACAAAATGATGTACGCTATAATGGAGGTCACATAGGGCACTGTGAGAGTATACAGAAGGCTCCTAACCCTTCTGGGATGAGACTTAGGGCTTGCAGGACGAACCGATTTTAAGCTGGGACCTCAAATTGGTGATTCGTCCTCTCCCAGCCTCCGTTTGTCCATCTGTAAAATGGGCTCTCATAAGTAAACTATAAAATGAGGACTGATGCATTCCGCCTTAGCTGGACCTCAGTAGGAGGACTGGAAGTTACTCCTCTGGAACGACTTTCTAGGCTGATGGAAAAAACAGAGAGCGGCGGCAGGTGCGCCAAGACAGGTTTGCACTTAAATCTGCAGCGCCGCCTCTTTTCCCCGCAGCCGTCGGCTCGGACCGCTGTTCTGCGCCAGTGCGCACGCGCGGATTCAGCCCGTGGAGGCTAGCGGGCCAGGACCACAACTCCCAGAGTGCTCCGCACCCCCGCCACCCCCTGGGATTCCTTGCTGCGCCAATGAGCACGCGCGGACTCCGACTGCGGAGGCCGTGCCCAGGGACCACAACTCCCAGAGTGCTCCGCGCCCTCGCCGCCGCAGCCGCCGCCGCCGTTGCCGAGACCAAGATGGCCGGGAGTAAGTGCGGGTTCCGTCAGCGCGCGGGGATGGTACTGGGAACCCCGGGTGGTGCCAGGGGTAGGGCAAGACGGAGCCCCCGTGGAGGCGGTGGGGTCCGGGCCGGAGGGAGACGCAGAGGTCACGAGGGGGCTCCTCCAGGGCGGGGGTGGCGCGAGAGGGGTAGAGGTCACCGGGGGCATCACCTGCAGGGGTGACCCTCCTCGCCCACCCTTCCAGGAATCGCCGCCTTTCTCAGGAATGTCTGGGCCAAGGAGCCGGTGCTAGTGGCATCCTTCACCATCGGGGGTCTCGGTGCGTGAGTGCCCCAGGCGCGAAAAAGTGCATCACCCCCAATCGGCGTCCCGGCTTTATCTCCTCCACCCCCTAGAGGTCCCACTGCCCCCCACCAATGCTCCATCGCCACCCCCACCATCGTTCCATCCTGTACCCCCGAGGCCCGACCGCCGCCCTCAACGTTCCGTGTCCCCACTTGTATGAACACCCCCCACCCCTAGTATTATGACTCCTCCACCACCCCATCGCTCCCCACCCCGTACACACCCACCCAAGAGGTCCAGAATCCCTTCAAAGAGGTTGTCAACCCTAGCTGCGCATTATAATAGCTAAAAATAATAATAATAAATGAAAACTAATGTCCTTATCCTCCCCTTTCACCCTCATCCCCCCCCCCCCAGATTCTGAATTGAATTGGGTGGGGTGGAGGTGGGGCTAGGGAATCTTGTGTCTTGTGAAAATCCCCCAGTGATTCTAATGTGCTTCTGCGAATGAGAACCTCAGCTGTAGAACTGGGCTACTCAGATTTCAAGGTGATGCTCTGGGTCTTGTTGAAATACAGGTTCTGATTCAGTAGGTCTGGGGTGGGTCTGCGGATGCTGCATTTCTAACACGTTCCCAGGTCTTGTCAATACTGCTGGTTGGCAGGCCACACACTGAGTGAGGTTCTAGAACACAGTTGTCCCACACGGCAGCCACGGATCACACGGGCCACTGAGCACTTGAAATGGGGCCAGTATGAGTTGAGATGTTACATGTTACCCTGATGTAAAGCATACACCGGATTTCAAAGACTTTGTATAACAAGGAGTATATAAAATATCAATGTCTTTTATGCCAAGGATATGTTGAAATGTTTTGGGTATACCAGCTTAAATTTACTTTTTAATTTGTATGTTTTATGTGGCTATTAGAAAATGTAAAATTACATATGTGGCTCTTACATTTATGTCGGACGGCACTGACCCAGAATATTCCTTTACATGCCTTGCCCCACCCCCATGACGCCCTGCTCCTACCCCAGGTGGACTGTAATTTCTCAATGACTGTTCTTTGTACAAAACCTTCTCCTCAGTTTGTAACAGTTCATGATTTCTCTGGAACATTCCCAAGACACCCCCGACCCCCACCCCTTAATATGCTCCATGGCTCAAATGCGCTCATTCTGTGACCAACCCTTTCTTCCTTCCTGTGTCTTCTAGGTCCCACAAGTCTGTGGATGCTTGGCTTCCACCCTCACCTCCAAAAAAAAAAAAAAAAAAAGTCTTATAAACCGTTCTGCTGATGTACGGGGCTCCCAGGGTGCCAGGGGGCCTCCTGGAGGTGCTGGACCCCGCTGCTCCCCTCCCCGCATGCACTTGACCCCCATCTTGAAAAGGCTCAGCTACTGTCCCCGCCGCCACCTCCTTCCCCTGGGCCTCACCCCTGTGTCTCTCCGCAGCTATAATCCTGCCTGCACTCAGCCCCTACGCCAAGTACTCCATCATGATCAACGAGGCCACACCCTACAACTACCCAGGTGAGTGGGAGCCAGGGCAGCAGCCTTGGACCCTGCTGAGCTGGGGGCGGAATGATGATGGGCAGGTCTTCCCTCTGCAGGGAGCCAAGATTCTGCAGTGCAGTCTGGACTCTCTTTTTTTCCTTCAATAGATATAATCCACATGCCATAAAATTCACTTTCTGTCTGTTTTTGCACTTTGAGTTTCTGTCATGGTTCCAGATTTCTGTCCTTGTCTGGGTTCCCAATCTCTGTTGCTTTCTGGAGTTTTGTCTTCCTGGGTCTCCACCTCTCCAGGTCTCTGTTCTGCTTCCTTGTATCTGTTGGGTCTTTCTCTGGGTCTCCTTTCTGTATCCATCATTCTGGTTTCCCATGTCTCTGGGTCTGTATTTCCCCACTTCCCTGCATCTCTGATTTTCTGACCCTTACTCTCTTTCTTATCTCTCCCCGGGGTCCCGTTTCCCTCTTTGAAAGTAAGCTGACAGGCCAGCCCTTCTCTGTAGGCCCCCAGCGATCTGCTCGTCTCAGTGGCCCACCCTCCTGTCCCACAGTGCCCCTCCGAGACGATGGGAACATGCCTGATGTGCCCAGCCACCCCCAGGACCCCCAGGGCCCAAGCTTGGAGTGGCTGAAGAAACTGTGAGCTCCTCCATTGACAGGGAGAGGCCCCCTCCCTGATGGCCCCCAATAAAAATGTGAAAACCACGCCCAGCGTCTGAGTGTGTGCGGCTGCAGGTGGAAGCAGTGGACAGTGGCCACGGCGAGTGTGGGGGTTGGTTTACTGTGGGGGGGGGGGTCAGTCAAAGGCGGGGCTGGCTAGGGTGGGGTAGGGCAGCAGTTTGTCCGGCCCCCGAGAAACCCAGCTGGAGTCTAGGGCCTCGTCCGCTTCAAAGCCGAAGTCTTCCTCGACCTTAATCTGGGGGAGATGAGAACAAGGTGTGAGAAGGGCCCCGGCCTCGCTGTTCTTTCCCAGGCCAGACGGCGTCCTCTGTGCACCTCACCAGAAGTCCCGGCATCCCCAGGTCCGCGTGCTCTCCAGTGTCACCTCCCTCACCCGCCTTCTCTCCCTCCTCTGCCGCCAACCCTCCCCGGTTATCTTTTCTTCTCCCCAGAGCCTCCTCCAGATCTCCCTTCTCCACCCAAGCCCCTTGCCTGGCATCTTCCAACTCTTTCTCCTTCCCCGGCCAACGCCAGCCCTGTCCAACCCTTCCAGCTCTCCCCGCCTTGCAGGGCCCAGCCCCGCTCCCCCCGCCTTGCAGGGCTCAGCCCCTCTCCCTCCGCAGTGCAGCAGGGAAGCCCAGCAGCCCCAGTCCCGCCCTGCGGACCCCTGGACTCCAGGCCGCCCCCACCTGCACCGGGGCCAGTTCTGGAGTCAGCGCAGCTCCCACTCGGCGGCCGTCCCGGGGTGCTCGCCGCCTCTTCCGCCCGCTGGGCCCCTCGCCAGGGGCCGGGCTGCCAGGTTCTGGGAGTGCGGGCGTCCTTCTAGGCGGGGACAGCCCCTCTTTCTCTGGAGGCTCGTTCTCGGCGTTGCCTGGGGTGGGGGCGTCTGCGCCCTGGCTGCCCTCGTCCTGGCAGACAGGGAGGTGGGCGCGTGAAGGCTGCGTCCTGGGCTCCCGGTTCTCCCAGCCCACCCGCGGCCGCATGGCACTCACCTCCAGCACGATGGTGAGCTGGCTCGCGCGGTAGTCATCGCCGTAGGAGTCCAGCACTCTCATGAGGAACCTGCGGCCGGAGAGAGGCCGCCGGGGGGGCAGCTTTATCTTCCGGTGGTTGGGAAGGGGGCCCGCGACAGCCCAGCTCTGACTCTGAAGCCAAGGCTCTCCTGGCCCCAGAAGGTCTGAGACACCCAGTGGCAAGCACTTGAGCAGCCAGTGGGGCTCTGGGCAGGACCAGGTGACCTGCACCTCCGCTCCTGCTCTGTCATCTGGAGGGGACAACCCCAGCCGGGCGGCCCGCTGACCACGACCCTGCAGCTTGATGACAGCGCTGCAGTACTCGGCTTGTAAACAGTCAAACGTAAGTTATTATTTTCATTAACCCCTGGGAGGCGGGCCCAGAGCACTCACTGGGGATGCTGCCTTCTCTTCCCCACCCCTGCTTCTAAAAGCTTTTTGGTTTTTTGTTTGTTTTAAGCTCTGATTAGATGGTTCCCGTAAGCCAGCACCTGGGTGGAGCATTTTACGTGCAGTCTCTTATTCTACAAGTAGGTATCAGGTGTCCTCTCTGTGCTATCCACCACGGAAGCCACTGATCACCTGTCACCGTCCTTGAGCGCCTGCCACGTGGCGAGAGTGACTGAGGAATGGAAATTTTAAATTTCGCTTGATTTTAGTTAATTTAGATGAAAATCGGAACCACGTGGCTACCAAGCACATGAAATGAGGCTCGTACAACTGAGGGAGTGAATTTCCCATTTCACTTCGTCTTAATAAACTTGGCCTGTGACCACTGAGGAAGTGAATTTTCAATTTCATTTGAATGAATTGAAATTTATTTTAATGAATGTTAAAATTCAACTTCAATGTAAGATAAAGTCACCACCGGCAGCTGGCATCCTGGACAGCACAGGTGCGGACAAGAGGAGGGCCCAGGGGCTGAGCCCTGGCTGCTGCAGGTTCAGGGTTTGGGGAAGTGAGAATGAACCGGCAAAGAGGCAAGAATCAATGGCCGGGAGGAGGGGAAACAGAGGCAGATGAGTGACCCGGCCAAGAAAGTGCTTCAAAGAAGAGGGTGTATCCACTGGGTCAGGTACGTGGAGGGCTGAGGGCTGACCGGGGGGTCTCGGCATCACAGAGACTCTGTCGTAAGGCCTGTTCTCCGCATTTCATGGAGACGGAGAGTCAGTGGAGTGGTGGGCCGGCCCCAGAGCTCACTCCGCGTCCTGGTCGCGGTGACCCGAGGCGGGAGGCTCAGCTGAGCTCATCCCCTGTGGGCTCCCATTTAATCCTCAGCAGCCTTGTGATCTCAGTGTTCACCCTTAGTTGATGGGGAACTGGGGCTCAGAGAGGGGGTGGGGCTTGCCCTGAGTCACACAGCAGAACGGCGCCTGAAGCTGAGTCTGCGACCCTAAGCCTGGTCTCCTGCATTCTGCTACACTCCGTTCAAAGGGAGCACACCACTCCCCCCAAGGCCCAGGGCTCAGCTTTCTTCCAAGGCCAAGGTGGTGGTGACGGGCTGGGGAGTAGAGGCAAGCGACGCAGGCCCGGAGCAGGTGTGCAGGGGGGTTACCTCCGCTCCTGCTGGAGCCTCCGCGTTATCCGCTGTACCTGATGGAGCCTGTTCAGGACCCGCTCGTTCACCTGCGGGGGGGTGGGAGAAGACACAGGTCAGCCGGATTCCGCGTGCTCAACACGTGGTGAACGGGGCCCCGCTGGCAGGCGACTGGCCCAGGACCGTCCCGGGGCCTCCAGGGCCCGCTGTGTCTGCTCCTTCCCCCTCCTCACTGCCTCCCTTGCTCCTCTCCCGCATCCACGGCACTCACACTGGCCTCCAAGCTCGCGCTCGAGTCCCCTGACACCGTCCTGTGCTGGGGGCTTTCCACGTGCTCTCCCCCAGGTGCCCGCAGAGCTCTCTCAAAGGCTGCACTCAAAGGCTACCTGCTCGGACCTCCCGTTAATTGCAGCAGCCCCTCCCCCACTTCCCACGCCAGAGCGTCCCCCTCCCCCTTCTCAGCTCCACTTTTCCATCGCCTTATAGCCTCTCTCGCTATGCCGTGTCCTCACTCTCCGTCTCCCCCACCAGAACAGAAGCCCCAAAGGACCGGGATTTGTGCCTCTGTCCCCGGTGCCTTGAGCAGACCCTGGCAGAGGGGCGCTCCCTAAATACTGCTAAACAAATGACTTCACCTAGCGATAAAATGCTTGAAGGACACCAAACTGGTAGATATGCTGGAGATCAGGGCAGGAGGTGGCCGCTTCAGTTAAGGTCATCAGAGGAGATGTGTGCCCAAGCGTGAAAGAGTATGTTCTGCTCCTGCGTCAGAGAGACCTGGGTTTGAATCCCAGCCTGCCACTTATCAGCTCTGTGACCTTGGGCAAGTTACTTAACTTCTCTGAGCCTCAGGTTTCTGCACTGGTAAAAGGAGAATAATAACAACTTATTCCTGGCGGGGGACGGGGGAGCTAAGAGCAGAGGCTCAAATGCAACTCCGTTTGAGCAAATGGTTGAGTCTCTTTGGACCCCAGCATCCATCTGTTGAACAGGGCTCAGGATACCTGCTGCTTGGGCGGGGGGGTGCTGAAAGAGGTCCCAGATGTCCTTGCGTGCAGCCCCCAGAGCAGGCCTGGCACGCAGCGCGTGCTCACAGGTGAGAGTGCTCGCTCTGACAGCACCACCCTTGCTGTCAGGCCCTGGGAACACACAGTGACGTGAGGAGTCTGGAAATCACGGGCGGGGGGCGGGGAAGAAGAGAGAGGAGTGGTCGTGGAGAGAAGAGAGGTTGGGGTGAGCTGAAGGATGAAGCGGAGGCAAAGCTACCTGGTAAAAGATACGTAGTATCTGGTTTATGTATATTATGTAAGTTTATATTAACACGTACATAAAACCATATTACAGAGTGCTGCAGGGACTTCCCTGGCGGTCCAGCAGTTAAGACTCCGCGCTTCCACTGCAGGGGACGCAAGTTTGATCCCTGGTTGGGGAACTAAGATCCCACAGGCCACACAAACAAACAAACCAAAAAAAAAAAAAAAAAAAACCAAACAGTACTGCTAGGAACGTCATCGGGTTACCTGTCATCAGGTGTGTATTTGTATGTGCGTCTGCTGGGTACGGAGGGAGGAGTGGGACAGCTGGCCACAGGCTACGCGTAGGTTCAGCCTTCGTGCGGCTTCAGGGGAATATACTTTACCACCTGGAGCTGACCCTGCTCCAAGCCCACTGCCCTCCGCCTGGCATTCACATCCCCTCCCCAGAATCCCCATCAAATCAAACACCTCTCCAATCCTGAGTAAGCCCTGTGCTACACAGAGTCCCAAATGGACCTTTCCCTCCAGTGTGACATGCTCCTGCTTAATCTAAGACTTGATGCAAACCTCACCTCCTTATTAGTTCTCTAAGTCGTCCCTCTCTCTCCCTCTCCTTGACTCCTACCCCAGCTCAAGCCGCCTCCTCTCCTGCCTGGGCCACTACACCAGCCCCCTTCCAGAACTCCCCCAACACCGTTGTTATGGGTTGGATGCTGTCCCCCCCAGAAAGGTGTGTTGGAGTCCTAACTCCCAGTGCCTCAGAATGTGACCGTATTTGGACACAGGGTTCTTCACAAAGGGAATCGAGTTAAATGAGGTGACTGGCCTTAACTGGCCAATATGACTGGTGGTGTCCTTATTAAAAGAAATTGGGATATACACACACACACAAGCACGGGAAGATGAAAGCAGAGATCTACAAGCAAGGAACACAAAAGATCTCCAGCAAGCCACCAGAAGCTAGGGAGGATGCCTAGAACAGACAGCAGATTCTCTCTCGCAGCCCTCAGGATGAACCAACCCTGCTGACACCTTGATCCCAGACTTCTAGTCTCCAGAACCGTGAGGCAGTACATTTCTATTACTTAGCCATCCGTTTGTGGTTCTTGACACAGCGGCCCTAGCAAAAGAGTCCAACCAAATTCAGAGAGTCTTTCAAACACTGACCCTGGCCCTCCCCTGCTTGAAACCTTTTGATAGCTCCCCATCACTCTCAAAAAAAAAAAAAAAAAATCCAAACCTCTTGCTCTGGTGTTTGTGGCCTTTCAAGATCTGGGCCCTGCTTACTGCTCCATCCTCATTCCCACCAAGGAGGCTAATGCAGTGATTCAGCAGAAAGAACCTGAGGCTGGGCAGAGGCGTGGGGATGGAGGGGAGGAGAAGGACCCCAGAGAGATCTGAGAGGCAGAACAGACAGGACATGAGGAGCGAATGATGTCAAGGGTATGGGAGATTTGAAAAGCTTGATCGGTGGGAAGTAAGAGAGGCACCTGTGAAACATCAGTGAGCTGATCTGGGCTGTCAGATGATGCTCCTAGAGGAGACATCTCTCCAAGGTGCCTTGCACAGTGCCTGACACATAATAGGTGCTAAATAAATGAATAATGAATGAATAAGTGAATGGAAAATTCATTCAGCCGGGCAAGGAAGGCTGGGCATCTAGACAGGCAGAGACTGGGAAGGATTGGTAATGGAGGTCAGGGGACCCCAAAACAGGGGAATCCACACTCACCTACCTGCTCGATCTCCCGGCAGCGCCGACCTAGCGCCTGGTACTTCCTGCGGTTTAGTTCCCGCTGGCGCCGCCGCCGGCCCCGGGCTGCCTCTTCCTCTTCATCTCGCTCCCGGAGCCCGGAGCCACCCAGACCCCCAGACACAAACTCCACTTCTGTCTCAAGCTCGCTCTCCAGGATGTGACCACCGAACAGCGGAGGCAGCGCCAACTCTGAGCCTGGCGGCGCTGAGAACTCTTCAAAGCCCACGGCTGCCATGGTCCTGTAGAGTCAGTGGGCTCAGGGACCCTGAATACCCAGCCCTTAGTCCCTCCTCCCACAGACCAGGAGCCCAACTCCCAGACCCCTCCTCTCTCTGATGCAGGAGTCCGAGGACCCCAGCCCACCATTCCCAGGATCCAGAAGAGTTCGAGCCCCGACCCCTTCCTCCCAGGATCCAGGAGTCCAGAGCCCCAGCACCCCCTTCCCAGTATCAAGGAGTCCAGACTTCCAGACCCTTCTTCCCCGAGTCCCACGGGGAGTTCGAGCCCGCCAAGCCCTCACTCAGACCCAGGAATCCTGACCCCCAACCGCCTCGCCTGTCAGATCCAGGAGTCTAGACCCGTAGCCTTTCCCCCCCAGGATGCTCGAGTACGGACCCCAGTCCCTACAAGAGTTATAAGCCAAAGGAGTTGCAGGAACTGCAATCCCCGTCAGTCCTCAGCGCAGAAGACCGCTCTTATGCAGCCGCAATGTCTTTTGGGATTCGTGGTTTTCCCCAAAGCCACTCACCCTTCTCTCTGCTCCAGTTCCATCTCTCTCCGACTCCGGGCGCCCCGGGCCTCAGAACTTCCAACCTCGCTAACCTCTAGGTTAAGTCGTTCGCAAAACTACCTTTCCCATCAGGCTTCACGACCCCAGCATCCGGGACTTTGCCGCTATGCCTTCTGGGAGCTGTAGTTTCCTATTTCCGGCTCCGCTCCCCAACCCCTCCACCTCCACCTCGACTCCCGGCTGAAAGCCTTGCTTTCTCGTCGAACGCCTCCACCAGTGGTCTGAGTTGCCCTCGACTTTATTCTTGTCTTGACACCCTGTCGTCAGACTATGGCGATTCTCCGCTTATCAGGCTCAGTCCACAGCGGGCGTGAGCCGGATAAAGCCCCTCTCTTCTCTCCTGCTCATCCCTTCTCCGCCTAGCGGCAGGTGCTAATAAAGTTGTTGTTCCAAACGCAGCCAGGAAAGACGCGGTGCAGGGGCCAATCAGAGCGCAGCTTTGCTTCGACGACGGCGCAAGGGTGAAACGTCATCAGTGAGCGTCGACCGCTGCTGGGAAGCTAATTTCCTAGAAACCATCGTGCGAGAAGAGAAAAGGTGAGTGTGATGGAGACGAGGGAAGGGCGGGAGGTTGGCTTCCTGGGTCTGGGGGAGGAAGTGTGTAAGGAGAAAGGCGGGCCTTCGTAGACCGACTACCCAAAGGTCTCAAATGCTCCTACATTGTTACGGCTCTGGGGATATAGCGGCAGCAAAAAATCGTTCCCGGCCCTCTTGGCGCTTTGCATGGTGCCTGGGGAGACAGGCTTAATCAAGTAGTTACTTAAATAATCACAAATGTGTGAAGTGCCTTAGGGTACCCACAGGGCGTGCGGGGTGTATATCACCAAGCAACCTATCTACTCTAGAGTGGGGTGCGTGGGTCAGGGAACTGGAATATGAGAACTGAAGGATGAAGAGGTGTTGAGCTGGTAAAAAGGGAGGGAATGAAGACCTAAAGTGAGGAGAAGAAGTTGGTAAGCGAAAAAAGCGTGAGAAGGATTCAGGGGCATGGGGGATAGTGGCGGGGGCTGAGGCTGGAGAGGTTGGCTGGCATCAAGCGAGGTCGTGGTACCTACTCCGTGCCAGGTGCTGCGCTGGGCGATGGAAATAGTGTGCAGTGAACAAAATGGACACGGTCCCTCTTTTCATACAAATTTAAGCTTAATGAGGAAGATGGACATTAAACAAAATGTTAGAAATTTAGAGAATCTCAAGTGTTGAAGTGAACTAAAGGGTTCATAGGATGTAGAACAGCGGGATAGGGTCTAGTCTCAGGGTCAGAGATAATCCACGCTGCAAGAAATAATGTTTGCGCCCTTACCTTTGGGATGAAAAAATAATATATCCAGAGAGCCGGAGAAAGGAAACCATAATGTGGTTTAAGGATTAAATTAAAGGATTTAATAAGGATAAGGTATAATTATTAAATAAAGTTAAGGATGTAAGGATTAAATAAAGGATTTAATAAAGTTCATTATATAAGGATTAAATAAAGTATAAGGATTAAATAAAGTTCATTCATTCATTTGCCCAATATTTCTTGAATACCTACAACGTGCTGGAGATTCTACTAGATGGTGGAGATATAACAGTGAACAGACAGATACCACCCCTGGTTTTGCTTACAGTTTAGTGGGGAAACAGAAGAGAGGATAAGAAGAGATACTTGAGTCTTATGTATGGAGAGCAGGTCATGTCCAATAAAGGAAAAGTTCCTCTTATTCAGAGAAAGCGAGAGTAACGAGAGTTTTAGAGAAAGGTGTGTGTGAGATAACGTGGGTGCGTTTACAAGGAAAAGCTGTGTCTTATAAAGAGAAGTGAGTATAAAGGGGACATTGCATCTTAGAGAGAAAGGAGAGTATGAGGGGAGACTGAGCTCAGAGACAACTGAACATCCAGGGGTCCTAAACCGGCAGCTCAAGGGCCAAATCTTTCCTGTAATCGTTTTAGTTTGGCCTGTGCCATGGTGGTCTGTTTAAATTAACCACTTAGAAAGAAACTTTTCAAACTGGGAGGTTACACATAAAAATTCTGACTCTCTTACTTTTCTTGAAAAAAATTAGAAAACCTGGCAACATGGAGCCCGTGTTCCCACTGGCAGGGCGTTTCTGAAGCGTTGTGTCAGCTGAGTTTTCACATCAGGCATGATTCCCTAGCTCTCCAGGCTCCACTTCTCCAGTTGCCCAACCCCCAGCCTGCTTCACTCACTTATGTCACCCACTTAGCCTCTGCGGACATGGACATTTGCAGCCTCCGTTCGTCTTTCTGTAAATTTTATTTTATTTCTTTATTCTTTTGGCTGCACCATACAGCTTTCAGGATCTTAATTCCCCAACCAGGGATTGAACCGGGGGCCACAGTAGTGAAAGCGCCAAGTCCTAACCACTGGACCATCAGGGAATTCCCCTGTTCTTTAATTTCACTTTTTTTATTGAAGTATAGTTGATTTACAATGTTGTGTTAGTTTCAGGTGCACAGCAAAGTAATTCAGTCATATATATACATATATATCTATCTATTCTTTTTCAGACTCTTTTCCCTTATAGGTTATTACAAAATACTGAGTATAGTTCCCTGTGCTATACAGTAGGTACTTGTTGGTTACCTGTTTTTTATATAGTAGTGTGTACATGTTGCATTTGTCTTTTTTTTTTTTAATTTTTATTGGAGTATAGTTGGTCTTCAATGCTGTGTTACTTTCTTCTGTATGGCAAAGTGAAGCAGTTATACATATACATATATTCGCTCTTTTTTAGATTGTTTTCCCATATAGGTCCTTACAGAGTATTGGGTAGAGGTCCCTTTGCTATACAGCAGGTTCTTATTAGTTATCTATGTTATACATAGTAGTGTGTATATGTCCATCCCAATCTCACATTTATTCCTCCCCCCCCCCTTCCCTCTACATTTGTCTTATTGAAAGAGAAGAAGAACAGGAAGAGGGAGTGTTTCTTATTTTTAAAAAAACAAAGCACTGGGGAGGACAGAGTGGTGGGGATTGTACCTTGTAGAGTAGTGCTTCGCAGCCTTTTCCACTGCGTGGGATTCACCGAAAATACTAATATTTGGACAGCACCTGGGGTAGATGAGGAGTTGCTCGTAGCCCGAGGTGATGGGCCTGGAGGCTCTAGACACTTTAGGCCCCGCCTGGTTGTCCTGATGGCTGAGGAGAGCAGGATGTGTCACCCATTTGGGGCCCAACAGTTGGTGGGGAGGGGCCTCTGCTAGGGGGAGAAGGAAAGGATGTGAGGAGAGGTCTTGTCAAGGGCGGGGATGTATCTTTTAAGTCTTAGTGAAGTGGTGGTGTGAGGGGTGTGCAGTGTCTTGTCCAGTGAAGTGAAGGTGAGAAGGGTGGGTAGTGTGAGTTTTGACTGGAGACCATCTGGTTCTGGGAAGTGGGTTCATGGATTCATTCAGCAGGTATTTATTGAGCATCTGTTATGTGCCAGGCACAGTTAGGAGCTAGAGAAAAAAGCAAAAGAGTGTACCTGTCCTTGTGGAGCGTGCATGCTGGTGAGGTTGATCAAGAAGGACTGGGGCCATCTGGCGGGGGGGCCTCTCCCAGTAATGAGTGGGGACCCCACTCACCCTCCCTGCAGGCCTCGGGATGTCTCTGGCCGACGAGCTCCTAGCTGACCTCGAGGAGGCGGCAGAAGAGGAGGAAGGAGGGAGCTACGGGGAGGAAGAGGAGGAGCCGGCGATCGAGGATGTGCAGGAGGAGACCCAGCTGGATCTTTCTGGAGATTCGGTCAAGAGCATCGCCAAGCTGTGGGACAGCAAGATGGTGAGAGGACCTCCGGGGCGGGGGTGACACAGGCAGCAGCTGCTTTGCCTGGAGAGTCCCGGGTTCTGACTCTCTGCTCCTCCCCGGACAGTTCGCTGAGATCATGATGAAGATTGAAGAGTATATCAGCAAGCAGGCCAAAGCTTCGGAAGGTACCTTTGCCCTCGCCCTCGCCCTCGCCCTCGCCCTCGCCCACCCCCACCCCGGCTCTTCTCCGGCCAGACCCCTCGGCTCTTTTGCTGCTGGTGACTTTGGAAGTTGGCTCTTCCTCTCACCCTTTACCAGAGCCCTCTTCTCTTCCATCCCAGCCCAGTCCCCTCCTCTCCCAAGAGTGTACTGCATTCTAAAGCTGATACTTCTTTCGTTTTTTTAAGTTTTCTTTTTTCTTTTTTGGCTGCACTGTGCAGCCTGCGGGATCTTAATTCCCCAGCCAGGGATCAGACCCAGGCCCCCTGCAGTGGAAGCGCAGGGAAGTCCCTAAAGCTGACACTTCTTAAGTGTCAGCTCCTTGCTCTGTGCTGAGCGCTGGCTAATCGTGATAGGATTTCTCTCAAGGCTTCCCAAACTTTATTGATAACCTGATCAGTTATAGAGTTTTGCCACACCTGTAAAACAGTTATTATTTCACATTTTTAAATCCACATACTTTTTTCCTTCAGTTTACCCAAGAAGGAAAGATATTGCTACTGTGGATGGAAAACTAGTATCATTTGGTAAATAGAAAGTAACCATGAAAACATAAAAAAGTATCCATAAAAATTATTAAAGTCTCTCCTCACTTCTAACTCTGGGCAAAGCTGGGTTATCTGTTGAGTGTTCAGACCAGCTCTAAGAGGACAATGCCGTCATCACCCCCATTTTTCTTGGAAAGCTGTGGCTCTCAAGTGGAATTCCTCGGCAGCGGGGAGCCAAGGGAAGCTTTTTGGCACAGGAATGGTGTAGTCAGAGCAGAGTTTCAGGGAGACTCACTTGTTCCACCCTTTCTTTTTTAAAAAAATTAATTAACTTGTCGGCTGCGTTGGGTCTTCGTTGCTGCGCGCGGGCTTTCTCTCTAGTTGCGGTGGGCTTCTCGTTGCGGTGGCTTCTCTTGTTGTGGCGCACGGGCTTAGTTGCTCCGCGGCATGAGGGATCTTCCTGGACCAGGGCTCGAACCCGTGTCCCCTGCATTGGCAGGCAGATTCTCAACCACTGTGCCACCAGGGTTAAACTTTAAACCTTTAAAACGTTCTTTAAAGTTTTCCTGAGGCTCCCTGGGGGCCAGGCGTGTGTGGGCCCCTGCTCTCAGAACGCTCAGGGGCTGGTGGAGCAGTTACTGGTGGGCGGCGCCTGCTGGGATGGAGGGAGCCCAGGGCACTCGGGAGCCACAGGAGGAGCTGGCTGACCCTGCCGCGGTCAGGGAAGAACTGATGTCTCGGCTGGGCTTTGAAGCATGAATACACATGACAGGCCAAGAACGGGGTGGCGGGGGGTGCGCCCAGGGAAAGGGAGCTGCACCTGCAAAACCTTGGACATCCACAGTGGTGGGGAGGCTGGCAAGGCACCAGACCCTGCAGGGTTTCAAATGCCAGGCCAGGGAGTCGCGGGGAATCATAAAAGTGACATTTCCTGGTGTGGGCCAGGCTCGGGGATTTTAAGTCAGACCCAGTCACGCCCCGTGTCTGGTGGGGAAGGTGGACACGAAACACCTCAAAACTGGGTGGCGATGGTGCCTAATGGACGTGGCGGGAGTGTGGCGGGAGCCCAGAGGAGACAGCCGACCCCTCCTGCAAGGTGAGGGAGGGGTTCTTAGGCGCCTTGTGAGTCTTAAGGACATAGAGGCATTTGAGCATCAGGATTCAGAGCGCAGACTCAGGAGTCAGCTCTCAGCTCTGCCATCTGCTGGCTCGGTGACATCAGGCCGTGTCCCTCCGTTTCCTTCTCTGCAACATTGGCCTGATTTAACACCAGCCTCCCTGGCTGGTGGTGGATAAAATAAGTTAATGCCCGTAAGGCACTTATAACAGTGTCGTATGCCCAGTAAGTCCTGTGTGTGTCAGTTGTTCGTGATAATACTGTCATCATCGTCATTATCGTCGTTATTATTAGAGCTTGAAGGGTTTTCCAGAAACAGACACGAGGAAGGGATGTACCAGGGAGAGGGAACAGCACATTCAAAGGCCAAGAGAAGAGTGAAGCAGGCCAAGTGTTCAGGGCACTGTAATCAGTCCTTTAATGGCTGGAACGAAGTAAAGCGGGGGTGTGATGAGAGGATGGATGGGGCCAGGAAGGCGCAGAGACCAGACCGGAGTCACTGAGTCAGCAAGTGTGCACGGAGCGACTGCAGCGGGCCAGGCGCATCGGGGTGCAGCCACAGGAAGCAGACCCGGTGCTGGTCCTCGCGGAGCTTCCGGCCTTTTGGGAGGCCTCAAACATCGCTCTGGGTAGCTGGGCTGTTAGTCTAAGGGTGTGGTGAGCCCCAGGGGGGTTTAGGTCCAGGGCGAGATGGGGTCAAGTCTAGACTGGCCTGGAGGGAGAGATGGGAGGTTTGCAGATATGCAAACCTGTCCCCCAGTTTCCTCTTCAGCCCCTCCCTGCCCCGCCCCAGCCGCATCCCCAGTCTCCCTGAGCTGTGGGATCTGGGACGGGGTGAGTGCATAGACACACACCCACACCAGGCTCTTCCTCATCCTCACAGTGATGGGACCGGTGGAGGCGGCCCCCGAGTACCGGGTCATCGTGGACGCCAACAACCTGACGGTGGAGATCGAGAACGAGCTGAGTGAGTGCCGGGAAGGGCAAGCAGGGACAGCCCTGCCCGGTGTCCCCCACGGCCTCCTCCCATCCCCAAGGGAGGGGCAGGCAGGATCGCAGGCCGTCTTCCCTGCTGGCCTTTCCCGGGGTCCTGCCCCCAAGCCCCTGTATTAGCTGGAATCCAGGTTCAGCTCCTGTGACAAGTGGTTACGTGAAAAGGCAGCATATTTTCCTGTCATTTGAAAGTCTGGATGAGGAGTCCAGGCTCTTTCTGTCTCGTTGATCTGCCACCTGTTTCATGGTACAAGGTGACTGCCCACCTCCAGCCATCACCTCCACATCCTCATCAGCAAAAAGACGGGAGAGAAGAGGAGGGCACAGTTTTTTCCTTTGAGGGAGTGGCCTGGAAGTTGCACATGTGACTTCAGCTCACATCTTGTAGATCAGAACTAACTCCCATGGCTGCGTCCAGCCATAAGGGCAGCTGGGAAATGTAGCTTTGTGCTGCGTGTCCGTGAGCCCAGCTATAATTAGGGGTTTTGCTGCTGAAGGAAGAAGGGGAAGTGGGTACTGGGGGAGCCAGCAGAGTCTGCCTGCCCCTCATCGGGCTCCTCTCCGCCCTGTCGCCCTTAGACATCATCCATAAGTTCATCCGGGATAAGTACTCGAAGCGATTCCCCGAACTGGAGTCTCTGGTCCCCAATGCGCTGGATTACATCCGCACCGTCAAGGTAAACGGGAAGAAGGGGCTCCCCGACTACCACTAACGGGAAGGGGAGGCGGGGCCCTGCTCTCGGACCCCCCCAGGGCTAAGGGGAAGGCTCCCCTCGCTCGGCCTGTGGCCGGAGACAGGATGAGAATCAGGGAGGCAGTCCTGAGTGCCAAGACCCCGAGATGGCAACAGGCCTGGTGCATCCAGGGAACAAGAGAGGAGGCGAGAGGCGAGTTGCAGAGGCTCCGGGTCTTACGGGAAAGTGAAGGCGGGGTCACCAGTGCACAGGGCCCCCCGTGAGTCCAGGGGCGGGTGGGGGCGGTGGCAGGGGATGCCCACACAGGGAAGTGACGTGGTCAGACCCGCACTCTGAGTGGCCACGGGCCACAGGCCTGTGGCGGCAGCGGGTCTTCCCTGGGTGGCCCATGTGCTCGGCTCTGCTTCCGGGTCAGCCCGCACGGGGCAGACGGTGCGGATCCTTTGAGCAGCGGAGTTGCCAGGAGTGGGGGAGGCAGGGGAGTGCCCCGGGTACGGATCGGGGGGGTGCAGGAGCACGAGAGGCTCTAGAGCTTCCTGAGTGCCAGGCCCCTGTCCCGCCCTCTCGCCCCCCAGGAGCTGGGCAACAGCCTGGACAAGTGCAAGAACAACGAGAACCTGCAGCAGATCCTGACCAACGCCACCATCATGGTCGTCAGCGTCACCGCCTCCACCACCCAGGGGTGCGCACGGGGTCCGGCCAGCGGCATGGCCGTCAGTCTCGGGGGCTAGGGCACTTGGGCTCGCAAGCCAGGCACCGTGCTGGGCTCGGGGCTCCCCGGGCGTGAGAAGCCAGCCGCGCCCGGGGTTCCGAGGCTGAGGCAAGGGGCAGGCCCGTAATTGGAGGTGTGCGTCTCTGGCGTGTCATCCCCTCGCTGGGGTGAATGCCGGCTCTCCACCTGCCCCTCTGGCATCCATGCTGTGCCTAGGAGAAGGGGGCGTCTGTCACCCCGGAGCAGAGGTCTGGAACGGTTGATCGCAGCGCTGACCGTGCTCCGAGGGGTGGCCAGCAGGGCTGAGGCCCGCGGGTGTGGGGGGCCTCGGCAGGAGAGCGTCTCAGGCAGAGGGAGCGCCTGCAGAGGCGCGGCTCTGGCATGGCCTGGGCAGGGGCGCCTCCCCGAGACGGAGACAGGACTGGGCAGGGAGGTGGTACCACCGAGGACGGGTTCCCGGCAGCCCTGGCCTCCAGGCCTCGGGCCGGCGGGAGCGATAGCTGCGGAGAAGCCGCACACGCGTGTGCGCGCGCGCACACACACACGCGCGCGCGCGCGCAGCTGGGAGGACGCGGCCCCGGGCCGCTCAGACGGCACCTGCTGAAGCTCGAAGGTCCGGTCGTCCCAGCCTCGCCCCCGCCCCGCCCCCGGCCCCGCCCCGCAGGCAGCAGCTGTCGGAGGAGGAGCTGGAACGGCTGGAGGAGGCCTGCGACATGGCGCTGGAGCTCAACGCCTCCAAGCACCGGATCTACGAGTACGTGGAGTCGCGCATGTCCTTCATCGCGCCCAACCTCTCCATCATCATCGGGGCGTCCACCGCCGCCAAGATCATGGGTGAGGCCCGTGCCCACGCAGCGACGGCCCCGCGGGCCGCGTGACCTTGGGGAAGTCTGTTCCTCTTCTGTAAAATGGGGGTCTGGCCCTGGGGCCCCGGGACCGTGTCCCCTCGCCCCCACCCTCTCATCTCTCCCGGAGGCCACAGAGGTCGGCCGGCTTGCTCTTCACACAGACACGGAGGAAGGATGGGGGCCCTGAGCCGGGTCAGCCAAGGGGAGAGGCGGCGTGGCTGGTGGAAAGGCTGGGCATCCCAGCAGCTCCCAGCTCTGCCACGGGCCCACGGGGCCGCCTGGCAGTAGTAAAGTCAGCTCTCTGAGCCTCAGTATTCTCCACAAGAGGGGGCACTGGTCCTGGCAGTGTGTTAGGACTAAACAGTGGGTCCCTTCCTCCTCGGGGGCTCTCTGCGGCCTCAGAGTGCCCCCTCAGGCTCCTGGCCCCTTCAACCGAGAAACACTTTCTGGGGGAGTTTGATAAAGCAGCCGTATTAGTCAGCTCGGGCTGCTGTAACAAAGTACCATAGGTTGGGGGGTGGCTTCAACAACTGAGGTTTATCCTCTCACAGTCTGGAGGCTGGGAGACTGAGATCAGGTGTCAGCAGGGCTGGTTCCTTCTGAGGCCTCTCTCCTTGGTGTGTAGATGGCCACCTTTTCACTACGTCCTCATGTGGTCTTCCCTCCATGCGTGACTGTGTCCTAGTCTCCTCCTCTCGTAAGGGCATCAGTCCCATTGGATTAAGGCCCATCCTGTGACATCATTTCACCTTGATCACCTTTTTTTTTTTTTTTTTTTAATATGGTCGCGCTGGGTCTTAGTTGTGGCAGGCGGGCTCCTTAATTGTGGCTCGCCAGCTCCTTAGTTGCGGCTCACCAGCTCCTTATTTGCAGCTCGCTGGCTCCTTAGTTGCGGCATACATGTGGGATCTAGTTCCCTGACCAGGGATCGAACCTGGGCCCTCTGCATTGGGAGCGCTGAGTCTTAACCACTGCGCCACCAGGGAAGTCCCTGATCACCTCTTTAAAGACCCTGTCTCCAAATACAGTCACATTCTGAGGTGTGGTGGGGGGAGGGTTAGGACTTCAATGTGTGAATTTGGGGGGGGGGCACAGTTCAGTGCATAACACAGTCTTGGGGGCAGGTGTGTGCAGAGTTGCAGGTAGAAGCAGTGGTGTCGGGGAAGGATAAGCTCAGGTGTGGATCCTGCTTCCCCCCTCGCTGACCTCACATCTTCGGGCAAACGGTGTCACGTGCCTCAGTTTCCCCAGTGGCGATTGGGGGTTGTGCTAGTTTCCTGTGACTGCTGTAACAAATGACCACGAACCAAGAGGCTTGAACGACACAGTTTATCATCCGACAGTTGTGGAGGTCAGAAGTCCACTGTGGGCCTCACGGGGCTAAAATGAAAGTGTCAGCAGGGCTGCGGTCCTCTATGGTGGGTCAGGGGAGGAAGCCGTTTCCCTGCCTTTTCCAGCTTCCAGGGGCGCCTGCATCCCTTGGCTCGCGGCCCCTTTCTCTGTCTTGAAAGTCTCCTCTCGTGCCACTCTGACTCTGCTTTTCTCTCCCACTTTTAAGGACGCTCGTGATTACATTGAGCCCACCAGGATCCTCCAGGATAATCTCCCCTTCTCGGGGTCCTTAACTTGCTCGTATCTGCAGAGTCCCTTTGGCTGCATGTGGCACTGTAGTTGCAGGTTCCAGGGATGGTGATGTCAGTGACCGTGGGGGCTGTTCTGCTCCCGCACAGGTGTTGGAGGCTTGTTTCAAGGACTCGTGTGTGTGATGAGACCATTTACCTAATCCTTAAAAGCGCCCAGCACAGGGCCCTGCGCACAGCGGTCCCACCTCAGAGGTAGAACTACTTACAGTATTTACCTGCAGCTCCTCGTCCCCTCCCCGACGTCCGCAGACACGCTCAGGGGAGCCCAGAGGTGGCGCACACCCGGGCCCTATCGTCACGAGCCCCCAGCGTGCTGAAAACCACTCCAAGGCACGGAGCAGGGCCTGTGTGGCTTCGCAGACGTGGGTCCGGTTCCTGCTGGGCCAGCTGGCTCCCTGTGCACCTTTAGCAAGTGGCGTCACCTCTCTGAGCCTCCTCCAAACCCCTGTCGGAGGTGGGACACGTCGGCCCTCCTTGGCGGGGCCGCCTCGGGGCTCCACGCAGAAACTCCTGTGAAGGTGCAGCGCACGGTGAGCCCCCAGACAAATGCCCTCGCTCCTTCTGACCCCCTCCCTCCCTCCCTCCCTCCCGCTGCAGGGGTGGCCGGCGGCCTGACCAACCTCTCCAAGATGCCCGCCTGCAACATCATGCTGCTCGGGGCCCAGCGCAAGACGCTGTCCGGCTTCTCATCCACCTCAGTGCTGCCGCACACCGGCTACATCTACCACAGCGACATCGTGCAGTCCCTGCCCCCGGTGAGTCCCACCCCCCTTGGAACCTTATGCTGTGCCCCAAAGGGCACCCCCCGCCCCCTGCTGCTCCCCGGGTCCCGGGGTCACTGCTGACGACAGGGGTCAGGACCCTGGAGGATGGGCCACACAGGGTGTACGAACAAGGGCGCTGGAGCTGATAGGCCAGGTTGGAGTCCTGGCCCCCCCCCCCAGGCTCCCCGTCTGTAAGTGGGGTGAACTGAACCTGCTTCATGGGGTCGAGACGAGGGCTCACTCGTACGAAACACCTTGACATCAGGCCTCGCACGTAAAAAGCAACGGAAGCGTGAAGCTTGTGAGTTCGGGGTTCCCTAGACCACGGTCAGGTTCAGTGGCCACTAGAAGGACTCACAGGGCTCACCTTGAGCTGATCCACCCAGGGTTACGGTTTATCAGAGTGAGGGCACCCAGAGTAACGCTAGCCGAGGGGAAGGCACGAGGGCAGGGTCCAGAAGTCCCGAACGCGGCGCCGCCTGAGACAGTGCGCACAGGCGCCGCCGGGAAGCCCCGCGGGGCCTCGGGGCTCAGTCTCTGCCAAGGCTCGGGGGCACAGACATGGCTGGGACCCTGTGACGCAGAGACCCCACCCTAAGTCACAGCGCTGTTCTCTGGCTTACCCAGGCCCCTGCCAGCACAGATCACCACCCAGGAGCCAGGGCCAAGGCCAGACTTCTTAGGGTTAAATTCTCCTCTACGCCTAGCTGCTGCTGGCTTACTATGTTATTATTATTACTGTTATTCTTCTTATCATTATTATCATTGCTACCACTACCATTACTACTAGTCACCGAGACTTGGGGCTGTGGGTGTGACAGGTACCATCTTGGTGTTTCTCAGAACTTGGCCCCTACCTTTCGTAGCACGTGACACCATTTTTGGTGATACACAGATGGATGTTTTAAATTTTAATCATAATGTAGGTATTTTCTCCATATCTGATAATCTTCCATCTGTAGTAATGCAATTCAGTCTTCTGTGCAAACGGGGAAGTAGGTTATCGTTATCACTGACTGATAATTTGTTACTGTAACACGTTATTGCAGTAAGGCGGTAGCGGTAAAGGTGACATGCTGACACGGTGGCCAGCGCTGTGGAAAGGCGGGGGTCTGATTGCACCCCCCGCGCTGACTCTGCCTTCCTGTCCGTTGCTGCAGGATCTCCGGCGGAAGGCGGCCCGGCTGGTAGCTGCCAAGTGCACGCTGGCAGCCCGAGTGGACAGCTTCCACGAGAGCGCGGAGGGGAAGGTGAGGGGCGGGCGGCGTCTGTCTGGGCGGTACGCGGTCTGTCTCAGGGAGAGCTGTCAGTAGAGGGCCCGCCACGGCGAGCGCTGTCCTAACAGGGCAGAGGCGGGGGTGTTTGTCGTGGCCCCGCCGAGGTCAGCGTCCCCTCCCCTTGCTGTACGAGTTTCCCGCTGCTGCTGCTGTGACAGATTACCTCAAGTTTAGTGGCCTAAAGCAACACAGGGTTACTGTCTTAGAGTTCTGTAGGTCAGAAGTTCACGGCGGGTTCCCTGGGCTGAAATCAAGGTGTTGGCAGGGTTCATTCCTTCCGGAGGCTCAAGGCGAGGATGGCTCCGCTGCCTCTTGCAGCTTCCACAGGCCGCCCGCGTCCCTTGGCTTGTGGCCCCTTCCTCCATCTTCAAAGCCAGCGTGGCATCTTCCCAGCTCTCTCTGACTCTGCTTCTGTCTTCACATCTCCTCTGACTCCTTTAAGGACCCAGTGATTACACTGGGTCCGCACTGATCATCTAAGGCACCCTCTCCCCGTTTCAGATCCTTAGCCCAGTCACATCTGCAAAGTCCCTTTTGTCAAGTAAAGTGACACTTTCACAGGGACCAGAGAGTTGGTTGTGGACACCTTCGGGGGAGGGGGAGGTATTTATTTGCCTACTGCACCAGGATCTGTCCCCTCTACCGGCACTGTCATTGTTCACGTAATTATTCCATCAACCTGTGCGCCTTGGCGGACTTGTTCTGGGAGAGTAGGTGTTTTCTGTCTTGTGCATGATTGTTTTCCGAGCACCCACCCTGGCACTGTGGGTTCAGGGGTTCAGTCTCTCTCTGACCACTGGCCTGGGTGCTGGGGGTACAGCAGTGAACCGCACAGACAAAAACCCCGCCTCTGTGGCATCTCCATTCTGGCTGGGGGCGGGCCGAGAAGACAAGAGCGGTAGATCTGCGGTGTGTCCAGTGGTGCTGAGTAAAGGCTGGGAGACAGATGCGGGGCGTTGGGGGTGGCGAGGGAGGTGAGACTGATGAACCTGGAACTCAGGGCGGGCTTCTCTGAGGAGGTGAGGGTTTAACATAGACCTGAGTGCACTTAGCATGCGAGTCCCGTGGATGCTGGGGGGAAGGGTGTCTCAAGCAGAGGGAATGGTCGGTGCACAGGCCCTGAGGCTGGAGCACAGCGAGCTCCGGGGAGAGGAGGCTGGCGGGATGGGGGCAGATCACCTGCAGCCTCGCACCCTGGGGAGAGCTTGGCCTCAGTGGGGGTGCTGAAAGGGGGCCGATTTGGGGTCCTTCCTGAAGGAAGAGCCTGGCGGGATTCTCGGGGTGTGACCGACTCCAGGGCGTCGCCACTGACTGACCTGAGGAGAGCTGGGGCGGAGGGTGGGCAGCGGGCGCGGGAGCGTCGAGAGGAGAGGGCTGAGCCGAGATACAGTGTGGGAGCATCGCGTGGTAGGTGCGACTTAAACCCGCAGAGCCCAGAGGGTCGAGGTCCTCCAGGGCCGCGTGGGAACGGGGGGGCCGGGCGGACAGGCCAGGCCCGAGGGAGCAGCTGTGGGGCCCCCGCCCCGTCCTCCGCAGGTGGGCTACGAGCTGAAGGATGAGATCGAGCGCAAGTTCGACAAGTGGCAGGAGCCGCCGCCCGTGAAGCAGGTGAAGCCGCTGCCCGCGCCCCTCGACGGGCAGCGTAAGAAGCGAGGCGGCCGCAGGTGGGGCCCGGGGACCAGTCGGGCTGGGACGGAATGGGAAGGGAAGAGGCTTGCACCCTCCCAGCTGACCCCCTGCCCTGTCCCCAGGTACCGCAAGATGAAGGAGCGGTTGGGGCTGACGGAGATCCGGAAGCAGGCCAACCGCATGAGCTTCGGGGAGGTCAGAGCCCACCCCGCTCTGCCCCCGCCCCCTGCTGCATTCCTTCCTCTCCATCTGTGGCCATGCCCCCCCGCCCCAGATCCGGGACAACACCTTAGCCTCCGCCCTGGTCCCCCCCACCCCGGCCTCCAGTCTCTCCCCGCCCCATCCACCCGGCACCAGTCCCCTCGCCCCGAGGCTTCCCATCCACCCAGGATCTGGAGGCTGTTCAGTCTCGTCCCTCCCCTCTTCCCTCCCCCGCCCCGCTGTACACGCGCTTCCCCAGGCTCCACCCCTGCCAGGCTCTTGTTACCCAAGCCTCACCCTACTGATCCTGCAAGAACTAGCTCAGATGCCGTTTCATCAGTGAAACCCATTTCAGTTCTTACACCACACGCACGCACACGCACACGCACGGCCCCTCTCAGCTGTGAGCTCAGGGAGCAGTAACGGGGCCTGACTTCCTTGCTGGGGCCCAGCAAGGCTCACTGCACTTGGGGCCCAGTAGGTGCCTGAACAGGGCCGGCTGATGGGGTGGATGCCTGGGCCTCTAGCTGACCAAGGAGGCAGCTGACACAGGACGCCTTCCCCTCCCACCAGATCGAGGAGGACGCCTACCAGGAGGACCTGGGCTTCAGCCTGGGCCACCTGGGCAAGTCGGGCAGCGGGCGGGTGCGGCAGACACAGGTGAACGAGGCCACCAAAGCCAGGATCTCCAAGACGCTGCAGGTACGGCCGCGGGCGGGGGAGGGGGCTGATGGTGAGGGGCGGCGGGCTCGGGCGCGTGGGCCCCAGCCACAGTCTGCACCTCCCTGGCCCTCCCCACAGCGGACCCTGCAGAAGCAGAGCGTGGTGTATGGCGGGAAGTCCACCATCCGCGACCGCTCCTCGGGGACTGCTTCCAGCGTGGCCTTCACCCCGCTCCAGGTACCGGCCCCGCTGGGGTCAGGAGGCCCAGGGAGAACCCCTTCCCCTCCTGGGCTTCAGCTGCCTCGCCTGCGGAAGGAGCACACACGACAGGGCCCCTCTCAGGGCTGCCGTGGGGGGAGTGGGCACCGATGAAGCCCCTGAAGGGCGTATCTGGGTTCCCTGCACTCGGTGAAGTTATCAGGGACCAGTTGGTCTCTCTGACCTCGAGCAGGCTCAGTCCCTCCCTGAGGCTCTGGGTCCCCACCTTCCGAGAGCCGGGTGGCTGGGGCCACCTCAGCGCCCCGCACAGGAAAGGTCCTAGGTAGGTGGGCTGGGCGGTCGGGACCCCCGCCGGCCCCCAGAGCACGGGGTGGAGCCAGGGCAGGTCACTCAGCTGTCGGGCCCGTGCCTCGGTTTATTCACCCACCAGATGGCGCTAGTGTGCCCTTGGGATCTGAGGAGTACGAGAGCTCATTCCCTCCGTCAGCGGGTGTCTGCTGAGCGCCTGCTAAATTCCGCGCGCTGTTGCAGGCGCCGGGACAGAGCCACAAAACAGAGACAGGAAGTTTTGCCCTCCCAGAGCTTGGGGGGGGCAGGGGGACAGATAACTAAGATACATAGTGTGTTGGAAGGTGGAAGGTGCTGGAGACTGAAAGGACTAAGGGAGATGGGGAGCCTCCAGGGGAGGCCTCAGTGAGAAGATGAGAATCACCGTGTGTAAAACATTCACAACAATGCCTGCCACGCGTCGGGTCCCCAGAGCTGGTCATTAAATCCTCGGTGGGGTTGGTGCAATTTGTGCTGGGACTGCAGGCAAGCCACTTACTTCTGGGACTCAGTTTCCTTATTCAGGAACCGAACAGGATCAGCTGTTCTCCAATGGTGGTGTTTTTAAAATCTCCTGGGGAACCTGCTAAAAATGCAGATGCCCAGGTCCTCCCCTCTTCCCCCACCCCCCGGCCCACAGAGTTAGAATCTCCCAAGGTGGGGGAGATTTGGGGGCTGGCAGACTGTCCACATGTTTGCCCAGAGCCCAAGGGCCACTGGGAAGGGCCCGTGGGCCCCTGACATTTCATGATTCCTTCACTGGGAGCTGGGGGAGCTGGGGCGGGGGGCATTGTTAGGGCCCAGGCCCGTCTCCCCACCCCATGCCATCTCCCCCACCTGCCCAGGGCCTGGAGATTGTGAACCCACAAGCAGCAGAGAAGAAGGTGGCTGAGGCCAACCAGAAGTATTTCTCCAGCATGGCCGAGTTCCTCAAGGTCAAGGGTGAGAAGAGCGGCATCATGTCCACCTGAGGGGCGGCGCCCTGGGCCTTCTCCCGCTGAAGGGACACACAGGCCACACCTCTCTGAAGGGATCGGGGTCAGGATGGGGCTGGGAGGTTCCGGCAAGGAGAGCCGCCCCGTGCCGGCCGGTGCTGGGACTGTCCAGCGAGGCTCGGGAGAAGGCCCGGCCCGGGAGCACAGAGATCGCCGCCCCACTCAAACACACAGCCCGCCTTCATCATGCGTCCTTTTTATTTTAACCGGGAAAGGAAATACCTTTGGAATAAGTGCAATTAAAAGCACGTTATCAGGATCTGTCCTTGGCGAGTGATCGTTTGTCAAACACCTGGGCGATTTGAGGAGTCAGAGCTACGGGGTTTTGGGGGAGAGAGCTTGGGCTCCCTGGAATCTGGATCCAACCCCGGGCCTGTCACTTCCTCATTGTGCAGTCCCGGGAAGAGAAGAGCCCTCTCCATCTTCAGCCCCCTTAGAGAACCCCGGCCGTTCTGACGCCCCAGCTTTCAATGCAGGCCGCCCTGGGTGGTCCTGGCATCTCATGCAGTTGGCCTCTGCCGCCTTCCAAGCCTCCACACTTCAACCACCAGGCGCACCTGTGAGGACGTAAAAGATGCCCAGGAAGCACTTAGCACTGGGCTCACCGTCAGGGCCCCACGACGGGGCACTTTTGTTATTCTGTCCAGTGTTTGCTGAGGACTCCTCCTCCCACCCTGGTGTGCCAAGCCCCGGCGAGGTGGAGCAGACAGGTGCCCAGCCCTGGCAGGGACTCAGGGCTATGAAAGTTCCTGCCAGGTAAGGAGAGTGCCGTGCCGCCGGGGTAGCCTACCCCGTGCTGGGAGATGGGCTTCACAGCTGCTCACTTACCTGCACGGTCAGCACTTAATTACCCAGGAGGACCAGCCCCAGGGGAGCGATGTCTCTCTAGCTCGAGCTTTCTCCCTGGGTCTCTTTCTGGCTCACTGGGTCCTATCTGAGATCTCTCTCTTTCTGTTCCTCTCTCTGGGACTCCCCCATCACCACTAGGGGCTCTGTGTGTGTCTCCGGTCCCCAGTCCCTCCCTCAGCCCAGGGCTCTGTCTCTGGACCTCAGAGGCCCTCTCTGAATCTCTCCCCTCCCACACATGAAAAGAGTCTGCACACCAGGGAGGTTCTTTCCAAAGGCCAGATTACCCCAGGTCACATAACTGTTTCCCCAGATTTATCCCTGAACTTTAGGTCAGCCTTGCTTAAAAGTGA
Organism: Balaenoptera acutorostrata; assembly: GCF_949987535.1. Lineage (NCBI taxonomy): Eukaryota > Metazoa > Chordata > Mammalia > Artiodactyla > Balaenopteridae > Balaenoptera > Balaenoptera acutorostrata. Next base: position 63,002,492 of record NC_080082.1, read on the forward strand.
TGACCTTTGCTGATCTCTGTCTCTGGGGGTGCCAGGGAAGGGCCGTCTGTCCGCAACTCTTCAGAGTCCCCATCTCCCCTGGCCAGACTGAATCGAACGGTGGAGGGGGCAAGGAGGTGTGAATCTCAAGAAGGAATCGGAGTCACCTGGCCCTGCAGTCCCAAATACTCTTAGAGTTTCTCCAAGTTCCATATGCCTCAGAATTGCCTGGAAGGACTGTTAAAACGGGTTACGGGGCCCAGGTTTCCAATTCATTTGGTCTACGGTGGGGCTCAAAAACGTGACTTTCTAACAACTTCCCAGGTGGTGTTTATGCTGCTGATGCAGGGACCACACTTTGAAAACCACTGCTCTAGAAAATCCTCTTATCAGATTAGTGGCATGTTGGAATCATCTCAGGAATTTTCATTACTAATGTCTGGTTCCCATCCTGAGAAACCCTTATTTAATCAGTCTAGGGCAAGGCCTGGGTATCTGGATTTTTTTTAAGCCCCCAGGTGATTCTCACATGCAACCAAATTTGAGAACCACTGCTGTGGACCCTTGCTACTCAAAGTGTGGACTGTGCACCGTCAGCACTGCCTGGTAATATGTTAGAAAAGCAGGATCTGGGACCTCCTGAATCAGAATCTGCACTTGACAAATCCCCAGGTGATTCCTGAGAAACCTAAAAGGCCCTGCTCCATCCAGGGACCACACTTTGTTGTTTTTGTTTGTTTGTTTGTTTGTTTTAGGTGAAGTATAGTTGATTTACAACAGGGACCACACTTTGAATAACAAGGGTCTTCTGGACCAATATTTCTTAAACTCTAACGAGGGACTTCCCTGGTGGTCCAGTGGATAAGATTCCGTGCTCCCAATGCAGGGGGCCTGAGTTCGATCCCTTGTCAAGGAACTAGATCCCACGTGCATGCCGCAACTAAGAGTTCACATGCCACAACTAAGGAGCTGGCGAGCCGCAACTAAGGAGACCGCCTGCTGCAACTAAGACCTGGTGCAACCAAATAAATAAATATTTTTTAAAAAACCCAAAAAACCTCTAATGATCACCCAGGAAGTTTATAAAAATACAGATCCCTAGGCTTCACTCCCCAGATCTGTGTGGGCCTAAGAGCACTGCGTTTTTACAAGCATTGCCTGCCTTGCCACGGGCGATTCTGATGCAGTTCTCACTTGCATTTCCCTTGGATTTATCTTACTTTCCTCCACCTAGAGGAGATGGGCAGAAATGACTGCCCATCTTGACTGGGTGACCCAGGGCAAATGCCTCCTGGTTTGCCAAAGCACCAGTGCCTAGCAAGTTTCAACCACAAGTCATTCCCCGTATTCATCCAGGTATTCATTCAGCAAACGGTTACTGAGTGCTTCTTGCTGCTAAGCGCTGGAGATGCAAAAATCCGGAGGGGGAGATTCAAATAATTAAGAAAATGACAGTATACATGCAAAAGTAAATCCGAACGAATAGGGCTCACGTGAGCACTCAGCGCGGGAGGTCAGGGAAGTTTTCCCGCTAGAAAAGACCACTGAGCTGAGATCTGAAGGACCAGTAGGCGTTAGGAGGCAGCCGTGGGAGGGGATCAGGGACTCCCACCTGTACCTTCTGCGGCGTCCTCACAACACCAGGGAAATGGAGGTGCAGAGGAGAATAACTGTCCCACGGTCACGTAACCACACAGAAGCAGGACAAATACTCCATGCCTCCATGGCGCTTCCCAACCAATTCAGCTATGCGTGATGCCAGTGACTTGGGGCATCGTCTCCTGCTTCCTTTCTTTTCTTCCTTCTTCTGTGTCTCAAAGATATGCCAAATACAGGCACTTGGAGAAAGACTGCAGCTCACAGACAGGGACCGGCCTGCCCGGCCAGGACCCAAGGGAGGTGGAAGGATGCGCCCAGGTTCCAAGCCTGCCTGCTACGCCCCGTTTCACACGCCTTAGGAGCGGTTACCGCCCACTCGCCAAACTATTGGACACTCTGGGAGGAACGATAACAGGGCCAACGAAGAAGAGGGGTGGACCCTCTTTCGCGGCTCCTCCCTACCAGCCCAGGGGCTGTCTTCATTGGCAGATGACTTCAGCCCGGCCCCCGCTTTGAAGGCGCCTGTCTTTCTCCCATTAGGTACGCGGCCTCTAACGCCCACTCTCCATGCCTTCCTCCGCTTTCCCCACCCACTTCCTGGACCAGCCAATGACTTCAGGGCAGAATATCCCCCCACGACCAATTGAAAACGGCTCCAAACTTGACGGACGACTTCCCGCCCCTGATCAGCCTAGCTCCGCCTCCCGACCAATTGGCTTACGAGAAGGGGGCGGGTGTATCCAATCAGCACGACACAGGTCTCTGGATTGACGCACGAGTCCTCGCGCTGGCGTGTTGTGCCCCGAGGCGGGAGGAGGCGGAGGAGCGGGGAAGAAAACCTGAGCCAATCCTAGCAGCCCGCGCAGGAGGCCAATCGAACGCCGCGCCTTGGAGAGATTGCCCAATCGGCGAGAGGGGGCCGGCCGTATCCCCGCCAAGAACCAATAGAGCGCGTCCGAGGGGCAAGAGCGACGTGCGGCCGGAGCAATGACAGGCCTATATTTGGGGCTCGGGGGCGGGTCGGCGCCAGAGACGAGAAGAGAGGAGGGGAGGCCTCCTCCGCCGCCGCCATCTTGGACCGGGCCCGGTCAGCTTCCGCGGAGCCATCGGCAGACGCCGCGGCCTCCCTTGAGCCCCGACCCCCGTCGTCAGAACAACCCCGGGCCCACTTCCCCCCACCCCACTTCCGCTTCGCGCCGCTATCGCGATAGCGCCCGGGCCCGGGGCGCGAGAAAAAGGCGGCGGGCGCTCGCCTCCCCCGCCTGTCGCGATACGCTCCTCAGCGGCGGCGCCAGCTCCTGTGGTGAGAGCGTCAGGCTCGACTGGGCCGGACCCCTTCCCCTCCTCCCCCGGCGCCGTTGGCCGCCTTCCCCGCCGCCTCCCGCTCCTGCGACCCCGCCGCCTGTCGCGATATGGCCGCCCCCGGCGCGGCGCCCCCGCCACCGCGCGGCCCCGGCGCTCGCCGTCGGCCCGGCGGTGCGCGGCTCCCCCGCCCCCGCTCCCTCCTCCACGCCCCTCGGCGGCGCCCGGGGGACCTGCCGCGACCCCGGCCCCGCGCGGCGTCCGCGTCGGGCCCCCGTGGGGTGTGAGGGTGCGAGGTGCCCGCGCCTCTCCGCGTCGGTATTGGCTCCTCGCTGGAAGGATGGAGGCGCCTTGGCCGCAGGTGCCCGCCCTCTCGGGGCTCAGGTGCCTGCCCCCCTCGGCAGCAGCCCCTGTGCTTGGGGGGCGGTCTCCGGGCGAGGCTGCCCCCTTCGCGTGGGTGTGGGGCTGCGAGTCCCCTGGTTGAGAACCCCCGTGGGGAGAGGGGGTCAGCCTTCCCGGGGCCAGCGCTCCTCTCTCCGCTCCCCTCCCTCCGTGGGCGCCACTCTCCTCTTTGGGGATGGGGTGGGGGGTGAACTCCCCTGGAGTGAAGATGCCACCTCCAGGAGTTGGAAGTTTCCGCCTCTGTAGTGAAAAGTCCCCCAGGTCTAAGGCTTCCACATCCCACAGCCCAGGCCTTCCCCCTTGGAGAGTCAGGATTGTCCCTGGCGTTACCCGCTCAGGCCTCAGCTCTTACTCCCTGGGTCTGGGTATCGGCCTCTGGCTTGTTGCATGTGAGCTCTCCCTGGTTCCAGACCGGGAAGGGGGCTTCCTCTCGATGTCACTCCCGCCTCGGGGTCCTTTTGGTGGGGCTGTTGAGCTCCCCTGGGTCTCAGGTACCTGGTTCTCTCTTGGTGGGACCTCCCAGGTTCCTGCTTTCTCCACGTTGTTAATGATCTCCTGTTGTGGGCAGCGCCAGCACCCCTGTGTCTAAGCAGGACCTGCCTCTTAGCTCAGGGGCTGTCACCTCCCCCGAGGTTGATGCTCCTGTCCTTTCGGCACTGTTTTTTTGGACACCTTCCGTCACTGCCCTCACCGTGTCGGCTGTCGCTTTTCTCAGTCTGAGGCTTCTATCTACACTCACATCAGTTCCTGCACTAGGGTGTCGTCTTTCCGGGGGTCAAGGACCCCACCCCCTCGGTGCTCCTCCAGGGCTCCTCGTTGTGGGTGTGTGAGCTTTCCGGTACTAGGGAACCCTCTTGGTGTAACAGTCGTGGAACCAGGGCTCATCCCTACCCGTACCCACCCTGCTAGAAGCCTCTAGGAGTGTAGGACTTTTTAGATCTGAGGTTCTTGTACTGTGTGGTGTGGGATTTTGGGGCTGGAGTGGTGCCTTTTTCCAGGACAAGGAGCCTCTCAGTGTTGCCTCCTCCAGGGGTAAGGTTCCTGCCTGTATTGGCCACTCTTGGATTTGAGGTGTCTCTGCCTTTCTGTGTGTCCCCTCCTGTGGGACTAAGGACCCTCTCAGGTGTTGGTGCCCAGGGCTAATGCTTCAGCCCCTGCTTGTGATGTCCCACTGGGTGGGACTAGGCTTCTGCCCTCTCCTGAGGCACAGGTTCCTTGACGTGGGGGTGTGAGATGCCCGAGACTTGCGGGGGCGACCCCACTGTTGTCACCTTGCCCAGGACTGAAGATTCCTCTGGTGTAACCTTTCCAAGGTGGGATTTCCAGTCCCCCACCCTTGGTACTGGGCCTCGCAGTGGGGAGATAACTCCCTCCGCCCCAGGACCTAGTACATCCACCTTCCGGCCTCTCAGATCTCTGTGTGCCAGCGTCAGCAGCCTCCCGGGTTAGGGGCGGCCTTCCAGCGTCACTTCGCAAGCAGGCCCCTCTCCTGTCCCCACGGCGCCAGGCTGCGCTGTATCGGCCCGTGGCAGCCCCCAGGGTCAGGGACCGCTTGGCTCAGCTCCCCAGGACTAAGCTTTCGGCTCCGCCTGCCCAGCTCCTCATCAGGCCTCTGTGTGTGGCAGCGTCATCTCCCCTGAGGTGGCGTGTTGGGGCTCTTTGTTGCTTTCAGCCCCTCACTTTACGGTGTTGGCTCTTGTGGGTCTGGCACCCTGCTCACCCTTCCCACCCCCTCAGTACAGGCTCGTCACTCGTGCGGACGTGCCTTCTTCTCGGACGGGGTCTTGTGGTTAAGCCTCCGGGGCCAAGTTCCCAGATTCCTCGGAGCCCTTTGAGACTCCACGCGGTGAGAACACCAGGTCCTCTCTCCCCGAGATGCCTGCCCGTCTCGGAGTGGGCCTGCCGTGGTTCCCGTCCCTGGAGCATCTTGGTGGACCCTCCCAGAGCGGTGGGGCTCCCAGCCCTCTAAGCACGGGACTCTTCTGTGAGGGCATCTCTGCCTCAGGACTCAGGCTCCAGCCTCCTTTCTGGTCCTTCGCTGGGGATCTCAGCTACAGGCGCCTCTTGCTGGGGGGGTTTTCCGTGGAGAGGGGTTGTTGTCTCTGCCGCTAAGACTTGCTCACTGTAGGACCCAGTCTGTCGAGGGGGGCTAGTACCTGGGCCCGGCGTACTTGCCCTTCTCTGGAGGAGCTGCCTTCCTCAGGGCAGGGCTCCCGGTCTCAGCTGTTGCCCACTTTGAGGTTCTGTCTGAAGCATCACTCCCCCGGCTGGGGCTCTTGTTCCCTTGGCACCTTGCTTCCGACTCCTTCGGGACTTCCTGCTGCCACCGTCTGTTGCCCCCTCTGGAGGGTATCAACTCCTCAGCTGGGCTGGGTGTCCCAGCCCACTCAGTGTGGGGACTTGGAGAAAGCCTCCCCTCCCTAGAGCGTGCAGTGCCTTGTTTAGGGGTGTAAGCTGGGCGTCCTGTCCCTCTGGGCTGGAGCACCCGGCCGTGCCCAGCATTGGGCTCCTGGGACGGAGGCCGGGAGTATAAGCGCCCGTCTAAGCTTCCTGTACCCACCCCACACCCCTGGGCAGTAAGAGGCTTTTCAGCGTTGGGGTGTTGGAGCGCAGACCTCAGTGTTGGGGTCCAGGCCCTTCTGTGAGCTCCCGCTCAAAGGCGCTTGCCCCACCTCAGTTTGAGTCCCTTCTGTGCAGCTCTCTCCTGAATCCTTTTTCTGGCCACTTCGCCTTCCTGGAGCTGGAATTTCCCGTGTTGGGATTGGGCCCCACCTTGGCATGTCAGGCAGCCCTGGGCCAAGGGTGCTGCCATTCCTCTTGCTTGCTCCTTTACGGGGGAGATCCACGCTCCCCCGAGTCACAGGTCTGCCGCCACGCAAAGTGGGTCCCTGTGTAGGACGCTGCTCTGAGGTTGAGGGCCAGCCCCGTCACGTGGGCTTCTGGTTCTGAGGCGTGCTCTCTGATACCCTGTGCCACCAGTAGCTGCTAGCCGCGTGTGATTTAAATTTCAGCTAGTGAGCAGGAAAATTTTTCATTCCATTCTGTGTTGCACTAGCCACGTTTGGAGCTGTCGAGCGTTCAGTGGCACAGATATAGAACGTTTCTGTCACTGTGGAAAGTTCCGTTGGGCCGGACTCTTCTTTGCGTTCCCTTCCCAGTGGGTGGAGGCCCTCTTGCTGTGACTTCCCTCTGGGTTAAGGCTCTGAGTCCTCCGTGTAGGGCTCTTGCTGCCTGGGCAGTTGGGGCTGCTCTGGGGCACCCTGCCCTAGGCCTGTAGAGTGGGCACTCCCCAGATCTCAGGAAGCCATGCTTTTCAGTGGAGGCCCCCTCTCTGGGAGCGGGGAGCTCCTGCAGCACAGGCATAGCCCGCCCTCCCCAAGGCTCCCCATCTCCCCTGGTCTTGGTGTCGGGCCCTAAGGTGCCGCTTCCCCCTGGGCGAAAGCTTCTGGTGACTCCCCTTTGACCTCAGTCCCCTCTGGGTTGCATGTAACTTCCTTTAGGATGGAGGTGCCCATGTCTCTAAGTATTGGGTGCTTGTCTGAGGGTTTATGTTTCCCTGAGTCTACATGGCCAGTGCACTTGACACGTAATTCCTTCGTGTGTGCCGATAGCTCCCGCACAGCTCGGGTTCCCTTCCATCCTCTCACCTTTGTAGGAGTTCTCTTCTCCTGCTCTTCTCTCCAGTGGTGCTTTCTGCCCCCACACCTCGAACCCTTTTTGGTATTACCCTCTGTGGGTTAGGAGTATTATCTCCTTTGGTTTAAGGATCCTTCTCTGGAATAAACAAACTTGTCAGAGGTCTAAAGCGCTCTTCTACTTGGAACCAGCCATGTCTGTGTGGGTGGGTTTAGCTTTCACAGTTGTAGGCATCTTCCGTGTCCCCCCACTGCACTTCCCCTTTGTTCCTTACAACTGATACATGTATAAATGGTATCGGGCCCTTCTCCATGGGATGCAAAATCCTTTGTCTCCTGACTTGTCTGAGGAGTAACCTCTCCCTGTGTTAGGATTCTGGTCACCTGTGTGCTTGACTTCTCTATGGGAATTGTGGTCTTCAGGTCTAAGGCCTTTGTCCCTAGCAGGCAGCTGTGTGCTGCATGACATTTTCCTGCTCTAAAAAATCCTTTTGAGTATCATCTGGGGAGAAAGTGCTCCATGCTCTAGGAGTTTTCCATTTCCTGGGTCAGAGGCACACAAAAAGTATATCTTATTTATTTATTTATTTATGTATTTATTTATTTTTGGCCGCGTTGGGTCTTCGTTGCTGCGTGCGGGCTTTTTCTCTAGTTGGAGCGAGCGGGGGCTACTCTTTGTTGTGGTGCGTGGGCTTCTCACTGCGGTGGCTTCTCTTGTTGCGGAGCACGGGCTCTAGGCGCGTGGGCTTCGGTAGTTGTGGCTCGCGGGCTCTAGAGCACAGGCTCAGTAGTTGTGGCGCACGGGCTTAGTTGCTCCGCGGCATGTGGTATCTTCCTGGACCAGGGCTCGAACCCGTGTCCCCTGCATTGGCAGGCAGGTTCTCAACCACTGCGCCACCAGGGAAGTCCCAAAAAGTATATCTATTTCCTTCTTTCAGCAAACTTCCGGAGTCCTTTTATGGACCAGACCCTGTGCTGGGCAGTCAAGGCAGCATAAGGAGAACTGGGCCCAGTCTCTGTCATCAGACAGTAAATGCATCTTCCCCTTTCCATCCCATGCACCCTATTCCCAACCTCGTTCATGTCTCTGGGTTTGGACCAGCCAGGGAGTAAATGTGTATTCCTTCCGAATCTCTCCCAGCAGCGTCCTTCTCCAAGAGAGTATGAAGAGAGTGCGTCTGTAGGGCAGGGAAGATGGCGGACAAGCGCAAACTCCAAGGTACTAGGTCCACTGCCTGCTGCCTGTGTGGCCACGTGCTGACTCTCCTCGCAACTCCTCTTTGGATCCCTGCTGCCTTGGCAGGACGCTAACAGCCTTCCTTCCTCCCTGGCCAGGTGAGATTGATCGCTGCCTCAAGAAGGTGTCCGAGGGCGTGGAGCAGTTTGAAGATATTTGGCAGAAGGTACAGGGGCTGGCCCCTAAAAATCTGGGTGGGTCTCTAGGGAGGAGAGGACAGGACAAAGTTGAGGAGTTCCTGAGTGTCAACCAGGGAGAGGGCCTGCATGTCCAGGTGCCAAGGACCTCAGAGAAGCAGCTCTGAGATGGCTTGGTCCTGGGGGGTTGTCCCCAGAGTCCCCGGCCCACAGAGAGAGACTGGAGTTTTACCACTGGAGTGGGCAGTAGGGCAGCCAGAACCACACAAACTCCTGGATTCTCTCCATCCCTCAGCTCCACAATGCAGCCAACGCGAACCAGAAAGAAAAGTATGAGGCTGATCTAAAGAAGGAGATTAAGAAGCTTCAAGTGAGGGGGCTGGGGGTCTGGACTCCTGTGTCCTGAGGGCGGGGGGAACAGGGAGAGGAGGGGGCGGGGGCCTCGGCGCCTGGGTCCTGAGTGTCTTGCTGTTCCCACCGCCAGCGGCTGAGGGACCAGATCAAGACTTGGGTAGCATCCAATGAGATTAAGGACAAGAGGCAGCTTATAGACAACCGCAAGCTCATTGAGACGGTAGGAGCCCAGAGTCTGCTACCTGAGAGGTGGTGGGGGGTGGGTCGGATTCCTGGGTCCCCAGAGGTCCTGAGAAGAGTGAGGTCTCTGCACCTGGGGAAGGTGGGAGGCGAAGGGCTGGGAACCTGAGAGTGGGGCTCCTGGGGCTCTGGTTTGAGTGTCCACTGGCCCTGAGTCAGCTGCTCTCCCACCTTCGGGAGCCCCCTTCCAACTGTGCTCTCCACAGCAAATGGAACGGTTCAAAGTTGTGGAGCGAGAGACCAAGACCAAAGCCTATAGCAAGGAGGGCCTGGGCCTGGCACAGAAGGTGGACCCTGCCCAGAAGGAAAAGGAGGAGGTCGGCCAGTGGCTCACGGTGAGTCAGGGTAGAGGAGGAGGTGACCTGGGGCCCGGACCCTGGCTGTATGAGAGGACTCTGGCTGACCGCTTGCCTTTCCCCTCCCACCCCCAGAATACCATCGACACCCTAAACATGCAGGTGGACCAGTTTGAGAGTGAAGTGGAGTCACTGTCAGTGCAAACACGCAAGAAGAAGGGCGACAAGGATGTGAGTGGGGGGCCCCTGTGCCCAGAGGACAGAGATGCGCTGGCGATCAGGAGAGGCCGGCTCTCCGGCATGTGGGAGTCGGGGCCTGGGCTCCTGGGGCAGACAGGGCCGGCAGCTGGGGTTAGGGGGTCAAGGGGTGGGATGGGGAGGGCTTAGCAGCTGACTGGAGGGTGCGGTGTGCAGGGAACAGATGAGGCAGACTCCAGGGTCCCACCTGGGTGTCTGGGTAGACGTTGGGGCCGACAAGAAGAGGAGCGCTTTGGGGGAAGATGCTGAGCTCTGCTTGGGTCGCCGAGTAAGTGTGAGACCTGAGGGACAGCCAGGGCAGGGAGGGTACGGAGCTGCAGCTGTGGCCTCCCAGTACCTAGAGGGCCCGGGTCCTAAGGAGAGGACAGCAGGTGTGGACAAGGGCGGGCATGGAGGAGTGGCTCATTTAGCCTCAGGAGAAGGGTGGTCCGAGACAAAGCCAGGGCTCAGGACCCAGATTCCAGAAAGCCGGGGTTGTGGGTCCGAGTTCATAGGGCTGCAGACTGTCTCTGTCTATTGACACAGGAAGTACGGGGGACAGAGAGCTGGCTCCTCGGGAAGCTGGGGGCGGCGCTGTGCCCGAGTTGGGTGTCTGAGACTGAGGGGTCTGGAGCCGTGGGCTTGGAGGGAGGTCCTTGCAGACAGGAGGGATTTGGAACTGGGGCGAGGATGTCAAATCCTAAAGGGAGTGGGGCCTTGGGAGGGAGCCTAGGAGACAGGCCTCTGAATCTGGGCTTCCTCTTAGGGACACGTGGATGGGGGTGGGGGTCATGGTGGTGACAGATGCTCAGAGTTATAAACAACAAGCTTCCGCCAAACGGGGATTGCCATTATTACTGTTAGAGCAAGACAGGGGCAGCTGTGCTCCTGTATTCCACAAGGTGCTCAGAGCTGGTGGGTGGGCTGGGCGGTCAGGCGGGGTGCAGATCGGGCCACGTTGTAGGGGAGACGCCAGGATCCCTGGCTCCTTCAGCACTTTCCAGGGATGTCGGGGTGGGAGGAGCCGCGGGATCCCTGAGGGGTCAAGGCGGGCAGACCCCGGAGGGGCTGGAGTGGGGCCTCTGGGTCTCCACCAGGGTCAGGGACTGAGGACGGGTTCTGTGGGGGCAGGAGGGGCAGGGCAGGCCCTGCAGCCCCTGAGCCTGGCCCTGGGCTCGCCAGCAGAAGCAGGACCGGATCGAGGGCCTGAAGCGGCACATCGAGAAGCACCGCTACCACGTGCGCATGCTGGAGACCATCCTGCGCATGCTGGACAACGACTCCATCCTCGTGGACGCCATCCGCAAGATCAAGGACGACGTCGAGTACTACGTGGACTCGTCCCAGGACCCCGACTTCGAGGAGAACGAGTTCCTCTACGACGACCTGGACCTCGAGGACATTCGTGAGGCCCGGGCTTGGCCTGCGGGCGAAGGGTGGTGGAGGCCTGGTGGGGGGGCGTCCCCACCGGCTCACACCCTCTCCACGCCCCCACAGCACAGGCGCTGGTCGCCACCTCCCCACCCAGCCACAGTCACATGGAGGATGAGATCTTCAACCAGTCAAGCAGCACGCCCACCTCCACCACCTCCAGCTCGCCCATCCCGCCCAGCCCGGCCAACTGCACCACGGTAAGGCCTGTGGATCTGAGTCTCCAAGGAGGGCACAGGGGGCGGGGGCTGAGGAAGTGTCCTGCAGGAGGGGAACCTCGGTCTCCAGGGTCTGGGCCCCAAGGGCTGTAGATTGCCGATAGGGTGGCTAGGGCCACACGTGGGTCCTGGGTGTGGAGGAGGGAGGCTGGTGCCTGGGGTGCCGAGGAGGCTGGGCCACTGGACACCTGGGAAGGGATGGAGGGTTGGATTCTCGAAGGAGAGCAGGTTCCTGGACCCTTAAGAGCCTGGCACGTGGTGCTGGCCCCCAGAAGACAAGCAGCCTAAGGAGCAGGGTTTAGGTAGGTTCCCCAGTGAGACGAAGGTCACAGGGGCTTGAACAACTCTGGGGCTGGAAGGTAGGTCAGCTGGGTTCAGATCCGGGGGTTCGGAGATTGGCGTCTCTGTCAGGTCCTTAGAGACGCACAGGTTTCTGACTGCACCTCTCAAACCTCAGGAAAACTCTGAAGATGACAAGAAGAGGGGACGCTCGACAGATAGTGAAATCAGCCAGGTGGGTCCGATGGGCGTCGGACGTTGATGGGCCCAGCACTCGCTCATTCGCTGGTTTCCAGAGGCTTACTGAGGCCTGAGTGTGGCCCCCATGCTGGGCTTCGGGGACGCGGTGGGTCAGGCTGCCCTGAGGGAGGCCTGCGGTACTGATGGGCAGGCAGACAGGTGCGTGGCTGGTGCTGTGGTCAGGAGATGCTTCTTGGGAGCGGCGTCTGCCCTGGGCATTAGAGGAAGATGCATTCCCGTGTGGGGCAACGGCAGGAGGCATAGGCCAGGCGTGGTGGACGTGGAAGTGTGGAGAGGTGAGCCCGGCCAGGCCCGCTGGGCTGACCGCGAGCGCAGGACCTTAGATTGTCAGGCTGAGGGGCCCACACCGGGTGGACCAGCTCTGAAAGGGCCCAACAAGCCCCAGAAATGATAGGTCAAAAACCACACAGGTTTCTTTTCTTGGGCGCGCTCTGGGCCTTGGCTGCGCAGACGGTGTACGTCACAAGTTTCCAAGAGGAGAAGTGCCTCTGAGAGTTTTTCTCCTTAGTGAACCCTGTGGATTCTGCTCACGTCTCCCAGGGCAGCAGCACACTTCAGGAAATGCTACTGCACCGGAATGCTATCTTTAGGCAGGAGGAAAGTGAGCCTGAAACCCCTCTGTGGGCTCATCGGAGGGCTGGTCCCGAGGGAGACCCTGAGGGCGGAGTTGATGAGGCTGGTACGGGACCCGGGTGACCATGCGTGGTGTTGGGAAGGAGTTGGTCGCAAGTCCTGCTTGGTGCGGAGTGAGCGTGAGGTGCCCGTGGGGCCTCAGGATGGGTCCAGGAAGCAGTGAGGACGGCAGCCGGGTTGGCTTGAGAGGGCTGGTCAGCAGCTCAGCTGCGGGCTGTCATGGGCACGTTACCCCACGTGCTTTGTGGGGTATTGGTCATTAACGGCCCCTTGAGTTGCTTTTGGGACAGTTTAAGTGACATTCAGAATTACTATCCTATTTTCAGCTGTTCTCTCTTCTCCCCTTGGACTTCTGGCTGGGTCCAGCTAACCTCATACTGAGGACATTGATGTGTTTCCCACGACTCCCCTGTCATCAGGTGGATGGGTTTCTCTTACACCCAAGTGGTGTCTCAGATCCCTGTGGGACATCGTGGGGATGTCCAGGCAGGACGTGGCAAGCTGGATGCAGGCTAGAAGTGCACGAGTGTTGTGCGCATGAAGGTGGAGGTTGAAGCCATGAGGGCGAATGGGGGGGGGTCACCTGGGTCCCCAGGGAGGGGCAGCAAGGCCAGCACCGAGGATGGAGCCTTGTTCCGGGGAGGGGTGTGCGGGAGGCCGGCGAGACCTGCGACCCACTGGGTCCTGACCCTCTCCTCCCTCCCACCTGCAGTCTCCAGCCAAAAACGGCTCCAAGCCTGTCCACAGCAGCCAGCACCCTCAGTCCCCAGCTGTGCCGCCAAGCTACCCCTCCGGCCCCCTGCCCGCCGCCTCTGCCCTGAGCACCGCCCCTGGCAACAACGGGGCCCCCACCCCGGCAGCACCCCCAGGCGCCCTGGGCGCCAAGGCCAGCCCAGCTCCCAGCCACAACTCGGGCACGCCCGCCCCCTACGCCCAGGCTGTGGCCCCGCCAGCTCCCAGTGGGCCCAGCCCCGCGCAGCCCCGGCCCCCCAGCGTGCAGCCCGGCGGTGGTGGCGGCGGCGGCAGCAAGCAGAACGGCGGCGCCACCAGTAAGTGGGAGGCGGCCGGGAGGGGGGTCCCGGGGCGGCTGCCGCGGGCCCCTTTCAGCCCCTCTTCCTTCCCCCAGGTTACAGCTCAGTAGTGGCAGACAGCCCGGCAGAGGTGGCTCTCAGCAGCGGCGGGGGCAGCAGTGCCAACAGCCAGGCCCTGGGCCCCCCGTCTGGCCCCCACAACCCACCTCCCAGCAGCTCGTGAGTGTCCGGCCTCGGGCAGGGCTGGGGACAGGCAGCCTTTGGCCCGAGGAGGCACGGGGCCGCCCCCACGGTCGCCACGGTGCAGATACGGGCCCTGCCCTTGCCGGTGGGGGCTTCCCCCAGAGCTCTCTCCCACCCGCTTAGGTGCTGTGTCCCGACTGCTTCCCAGCTGGGGTATCATATACGTGTGTCCCCCAGCTCTGCCCTAGAACATTCCTCGCCTAAGTGGGATTGTTCTCAGAGCCCCCCGGTGACGCGTTGGAACGCTCTGGCTCTCCCTTTCCTGCAGGCATCTTGTGCCCTCCCGCCTCCTCCCGTGTCTGTGTCCTGCCCCTGGGCCTCCTCACTCCGTCAGGGGGCTCAGCGTCCACTTCTCGCAGTGAAGGGTCCCAGTCGTCCTTCCTCTCCCCGGCCACCCCTCCAGGTCTTAGGTCAGACCGTTTCCCGGAAGAGTGGCCCAAGAGAGAGCTCAGCCTCCTCTGTGGGACGTGGGGCAGACCTCCCCGGGTGCCTCACCCCTGGGCTCTAGGTGGGCTGCTCTGTTGTGTGGTTGTTTCCCACCCCCTCCTACACGGGCCACTGCGTGTAGGAAGTGGTCCCACCTGCTTCCTAGAGAACGTTTAGCCGTGTGGTCTCTGGGAGCGTCCTGAGAATGCTTGTTTCCACCCCCACGGCTCTTCTTCACTGGGAAGGGATCGCGAGGAGCGGGCCCCCCTCGCCCAGAGCTGCTCTCCTGTCTGCATCCCTCAGCTGGCCCCGTTTTCTGTGCATTCTCCCTCTTTGACTCCTTCCCCCGATCACCCAAGTCTTCCTGTCCGTCCTGCCCTTGGGGACCCTCCTCTGAGCCTCCAACCCTTTGTACCCCTCCCCAGGAAGGAACCCAATGCGACAGCCCCAACGGGGGCTGGGGGCGTGGCCCCAGGCTCAGGGAACAACTCGGGGGGACCCAGTCTCCTGGTGCCACTACCTGTGAACCCTCCCAGCTCCCCGACACCCAGCTTCAGCGAGGCCAAGGCGGCCGGCGCCCTGCTCAATGGACCTCCACAGTTCAGCGCTGCCCCGGAGATCAAGGTGGGCCCCGCACGTCCCCGGCGGGCCCCGAGCCTCTCTGTCCTGGCCCTGTGTCTCCACTGCAGACGGTCGCTGTCCCCTGGCTCCAGGTCTCTACCTGCCATCTCCACCTCCAGCCCTCGCTGTGTCGCTCCGGCTTCTCTCCCCTGGCACACCTGCACGCTCACGTCATCTCCGGGCTTCTCTGCCACCCCCCACCTGGGTCTCTGTCCCTCTGGGTACTTGCCTTGCTCCTGATTGTACTTGCTTGCTCACTCCCCGGGTGTCCACTGTCATTGCCCTGCTTCCAGCCCTCGGTCATTTCTCCCCATAAGACGTATTACTTCACATGGCCCGCCATCCAGAGCTCACCGCCCTCTTCCCTTCTACAAAAACATTTAAGTCCAGAAAACGCTTGACGTCTGCCCTGAGCCACTTTGTGCTGGGTAAATGTAGCCACTTGCCGCCTTGCGCACAGGGAGCGGAGTGGGGCTGTATGGCGGGCGTGTCTGGGTGGGGTGGGGGCCGGGGTGCTGTGGACCCACGTGCGTGCATCTGACTTCACCTGGGGAGGCAGCCCAGCAAGGTTTCTGAGGTGGAACCGGGGCCAGGTCGTGTGGGGTCACAGCGGCAGGCGGGGCAGGCGGGGAGGAGTGGCTCTCCCCAGCTGGAGTTCTACGAGGGGCTGATGCCAGAGCTGTAGTTAGAAGGCTGGGAAGCAGGCTTCAGCGGAGGCGAGAGGAACGGGGCGCAGGCTGGCTGCAGGGCCAGAGTCTGAAAGGGCAGCAGCAGGACGTGGGTTGACCATCTGGGGCAGTGAGTTTTGGGATTTATTTTGGGTTTTTTGTTTGTTTTTTTGGCCGCGCCACACGGCTTGTAGGGTCTTAGTTCCCCGACCAGGGATTGAACCCGGGCCGTCCGCAGTGAAAGTGCGGAGTCCTAACCACTGGACCGCCAGGGAAGTCCCTGGGCCCCAGTGTGTTTTAACTTCACTTCTGCAGGAGGCAGGGTGAGGAGGGCCCCACTGTCAGGGTCCAAGCCCTGCATTGCCTCCTTACCTGCCTTCATCTGGAAAATGGAAGTAATCGCAGTCACTCCTCCAATATGATAGGATGCTTGGGAATAGTCCTCATAAAGCTCTCAGGATAGTTTCCGGCTCAGAGTGAGCACCCAAAGTTTAGAAACACAACGGACAGGAAATTCAGTGTATGCGTTTTTCTGGGGGGAAAAACGAGCCTTGAGATTCTCAAAACAGGTCCACAGCATTTTTTTTTTTTTTTTTTAATTACTGGGTGAGTGATAGGGAGTGGTGGAAAGGTTTTGAGTAGAAAAATGACAGAGAAAGACATGGCTGGAAAGGTCCCTCTGGGGCCTGTGAGAAGAGGACGGTGTGGGGTGTGAAGGTCTGGGCGGCAGAGGATAGGCCCCCAGTGCAGGTGCCTCCGAGGGAAGAGAGGCCTCGGTGACTGAAGGGCGTGGGGAGTGGGGTGGCGAGAGGAGTGGAAGGCGACTGCCAGTGGCTGGCGGTGGCCGGCGGCCGCGGAGACGGGCAGGGGTCTTAGTGCGCACGTGGGGCAGCCGGCAGCGGGCGGGCTCCTCCCAGCATGTAGGCGCGCAGACGGCTGGGAGCTGCTGCCGGCTCCGTGACGGCGGTGGCGCTCGGGCTCTCCGCTGGTGTGTGACCGTCGCGGGGCTGCGCAGCAGGGTCCACACGTGCTAGGCGCCCCTCTGTCTGTCGGTGGACACTTGGTCGTGTCCAGGTTTTCTCCCCGCTGTTAGGTGTTGCAGTGGATGCGCTCTTACACTAACGGCCTTGGCTTAGCTGAAGCCCCACCAGAGCAGGCGAGGGTGCCAGGGCCCACGAGGACCCAGTGCCAGCCCTCGGCCCTGGACCTCAGGCCAGGCACCTCTTTCCTCCCCAGGCCCCTGAGCCCCTGAGCTCTTTGAAGTCCATGGCGGAGCGGGCAGCCATCAGCTCCGGCATCGAGGACCCCGTCCCCACGCTGCACCTGACTGAGCGAGGTGAGCGTCCGGGGGTGGGGCGGGCGGTCCAGGAGGGGCCGGATGCACGAGCCTCACCGCTCGCCGGCCCCGCCTCTGCCCTCCCCGCAGACATCATCCTGAGCAGCACGTCAGCTCCCCCGGCCTCGGCCCAGCCGGCCCTGCAGCTGTCGGAGGTGAACATACCGCTGTCGCTGGGTGTGTGTCCCCTGGGGCCTGTGCCCCTCACCAAGGAGCAGCTCTACCAGCAGGCCATGGAAGAGGCCGCCTGGCACCACATGCCCCACCCCTCAGACTCTGAGCGTATCCGGTGAGGGGCCGCGCGGGGCGGGGGCGGGCCCCTGAGTCCGAGGGAGCCTTGACCTGGGCTCCCCACAGGACGCAGGGGCTGAGGCAGTAACGCTGGGTGATGTGGTGCCTGAGACGCTCCCTTGGATCCACGAGAGGAGAGAAGGCAGGGAGGCCGCGGGCTGCCGCCCACCGGCACTGACCGTCCCGTCCCCCCACAGGCAGTACCTCCCCCGGAACCCCTGCCCGACGCCCCCCTACCACCACCAGATGCCGCCCCCGCACTCGGACACCGTGGAGTTCTACCAGCGGCTGTCGACCGAGACGCTCTTCTTCATCTTCTACTATCTGGAGGTACAGCAGGGCCCCCGGGGCAGCCTCGGGCCCCCCGGCTTCGCCGCCACCGCCGCCGTCCCCCCTCGGGCTGGAGGGGTGAGGTGGGTGCCCCACTGCGGCCAGCGGGACCGCACCCCTCCCCCTCCCCCAGTCCTGGCCCCCCCCCCCCAAGCAGACCCCTCCTTGTCCCCACTCCGGTGCTGAGGTGTCAGGTCAGTTGAGGCTGAGGGCTGGGTTGGTCTAGCGCAGCACCCAGGGAGCCCAGCCCCACGGTGCCCGCCCCGATGACTCTCACTGTGCCGCCGCGCTGCTCGCTGGCACGTACTCGGGCCTCCCTGGGGACCGCTAGGGAACTGTCCAACCTCTGCGTGACCCAGTGAGTCACCAGTGACCCCCTCCCTCATCCAGCCTGAGAAAGCTTCTAAACTGCCTCCTCTCAGCTCTCGTCACGATTAGTTTCTCTTCTCAAAGCTTCTCTGAAAGCAGTTTCCACCTCCCGCCTCACTTTCCTTCTCCTGACCAGCGTTGGTACGTTTTGTGCCCCACCCACCCGTACTTGGATTGTCCAGCCCAGCCTCGGTCTGTGGCGGGGCCTGGGGCCAGCCCTGTCGCCCTGCCCCGTCCCCCTGGCCCCCACCCGGTTGCGAGGCCGCCTGATCCCCCGTCCCATCCTTCCCTCCCCAGGGCACTAAGGCGCAGTACCTGGCAGCCAAGGCCCTAAAGAAGCAGTCGTGGCGGTTCCACACCAAGTACATGATGTGGTTCCAGAGGCACGAGGAGCCCAAGACCATCACCGACGAGTTCGAGCAGGTGAGGCCCCTCCCCGTGCCCCGCCCACTCTGGGGACGAGTTCGAGCAGGTGAGGCCCCTCCCCGTGCCCCGCCCACTCTGGGGACGAGTTCGAGCAGGTGAGGCCCCTCCCCGTGCCCCGCCCACTCTGGGGACGAGTTCGAGCAGGTGAGGCCCCTCCCTGTGCCCCGCCCACTCTGGGGACGAGTTCGAGCAGGTGAGGCCCCTCCTTGTGCCCCGCCCACTCTGGTCCCGCTGGCCGAGTCCCGGTAGAGTCCCCACCCCACACGCAGACCGGCAGCCCTGCTGTCTGCTCCCTTTGCCACCACCTTCCGCCAGCTCGGCCCCTCAGGCCGTCTGCCCTGCCTGGGGCGCCGTCCTCTTCCTTCCTCACTGGCCAACTCGCGGTCAGCCCAGAGGTCCCAGCCTCCACGTCCTTCCTCAGAGGCGCCTTCCCAGGTACACACATAGCCTGTGCCTCCGCCCCTCCTCTGGCACGGTGGGGCGACTTGGTGTCTCCCACCCAAGCCCATGGGCTGCACTGCACGGGGACCTTGACAGTCCCCAGCACCCAGCAGAGCAGGGGCTCAGCAAACACGGATGGGGAAGCTCTTTTGCTGTTCTCGTAATTGATTGATTGGGATCTCCCACTTCTTGCAAAACACTCTGGAGCCAGACTACCTGGTTTGGAACCCAGCTCTAGCTGGTGACCGTGGACACTTCACTTGAACATCTATCTATCTGTCTCTACTTCCTTATCTGTAAAAACGGGGTAACAGCACCTACCTTTATGCAGTTGTTATGAGGATTAAATGAGTTAATAACGTGTAAGTACTAAATGGTGCCTGCTATGTAGTGTCATGGGCGTACTGTACTTTATTTCAACTTTCAGTTGGTATGTTCCACAGTGTTACCTGATGCCAAGCACTGAAGGGCCTTGTCCTCAGGGAACTCAGTCTCCTCCCCTCCATTCCTTCAGGTTCTTTGAAGCATTTCCACCATTCATTCAGAACCCGGCCCCATTCCCACTGTGTCTTCTCGGACACTAACTACAGACGTCCTGTCCCCTCCCGGTTTGGTCCAAAGTCATCCTCTTAAGTCAGTCAGTGTATTTCCAGGCATCAGTCCTTCAGAAGTTCCCACTCCACCGCTGTTGCCAATAAAACGTCTGTCCTGGCAGCGTGCCTGGATGTAGACTCCAAGCCTGTTCCATGGCCTCAGGGGTTTTGTGAAGACTAAACCCTAGGACATACATCACGTACTCAGCACGTGGTCAGTGCTCGGAAAGCCACAGCCATCGAGAGAAGCAATAGGATGCTTGGCACACGTGCCCGGGGTCGAGGCCCGGCTCTGGCGTGTGACCTCCCTGCGCCTCCCTCTGCTTCCTCTGAGGCGGGAGTGATGATAACGTTTCCCACCTGAGCAGAGCCTTGTGAGGGTGGAGTGAGACGGCGTGTGCATGCAGGGCAGTTGGCCTGGTGCCTGGCTCATTCGTGGCCCTAAGACCTGTCCCTCTGTCGGTCTGACCCAGATCCCCGACCACCTCGTCCACTCACTGACCGCCTTCTCCCCCGGCCAGGGCACCTACATCTACTTTGACTACGAGAAGTGGGGCCAGCGGAAGAAGGAAGGCTTCACCTTTGAGTACCGCTACCTGGAGGACCGGGACCTCCAGTGACACCGGCCCCTCCCTCCACCCTTCCCTCCCCCCGCATGCTGATCCCCCTGCCCAGGTGAGGGCCCTGCCCTGGAAGACTGGGGGGAGGCCCCAGGCCATAGGGCAGCCCCCTCCCCCAGGAAGCAGGGAGGGGGCCGGGAGGCTTTCTCTTCCTCTCAGCCCCACCCTGGGGGCCCGGGGGCGAGGGCTGCCCCCTCCTCCCCTCCCCAGTGAGGGACATTTTTTGGTAAACCTATTTTCATTTTGGAAAATATTTATGAATAAATAGTTTTATATGACGGCTGGCAGCAGCGGCCTCTCCTGTACCCCCTCAGAGTCAGTGAGCCAGGGGGCGTTCCTGCTGGCGGGGGCGCCGGGCCAGCTGGGGGTTGAACTGGGAGTTGTACCGCCTCCGCCGATCGTCCGCCTCTTCTGGCTGATCCTCCTGGGCTGCCGTGCCTCCAACCCGGGCCAGCAGGGCCTCTGCCCGAGCCCTCTCGGCCGCTTCCCGCCGGAGACGTTCAGCTCGAAGCTGGTCCAGGGATGGGGGTCTGGGAGGAGATGAGAGTCGGTTCAGGAAGCTGGTAGCCCCGGGAGGCCCCGCCCTCCCCCAGTGTCCTCTGGGAGGGAGCTGCCACCTGGGAGGGAAGGAGACTGGTGCTGGGACCCTGAAGCTGGCCTCGCTGCCTCTAGAGGCGGGTGCCCCTCCACCACCAAGCCGCTGTACGGCACTGAGCACAGCCTGGCCCTCCCCATTCCCTCATCTGTGGGAGAAAGGAGACGGGTCGGTATAGCCGATGTACACTCAGGGGTCTGCATCCTAGGGCCACAAACCTGCTTTAACTCTAGCCCCACGGTTCTCACGCTCTGGTCTCAAAAACTGAACCTCAGAGAGCTTTGTTTCAGTGGATTTTATCTGTCAATATCTTGCATATACAAAATGAGAAATCTTAACACAAGTGAGTGTTCCACCAGCCACGTCAGTGGTGTCGTCTCATATCATGTAGCCTCTGGGAACCCCGAGAACAAGAGTGAAAAAGTTAAATGCTGTTATGAAAATAGGCTTGACTTCGCAGACCCCGTGAAGGGGTGTCAGGACCCCCGGGGTCCCTGGACCACGTGTTGAGAACACGTATCTAGACCCCAGAGCCCTCCCGTCCCAACCAGAGAGAGCTTCCATGGTGCCCGCATGGCCATGGCCAAGCCCCAAGGCCCAGGCTCCTTACTCTTTGGGTCGTTTCTTAGGCCCCTCCTTTTCCTTTCTGCTGTGACTGCCATTGTCACCACTGTGCTTTCTCTTCTTCCCCAAATGTTTCTGCATCTCCCACAGAGGGTCCAGGCGGTACTTGATCTTCTCATCTGGTCCTGGACCAGACGGGGGGCCGCCCCGCCTTGGGGGGAGCTGGTACCAAGGGAGCTGAGTCTGGGCTTCCGCTGCACTCTGGCCCAGGTACGTCAGGATGCCCAGAGCCTTCTCTTGCCTCTCCTGAGGAAGACAGAAAATGCGGAAGTGAGAATGTCAAGTGTGTCTCCTCTTGGGGAACCCAGGGACACCCAAGGTTCCCGAGGCAGAACCAGACATTGAGCCAAAAGGCCTGTCATGAACCAACTCTGCCAGGTGCTGGGGACACAACAGACCAGTACGTGTGGGGCTCCTGCTCTGGGGGCACAATGGCAGCTTCAGAAACAACAAGCACAGGAAGGAGGGGACAGGGCGGAGCTGCTTTAGGTCAGGGTTCAAAGGCATCTTTGGGGAGACAACTGAGAAAAACCTGAGAGAAGCAGGCAAGGAAGAGGAGTGACTGAGGCGGGGGGAGGAGGCACGTTTAGAGTTCGATGGGAAATCCCTGAGAGCAGGTGAGTGACAGGATCTGATTTACATTTAAAAGCCCCTTAACACTTCCCAAATATCTATAGGCTCTGGACAGCAGGTGAGAGACCTGAGAGGTCTGTACCTAGCTGCCGGCAGTAACCAACACCTCTTAAGTGCTATGTTTTGGTACTGTTCTGAGTTCCCTACATTAGCTTGTTTAATCCCCACCATATCCCTAAACACTCCTCAATCACACCTGACGGGCAGGTGCTCCCCTTCCCCCAGCTCCATCCATGACTGACGAAGAGGGCAAGACCGACTTACTTTCTCTCGTCGCTTCTCTTCCTCGTACTCTTTATTGCCTCTGCTCACCCCCTTCCCTTCTTCCAGCAGCTCTCGAAACAGATCCACAGGGCCAGAGCTGCTTGGGGCTCCTGCTGCTGCTGCTTCAGCCGCAGGTAGTGAGTTCTGATGCCTGGCTTTCTTCCGTAGGAATTCTGTGCGGGCCTGGGGGAAAAGAAAGGTATAGGCAGAACATTCAGAACCTAGATGTGACTCAAGGAACTGTGAGCCTGGTGCTGACCACAGAAAACCGCAGGCCCTGGTGCTGGGGGCTGTAAAGGAAGGGAGCAGGGGCGCTGGGAGCCCAGAAGAGGCACCTATCCCAGCCTGCGGAGAGGGTGGGGGAATGAGGCAACGCCTGGGTTTGTAAGCTACCTTTCAAACAGTAAACCAGGGGGTTTCCCAATCTCGAGTGACACAGTAAAAACAGCTACGAAGGCAGCCAATTCGTGTATTAGGACAGGTGATCTGAATTCCAGGCAGAGCTCCATGTCACTATCCCCAGTTGATTTGCAATCTCTACTGATAAATGTGAATTTTAAAAACCCTGACTACCTCCCGGCCAGTGTTGACAATCAGATTAGCCAAAGGACAGAAAGCTAGGTGTAAACCAAACAGGTTAGGAGTTATAAAGAGAGCCTCTGGTGTTTGTGTGTGGGCAGCGGTGCAGGCAAAAGGCTCGCCCAACAGAGCGGAACTGGCTTGTTCCACTGTCATTTCGCTGTGTCTTCCTCTCTGAAGCCATCTCACTTCTCTGCACAATGGAAATGACAGCCTCTATAAGAACGAACAGTGCTTGACAAATTTGGCAAGTCAAGCGCTCTGCACGGGGCGAGCATACAGTAGGCGCTTACTAAATAGGGAGTTTGTGCAGGTAAACTAAAAAGTGGTCCGAGTTTCCTTGAATTGTCCAGGGCTTCGTTTATTCATGAGCTCCTACTCTAGGAGTGGGGACAACCAAGACCAGGGAGAGTTCGAGGTGGGATCCGGAAAAGACCGCACACGCTTCCAGGGAGCCCGGCCCCTAATTCCGGACGATGTGCATTGCGCCTGCGCGCCGTCCCACTTCCCACTTCCGGTCCCTCCGAGGAGCCTGGGCGCTCCGCCCCAGAGCCTCGCCCTGCCGGACTGGGAGCTTACCTCTTGCTGAGCGAGCAGCACCCTCCGCTCACGCTCTTTCTCCTCCTCCCGGGCTTGGGCCTCGTCACGCCGCACACGGGCGACATTGTCCTTGTTCCGGACGTGCCAGCTCTTCTTGGGTAAGATATTCATGGCGCCGTAGCTGTCCACGGACTGGCAGGCCCGCCTTCTAGCACTTCAGATTGGCGAGAGGCTGGCCCCCCCCCCGTCTCGGCCATGGATTGGTCCTGGACTATTTGGCACGCCCCTCTGGGTCTGTAGCGAAAGTTGATTGGCTGAGACGCCCACCTCCCATCGCCCGGAATTGCGCGTGTTGTCGCCTAGCGACCGCCTCTTATCAAGATTCTGAGTCAATCACAAGTGTCTCCGCCCAGACGCTACTGAGCGCGGCCTCTGATTGGCTGGCACTCCCGCCAGGTCCTCTCGCGGAAGAGC
The DNA here is from genome assembly GCF_949987535.1 of Balaenoptera acutorostrata. Taxonomy (NCBI): domain Eukaryota; kingdom Metazoa; phylum Chordata; class Mammalia; order Artiodactyla; family Balaenopteridae; genus Balaenoptera; species Balaenoptera acutorostrata. Next base: position 63,025,836 of record NC_080082.1, read on the forward strand.
CCGCCGCACCGACCCACAGGTAAACACATTTGATTGGCTTATGTCCCGCTGATGCCTTGCCCCGCCTTCCGGACGCGAGTTTCAAAAAGCGCTCTGCAGCCTCCGCTGTGTTTATTGGTACTAGAAAGAGGTTCACTGGAGAGTCAGGGACTTAGCAGTGAATCCCAGGGAGGGAAAAGCATGGGGTCTTCTCCAGTTCGCTCATTTTCCAAATGATGTGGCCGAGGCTTACAAAGTATCTGAGGGCAGGTCTGGGTCTGAAAGTGGGACGTCACCCTGAGCCAGGCTGGAGAGGTCAAAGAGCTCTGTTGGCCGAGCTCAGCGCCACAGCGCGCTGTGCCAGGAAGACTTTATTCTGCGCCTCCTGAGGTAAAGGGTAAAGAGAGGTGGAGATGAGACAGATCTTCTCTCCACCCGTGTCCCTTTCCATATTCCCCAGGACCCCTTCCCAGGGACCGGGCCTGGCTCACCGTCTCTATCTGGCGTTTGAGTTCAGAGATGAGGCGTCCATATGAGTTAGCCAGGGCCACGGTATACACCATCAGGATGCTAGAAGAGACGGAATGGAAGCTACTCCCCAAACGCCCTTAGAATATCTTCAACTTAGGGCTCATTAGTAATCAGGAGTCTGGACCTCCTCCTTCAGACTCAAGAAGTCTAGTATCCCAGCCCCCTCCTTTCCTCAGACCCAAGAGTCTGGACCCCCAGCCCCCTTCTCTCTTGGAAGCAGGCAGCGGGACCCCAGGTCAGACATTCAAACTCAGACCCAGGAGTCTAGGGCTCTCACCTGGAGATCAGCAGAAGGGGCACAGCAAAAGCCTGGGTCCCCAGGAAGAAGAGAAATTCCTGGGCAGTCTGAGGGAGCTTGCAAATAGACTCGGGGATCTTGGCCCAGATGGACGACTGCCCCCGGAATGGACCACACAGCTTAGAAGGTGGGATCCTGAAGTCAGAGACAGGCAGAGCTCAAGGATGGCCAAAAGTCAGAACCCTGGAGAAAGGAGGAAGGAGGGAGGGAGAGAGAGGCAGGTGCCTCTCACACTTACAGGAAGATGCTATAAAGCACAGGAACGGTGGAGCTGGCCAGACCCAGGAGAAGGACCAGGGGGAAGAAGAAGTTCACAGTGGAGGCCCGAAAGGTGCGGGAGGCCGGGGAGCAGGTGGAGAAGAGGGTGATCTGGTGGGGGGGGATGAGGGAATCTGAGCCCCAGACTCTCCTTCTCCACCATCCAGGAGCCCTGGTCCCTGGCCTCCTCTCCTCAGTCAGGGTCCAGGAGCCCCAGTTCTTTTCCACTATCAGACACAGGAGTCCGGGTCCCCCCTTCCCTCAGACCTAAAAGTTGGGATGCCCTGGACCCCTCCTCCCACATCCAGGAGTCTGTCCTCCAGACCCACCCTCCGTCAGGATCTAGTAGTCCACGACCCTGGCATCCTCCCCCGCCGGGACCCAGTAGTCATATCCCTCAGTCCCCTCCTCCCCCCAGGACCCAGAAGCCCAAGCCCCAATACCTCCCGCTTCAGACCCAAGGGTGCTCCCCACCCCTCACCTTCTTCAAATAGAAAAGCAGCAGAAACTTGGCCGTGTTGAGCAAAGGCAGTAAAGGGCAGAAAAAACTCCCCACCCAGACCACTGTCTGTGCGTAGATGAGCCCCAGCACTTCGTCAGGCACCTGGAACTCCAGGGTCCCCGCAAAACGACCCAGCGCCCCGGGACAGAGGCCACAGAGCAGCCTGAGGGGCGGGGTGAGGCCGGGCCGAATCAGAGGCGGGCCGGCCACGGGTTTCCCCGCCTTCACCGTCCCGCCCACCAATCGGAAGTGAGCATATCTGGGGGTGGGGCGGAGCCTTCAAGGTTCTGGAGGGGGTGTGTCTAGAGGGCGGGGCTTGAGGCGTAGAGGTAATCATGGCAGTAGGGACAGGGCCACAGGGAAGTGACTACCAAACTCGTGGAGGGGCGGGGTCTGCGGACAGGGCAGTCAGAGGCAGGGCTAGAAAGGGGCGGGGCGAAAGAGAAAACTGGGTGCGGGGCGGGGCCACAGCAAGGGGCGGGACTCTCACTTCCGAGGAAACTGGATGAGCATCGTGACTGCCAGGCCGGTCAGGAGGTCAAACAGCAGGAGTTTGTACATCTCCTGTCCCAGGCGAGTCTCCCAGCACTGAGGAAGGAAGAACAGGTCATAAAGACCTCAGGACCCAGACACCTGTAGACCCGAACGTCTGAGTCTCCAAACTGCAAGCATATGAGATTCTATCAATACTTTCTCTGGGGGTCTTTAGGGGTTTTTTTAATCCATACCCCTGTCCTCAAGGGGAAGGTATTCTAGCACCCCAAGCTCCCCTTTCCTCCCAAGCCAGGGGTCCGGACCCACCGGGCTCCTCCTTTCCTTCAAGGACCCAGGAGTCCGTCCCCTCCCACCCCTCATCCTCACCGGAAGTTCTTTGTAATTGTAGCCACAGGTTTTGCACTCCTCAGCGTTCGCATTTCCCCGGCAAGTGATCTGATTCCAGAGAGACAAGAGCAGGACCGGCAGGGAGACCAGGCGGAGAGACATTGTCCTGGCAAGGGGAAGAGGGAGAAAGGGAATCAGCACTGACCGAGTGCCCACCACGTGCCTGGACCCTCCTGTGTGGAGCGTGCTCACAATTCTCCCCATTTCCCAGATGAAGAAAACTGAGGCTCAGTGACAGGAAGAGTTGGGATTTGAATCCAGATCCCACTGGATCCCATATCCTGACGATTTCAGTCTCTTATTTGCTACAACCAATGTCCCCCGACCAGCCCCACCATCATCCCCAGCCCACCCCAGGAGTCCAGAACCTGAGCAGGATAAAAACGATCTGGCGGCTCCTGGTGTAGCCCTCCAGTGGGGCAATGAGCTTGAACACCGGTGGCAGCACGAAGTTGACCCCGGAGATGAAGATGGACGGAAGGTACTCCACCACGAGCTTCAGCAGTGGCGTCCCCTGGATATGATGCATCTCCTAGGAGGGAGGGTGGACCAAGAGAAGAGGCTCTGGGGCCCTTCAGGAGCCATGCTTAACATCCTCCCCCAGCCTCTTCCTCTTTCATCACCCTGAAGTCCAAAGTCCAAACATAATCACCCCCCCACACCAATCCCTCCTCTCTGAGATTCCAGGAATCATAGGCCTCAGTCTCCTCCACCCCTGGAAATGTAGGAACCAGGCCCTTTCCTCCCCCGGGGCCCTCCACACCTGCAGCTTCGCAGTGGCCTCTGTAGCCCGGTAGACGCCGAAGAGGGCTGCCCACAGGAGTGCCACCACCGCCACGTTGAGCAGCACCCGCACCGACCACACCCTGGCTTGTTGGCCCAGCGTCCGCACCGCAGCCTGGCGCCGCACCGCTGCTTCCTCCAGCTCCACCTAAGGCCGGAAGAGACGTCCACTTGGGTTCCATTACCCTAGGTGCAGCCTGTGGTCCAGAGCCCAGGCTCAACGTGAACCGATGCAGCACCGCCCCTCCAAGAACATCTATAATCCTTATCCCAACCCATCCAGGGCCCTCCAGGTGACAATTGAGATCTGGCTCCGCCCCCAAGGCCCCGCCCAACACGTCCAGCTCCTCCCAGGACCCGCCCAGCACTCATGCCTGGTGTTTGGAGTTACAGTTCTACTTTATCAAGCCCTTTCTGGCCACACCCTTCTCTTAACTTTGAGCCGAGGAGCTTTAGGTACCGCCCGTTTCCTGCTGCTAGCTTTTTCCTGTACCCTTTGACTTCAGGCATCCCTTGGCCCCTTTCCCCCAAGGCCCGCCTCCTTAGAAGAAAGCTCCGCCCAGCATCTCTCTGGAGGCCCGGTCCCTGGTCTAGGCCCCGCCCATTCTCTCAGCCCCGCCCCCTCGGGTGACATCTGGTTGTAGGCCCCCCCACCCCTAAGCGCACCTGCAACTCAAATAGGATGTTACGCTGGCGCAGCCGCACGTGGACCTTCCCGCTGAGGCCAAAGTCCCAGGCGGAGAACACCCGGTGGCTGTAGCTGGTCGCGGCCCCTGACTCAGCCAACAGCGTCTGCTTCAGGCCAGACACCGAGCTAAGAGAGGGGAGATCCGAGAGACGGGGTGTAGCAGGACAGCCACAAGCAGGGGGGATCCCCCTCTCCCCTTCTGGGGCAAACAGGGAAAATGAACTCTAAGACCTTGGGCATTTGGAGAGCTGCTACCTGGTGGAGACGTATACAGTCATTGTCGCCAAAGACCAAGAAAGAGATGCAGAGAGGCCCAGAGGAGGCCAGACACCCAAAAAGAAAAGATGGAAACCTAAGAGATAACGACAGCTCTCCAGAGAGCAGAGAACAGAGACTCTGGGGAGAGAGACGTTCAGAGGGAAGACTGAGACCCCCAAAGGGGGGCAGAGATTCCAAGAAAAGGGGACAAAGACTCAGAGAAAAAGAGACGGAGAAAGGGGGGGGTGGTCAGAGACTCAGAAGAGGAGGGGGCAGGTAAAGAGACTGGAGAGAGGGGGACAGAGACCCAGGGAGGGGATAGAAAACCAGAGAAAAGGAAAGAAACAGAAAACAGCAGGAAGACTCCACATCCACCTTCGCCGCCCCGGCGCTGGCCCCCATCACCTCTCAAGTGGGCCCAGAGGACTCCCACCTGCTCTCCCTGCTAACACCTGTGCCCGGTCTCCGCTCCCGAGCTAGTAGAGCGTTCCTTTCAAGCGGATCCGATGGCATTCCCACTTAAAACCTATTCTGCAGCTTCTCTTTGTTTTTTGGTTGTTTTTTTAAAAAAATCTTTCGGCTGTGCCCTGCAGCGTGTGGGATCTTAGTTCCCCGACCAGGGATGGAACCCGCGCCCCCTGCAGTGGAAGCGCAGAGTCTTAACCACTGGACCGCCAGGGAAGTCACAGCTTCTCTTTGTTCTTGAGTCCTAGGCTCCTTCATAGCATAGCCCCCCTGATCTGGCCCCCACCTACCTCTCCAAGCTCAAATCCTGTCCCCCCTCCTCCTCCTCGCCTTTCATTTCCCAACCTCTTTCCACCACAGGGCCTTTGCACTCACGGTCCCCTCCGTCTGCAATGCTGGTGTCTTGGCTGTTCACCTGGCTGGCTCCCTCCCAACATTCCAGTCTTCCTCTACAGGTCACTTCCTCAGAGAGTTCTTTACTGACCACTCCATCTAATGAGGGTCCCCACCCATTATTCTCTATCACACGGGGGCAGCAAACTATGGCCCTGGGACCAAATCCTGTTTTTGTAAATAAAGTTTGATTGGCACACAGCCACACCCACTCATTTTCCTACTGTCCACAGCTGCTTTTGCCCAGCAGACTGTAGTTGAGACAGAGACCACATGGCCTGCAAAGATGAAAATATTTCCTACCTGGCCTTCATTTTTTTTTTATCAGAAAAAAAATTGTGCTGATCCCTGCTCTATGCTCTATTGTATCCTCCCATTTGTTTTCTACATAGTACAGCTCCCAAACTCAAATTGCTGACTTGCCTGTTTATTTAACAGTCTTATCTTGAAATTTATCTCCCCTACTCGACTGTAAGCTGGACAAAGGTAGGGGGACCCCCATCTGGTGTTCCTGGGCCCTGTCACGGTGCCTGGCATTTAGGAAACACTCCTCTTTTTTTTTTTTTTTTTTAAGTTCTTGGTTTCTTTCTTGATCCTAGTGCCTTCCCTTGGGGATCTCCCAGGCTTGCCTGAATGCCAGTGAGTCTCAGGTTTGTAACTTCAGTCCAGACTCCTCTGCAGAACCCACGTATGCAACTGCCTACTCAATATTCCCTCATCAGTCCAAAAGGCATCCCGGAATCATCTGGTCCAAAATTGCACCCCGGATATTCCCCGACAAGCCTGTTCTTTCTACAGCCCTCCCCATCTCAACTGACAGCAAACACCTGGAGTCATTCTTAACTTCCATCATTTGCCACACCCCACATGCAATTATTAGAGAATCCTGTGGGCTTTCCTCTCAACATATATACAGTCTCCCTTTATATAAAGAACAAATGGGCCAAAAGCAAGCTATAGGGTCAATAGAAACAATGGTGGTTGGGCACGTGGGGGGATGGAGTAAGCTGAGGAGATACTGAGGAGCTTCTGGAAGCTAGTCATGTTCTATTTCTTGATGTGGATGGGAAATGTACCAAGATCTATACTTTGGTTCGTCCATTTTTCTGGGTGTGTGTGTGTGTGTGTGTGTGTGTTTTGTCATGCCATGCAGCTTTCAGGATCTTAGTTCCCCGACCAGGGATTGAACCCAGGCCCCAGCAGTGAAAGCACAGCGTCCTAACCACTGGACCACCAGGGAATTCCCTGTGATTTTTTATTTTTAATGAGAAATATATATGGTCAACTAATATTCGACAAGGAGGCCCACATACTCAGTGGGGAAAGGACAGTCTCTTCAATAAATGGTGTTGGGAAAACTGGATATCTACATGCAGAAGACTGACATTAGACCCCAACCTTAAACCATTCACAAAAATTAACTCTAAATGGATTTAATACTTAAGCATAAGACCTGAAACTGAAAAACTCCTAGAAGAAAACAGAAGAAAGTCTCCTTGACGTTGGTCTGAGCAACGTTCTTTTGGATGTGACACCAAAAGCACAAGTAACCAAAGGAAAAATTAATAAATGGGGCTACTAAAAAGCTTATACATAGCAAAAGAAACAATCCAAAAAAGGATAAGGCAACCTACAGAATGAGAGAAAATACTTGCATATCATCTATCTGATAAAGGGTTAATATCTAAAATATAGAAAGAATTCATAGAACTCAATAGCAAAAAAACAAAACACCAACCAACCAACCAACCCAAACAACCCCATTAAAAAATGGGCAGAGGAATTGAATAGACATTTTTTCAAAGAAGACAAGCAGATGGCCGACAGGTATATAAAAAGGTGCTCAACGTCACTAATCATCCGGGAAATGCAAATCAAAATCATGAGCTATCACCTCACACCTGTCAGAAAGACTATCACCGGGCTTCCCTGGTGGCACAGTGGTTAAGAATCCGCCTACCAATGCAGGGGACACGGGTTCGAGCCCTGGTCCAGGAAGATCCCATGGAGCAACTAAGCCTGTGCGCCACAACTGCTGAGCCCGTGTGCCACAACTACTGAAGCTTGCACGCCTAGAGCCCGTGCTCCGCAACAAGAGGAACCACCGCAATGAGAAGCCTGCGCACTGCAGCGAAGAGTAGCCCCCGCTCGCTGCAACTAGAGAAAGCCCGCGCGCAGCAACGAAGACCCAACGCAGCCAAAAATAAAATATTAATTAATTAATTATTTTTTTAAAAAAAGAAAGAAAGGCTGTCACCAAGAAGGTAAGAGATAACAGATGTTGGAGAGGATGTGGAAAAACAGGAACCCTTGTGCCTTGTGCAATGATAACAGGAATGTAAATTGATTCAGACACTAAGGAAAACAGTATGGAGTTTCCTCAAAAAAATTAAAAATGGAACTACCATATAATCCAGCAATCCCACTTCTGGGTATTTATCCAAAGAGAATGAAAACAGAATCTCAAAAGGATATCTGCCCCTGCACGTTCACTGCAGCATCATTCACAGTAGTCAAGATATGGAAACAACCTAAGTGTCTGTCAACAGATGATATATTTTATATATATACACAATGGAATATTATTCAGCCATGAAAAAAGAAGGAACTCTTGCCATTTGAGACAACAGGGATGGACCTTGAGGGTATTATGCTAAGTGAGATAAGTCAGACAGAGAAAGACAAATACTGTATGAGATATCACTTATATGTGGAACCTAAAAAAGCCAAACACATAGAAACAGATTAGAACAGTAGTTAGCAGGGCTGGGGCGGGGGGTGCAGGAACTGGGGAGATGTGGTTCAAAGGGTACCAACATCCAGTTATAAGATGAGTAAGTTCTGGGGATCTAATGTACAATATTCTGCCTGTTGTTAACAGTGCTGCATTATATACTTGAAAGTTGCTAAGAAAGTAGATCTTAAATGTTCTCGCCAAAAAAAGAAATGGTAACTGACTTGATGGAGGTGTTAGCTAACCTATGGTGGTAATCATATTGCGATATATAAAGGCATCAAATCAACACAGTGTACGCCATCAACCTACACAATGTTATGTGTCAATTATATCTCAATAACGCGGGGGGAAAAAAGAAATTCAATGAAAAAAAAAAAAAACTAAGCCCAAAACTGACCACTTGTCACCACCCTGGTCCAAGCCACCTCTCTTGGTGATTTTTGCAATTGATTGCAATAATCTCATAACTATTCTACTTGCTGCTGCCTTGCCCTTAAGCTCTCTCCGTCCCTTTCCCTCTCCCCAGCTCCCCTCTCTTCCATAGAGCCATAGATTCTTTTCTTTTAAAACCTAAATCAGATCAGGGTGATCTGCTCAGGCACCTGCAATGAGTCCCATCTCAGAAATAATCCCAATTCTTTACAGAATGTGGGCCCATCCCCTACTGCTCCCCCCTCTCTACTCGCCCCCTGCCTCTCTCTGATCCAGCCCCACACGCCTCCTTGTGCACCCTGAAACACGCCAGCCCTGCTCCTGCCTTGCTCCAGCTGCACCCTCTGCCTGGAATACCTTTCCCCAGGTATCTGAGTGACCAAATCCCTCACTTTCTCAATGTCTTTGCCTAAACACCATGTCCTCAATGAAGCTTCCCAGACACCCTATTAAAACAGCAGCCTGGGGGCTTCCCTTGTGGCACAGTGGTTAAGAATCCGCCTGCCAATGCAGGGGACACGGGTTCGAGCCCTGGTCCGGGAAGATCCCACATGATGCGGAGCAACTAAGCCCGTGCACCACAACTACTCAGCACACAAGCCACAACTACTCAGCCCACGAGCCACAACTACTGAAGCCCGCGCACCTAGAGCCCGTGCTCCGCAACAAGAGAAGCACTGCAATGAGAAACCTGCGCACAATAACGAAGAGTAGCCCCCACTCGCCGCAACTAGAGAAAGCCCACGCGCAGCAACGAAGACCCAACGCAGCCAAAAATAAATAACAACAACAACAACAAAACACACACACAAAAAACAGCAGCCTGGCCTTTTTCCGGTAAGTGGCCTGAGGTGACCTCTAAAAATGGTTCGCTATTCACTTGACCCAGAAAACCCCACAAAATCATGCAAGTCAAGAGGTTCAAATCTTCGTGTTCACTTTAAGAACACTCGTGAAACTGCCCAGGCCATTAAGGGTATGCATATCCAAAAAGCCACCAAGTATCTGAAGGATATCACTTTAAAGAAGCAATGTGGATTTTTTGATGATGCTGATTCACTTTGTTATACAGCAGAAACTAACACAACATTGTAAAGCAATTATACTCCAATAAAGATGTTTAAAGAAAAAAACAAAAAAAGCGATGTGTGCTGTTCCGTCGTTACTGTGGTGGAGTTGGTAGGTGTGCCCAGGCCAAACAGTGGGGCTGGACGCAGGGTCGGTGACCCAAAAAGTGCTGAATTTTCACTGCACATGCTCAAAAATGCAGAGAGTAATGCTGAACTTAAGGGCTTAGATGTAGACTCTCTGGTCACTGAGCACGTCCAGGCGAACAAAGCCCCCAGGATGCGGTGCAGAACTTACAGAGCTCATGGTCAGATCAACCCATACATGAGCTCTCCCTGCCACATTGAGATGATCCTTACTGAAAAAGAACAGATTGTTCCTAAACCAGAAGAGGAGGTTGCGCAGAAGAAAAAGCTGTCCCAGAAGAAACTGAAGAAACAAAAACTTATGGCCCGGGAATAAATGCTGCAAAAAATAAATGCAAAAAAAAGTGAAAACAAAAAACCCCCAGCAGCCTGGGGAGTTCCCTGGCGGTCCAGTGGTTAGGACTCAATACTTTCACTGCTGGGGCCCGGGTTCAATCCCTGGTCAGGGAACTAAGATCCCACAAGCTGTGTGGTGTGGAGAAAACAAAACAAAACAAAACAGCAGCAACCTGGCCCAGTATCACTGTCAATCCCCCTCACCTGCTCTGCTTGTACCCAATCACCCTCTAACAAGCCATGCAATCCACTCATTAGGGCTTATTGCTTATCACGCGTCTCTCCTGTTAAAATGTCAGCTCCCCCAGGACCAGACTCTGTTGGGTTTTTGTTTGTTTGTTCTCTTTTGCCAGCTGCCTAGAACAATGCCCGGCCCATAGTATCTGCTCAATAAATATCTGTTGCATGAGTGAATGAATCACCTCTATTTGTTTAGCATTCTCCCCTCCAGAAAAGATGTAATTAATCTGCTTGCTTGTTTAATATCTTACCTTCCCCACTAGACTGTAAGTCACAGGAGGGAGAAACTTCTCATCTTTATCCCTGGCCTGCAGCAATCATGAAGCATTTTAAAATTCGATTGCAACTCAAACGGAGAGAAAGGGACCACAGAGCAAGACTCGGGATTCTGGAGGAGGGGATCTATCACTGCTACTCCCCCATGGTCTGGGGGGCCTGGGCGTAGGGGTGGCACTGACCGGTGCAGGGTGAGCAGCAGGTAGAGGAGGCAAACGGCGAAGGTGCAGCACAGGTAGGTGATGGCCAGGTGTGGGCGGGGCGGGTAGAACCCATAGAAGAGAGGAGACCATTCTAGAAAACCCTGGGGAAGGAAAGGCAGGGCAGAGGTCACCACGGGTCTGGGTGGAGGCAGGGTTCAGGGAGCTGGGCCATCAGGGTCGGGGGTCACTGAAGGCACTAGGGCTCAGAGCGGGGGCTTCCCAGGGACACAGGCACGCACCTCTCCGGAGAGCAAATTGAAGAGCTCGGTGGAAAAGGCAACCAGGCCCTGAGAGCCGGGGCTGTAGGAGCCGCAGGGTGAGGAGGCGTTAGGGGCAGGGGGACCAGGGGGAGCCCCTTCCAACCAGGTGGGCAGCAGAATCATGCAGGCTGTAAGCACGGAGGCCAGCACGTTGAGAAGCAGCAGGAAGCGCAGCAGGGAGAAGTAGGACTTAGTGCCGGCGCCAAACTGGCCTGCAGGGGGCAGCAGAGAGGCCGTGGGCTCCTTTCTCGTCCCAGGCCCCTCCTCCCTCAGACCCGGGAGTTCAGCCCCCAGCCCCTCCTCCCTCAGGCCCAGGGGTCCAGGCCCCCGGCCCCTCCCACCTCAGACCCAGGGGTCCGGGTCCCCAGCCCCTCCCCCCTCAGACCCAGGCGTCCAGGTCACCAGCCCCTCCTCCCTCAGACCCAGGGGTCCAGTCCCGTCCCAAGATGCCAGACCAAAGCCCAGTGTACCCCCAATCCTCTTCAGCGTCCACTCCCAGGGCTGCATGGAGCGCAGGCCTTCCCGCACCTTCTCCTTGGACCTCCGAAGCCGAAGAGTCCAGTGGGCGGCCCTGGACCCCGAGCCCTGAGCCACTTGGTTCCTGGCAAGGCTCTGTCTGGGAGGGAAACAGAGTCAGACACAGAAAAGGAAGGGCCTAGTGGCCCCAAATGGAAACCACCCACCTGTAGAAACAACCTAATCCTTGAACCAGGAAGTTAGTTGAAATATATTCCTAACACGGGATACTCCATAGCAATGAAAAGAAACACACCTAATGCTCAGCATAGGAAGACAGACAGAAAATACAGACTGCAGGGTTCGATTTACACAAAGGCACAGAGCAAACACAGTTAAACTCTTCTCTTTAGGGCTACACACACAGGTGACAAAGCTATGAAGAAAAGCAAGGAATGATCCTCAGTGAAAGTCTGGGAAGAAGAAAGGGGGTTGCCCTAGGTGGCGTTTACCTGGGCCCTCACTTTGGGGAAACTCTTTAAGTTTCTACATGGTGTTTCATGCACTTTTCTGTCAGCAAATACCATCATGAAGTAAAAAATGAAAAAAAAAGAAAAAAGAAAGGTAGTTGTGATATTGTGATTTATAATAAGAAATATATATTTGGTAGTGTATGATGATCTCACATGTGGAATCTAAAAAAACCGAACTCAAAAGAATAAATAAATAAAAATTAAAAAAAAAACCAAACCAAACTCAAAAGAGCTTAGGATGGTGTTTACCAGGGGCTGGGGATAGGGTAGGGAAATGGAGATGTTGGTCAAAGAGTACAAACTTCCAGTTATAAGATGAATAAATTCTGGGGATTTAAGGTATAGCTTGGTGATTGTAGCTCATAATACTGTGTTGTATACGTGAAGCTTGCTAGGAGAGTAGATCTTCAATGTTCTGACCACTGAAAAGAAATAGTAATTATGTGACATGATGGAGATGTTGGCTAGCGCTACTGGGGTAATCACTTTGCAATATATCAATATAAGTGTATCAAATCAACACATTGCACACCTTAAACTTGCACGATGCTGTATGTCAACTGTATCTAAATAAAACTGGAAAAAACTTTTTAAAAAAGTATATATTCGGTCTTTGTCCTGTTTCTGGCACACAGTTCTTAAATCCTCGAATTTCCTAAGTGGTGACAGTGATAAAGGTGCCTTTTTTTTTTTTTTTAAAGGTGCCTTTTTTATGTTAATGAGGTTATATCTCCAGGTAGATAGCGTCAGAATTGAGTTGAATTGTTGGACACCAAGCTAGTGTCAGAGCGTCAGAAAATTCCCCACAATCCTGAATCGGTGTCAGGATTATGTAAGGAACAAGGGTCAGTTTTCAAGGGCTCCCTGAAGAGTCACACAGGGCCCCGTTCTCGGAAGGGCGTCCCACTTGCTGTGCTGTTTGAATGCTGTGCTGTTGCCGTCTTAAAATGAGTAATAATTGTTGAACAGGAGACCCAGCATTTTCAGCTTTCACTGGGTCTGTAAATTATGTAGCGGGAAAGAGGAAAGAAAGAAATGAAAGAGTGATAGGCTTTGAAGAGGGGGAGGCAGAGACAGACATAAAGCAGAGAGGAAAAAAACCTGACAGATTTCAGACACCCAGAGAGAAATAGAGGCAGACAGCCTTGGAGGGACAGACGACGCAAAGAGACGAGAACTTGGGAGAGAGAGAGAGAGAGGAGAAAGAATCCCGGAGACAGGACTCCTTGCAATCAGAGAAGCACAAACACAGACAGGAGAGAAAGAAACCCAGAGGCAGCTCTGAGAGAGGCAGGGACTGACAGAAGGACAGAGTGAGATGGAGACAGAGCCTCCAACGAGTGGGAGGATGGTCCACACCTGGCTGGGAGGTGAGAGGTGGGAGGTGGGAGGTGGGCCTCACCTGTGTGCCCGTCTGGCCTGCATGGGCCACGGCAGTTCCCGGGAAGGGCCAGGCTCCTGCAGCTCCTTTTGTGTGGCTTCTGCAAGGGACTGGGTGCTCCTCTGTCCGTCCTCCTCCTCCTCCACGGCCCCCCAGGGCAGCACCCCAGGGCCTCGGTACCGAAGGGTAGCAGCACTGGGGAGCTCATTAAGCACAGAGGACAGCGACGGACCTGGGGCAGGAGGACAGGCGGCTGGGAGAGTCCAGGCGTCCAGGCCCCCAGTCCCTCCCTCAGACGCAGGGGTCCAGACCCCCAGCCCCTCCCCCCTCAGATCCGGGAGTTTGGAATCCCCGGTCCCAGACACACCCCATAGCCCCGCCAAGCACCCAAGTGCGGCCCCTCCAGGCCCCTCTTACCCCGGGGCTGAGGAGTTCGCTCCTCAACTTCCTTTTCCCTCTAATTCAGGTTGTGATCCCGGCCCCTCCCATTCCTCAGATACCCTCAGATACTCCAGCCCCTAGCCCTCTCCTCCTCCAAGACTCCGGGTCTCCAGACTCCTCCCCAGGACCCAGAAGTCCCAGCCTCTGGGTCCCCTCTCCCCCAGAGACCCGGGAGCCGAAGCCCCTCCCCTTTCGGCCCTGGGGTCCCAGGAGGCGGACCTCCGTTCTCCCCCTCCCTCAGGACTTCTGCCAACCAGGGGAGTGGGACCTGACCTTCCTCGGGCTCCCCCACCTGTTCTGGCCTCCCGGGGTGCCGGCCACCCCCCAGAGGAGGCCCAGGCGTCCGGTTCCCACATCGGGCTCTCTTCCATGGCCCCAGCCGAGGATCTGTTTCCGTCTCTAGGGCCAGCTGAGCGGGGACTGCCCCAGGTGAGGGAGGAGCCTGAGACAGGGGCACACCTGGCCGCCAGGTGGCCCGGAGGAAATACCCGGCACTTCCCATAAACTGTCAGGGCCTCTGCTCCGAAAGGTCTCCTGGGAGCTGAAGTCCACAGATGCCTGCGTGGCTCTCGGGGGGCTGGGTGTTAGCACATCACAGAGGGATGCGGTGGTACAAGTCCCCCCACACTGATCACCCACAGACATTCCCACATAGAGTCTTTGTGTGACACTTTATTAGGAGAGATTTACACATTCTGAGCCTCTTAGGTCAAAGGATGACAAGAGGGTGACAGGAGCGCTGGGACCCTTAGGTGGCTCAGATGGAACCTACGAGAACCATAGTCCAAAGGCCTGTACATCTGCACTCAGCTTCTCCGTTCCAGGAGGGTTATACTCCGTACTGGTCTAATGAGACAAGAGTGGAAGCGACCAGAAAGAGGTCCCCCACTCCCAGAGCCTGCCCTGAAGCTCCTAACCCCACACTGTGGAGCCAAAGAAGGGAAATTTGCCCAAGAAACCATGTCGCCCATCGGCCCCTGCTGTTGCGGGGAAAACGCAGCTCTCTCTGAATACCTGGTGCTGGGCAGGGACAAAGGGAGATTCTTGTCTGGACCATATCTTGATTTTTACAGGAGGGAAAACTGATCATCTGGGGCCCTCAGGGCGGAGGCTTTTCCAGGCACGGTGCTGAGCTGGGGAAGCGGGAATCCTCTCCAGGCCCCTTGCCATACTCAGGACTCTTTCTGGGAAAGGCGACAGCAGCATGCTTCACAGAATTCCCAGGCAAAAGCTTGGTAGCTGGACCGACGGCAGAGGGAGTGTCGTGACAGCTTACTCCTCCCGAAGCTTTCCCGAGGCAAGGCTGGTGGCGGGGGACGCCGTCTTCCGCTGGCTGGGGCTGCCCCCACCTAGAGCCAGCCCCAGCCCGAGGGCCACCAGGGCCAGGATGTGGATGCAGAAGTAGATGGAGGCCCAGTACCGGAGGGTTTCGCCCAGCGAAAGCAGCACAAAGCCCATGCACATGTAGTCATAGGCCCGCATCTTCAGGAACCAGTGTACCCAGTCCCAGGCCTTCTGGCCCCTGGGGCTGAGCCGCCCCCGAAAGGCCAACTCCAACCGGCCCTCAGCTGCCAGGCACAGCGGGATGGTCAGGAAGCTGAGGTAGTAGCCAGGGTGCAGGCCGTGCCAGTAGGCGCTCAGTAACATGGTCCAGGCGCTCCTGGGGGAGGGGCTAGGAATCAGGACCCGGAGTGCAGGCCCCCTGCCCTCTTCCCTGAGACCCAGGAGTCCGGACCCCCAGCCCCTCCTCCCTCAGACCCAGGGGTCCGGGCCCCCAGCCCCTCCTCCCCCAGACCCAGTACTCCTACTCTCTTCTCAGAAACCCCCTCCCAACACTATTTTCCCTCAGGACCCAGGAGTCAAGTCCCCAGCCACTTCCTCTTTGAGGATCCAGGAATTTAAATCGTGATCCATGAAGACTCAGAAATCTCCAGCCATGGTCCCTTCTCCTTAAGGACTCCAAATGCTATCCCTTGAAGACCCACAAATTTAGGCTCTGATCCCCACTTCCACAGAGAACCCACAAATCAGAGCAGGCTTTGCCAAGGACTGTGGCCTGAGTTCCTGCCCATGGGCATCAAGTTTTCCCTCTAGCACATCATCAGGGTGTTAAAAGTGCAAAAATAACCTAATGACAGAATGACACTGACCACCCTTTCCTGGGGGGGGGGCGGGGGGGGCGGCAGAGGGTGTAAGGGTCCATAAAAAGGTTGAATTTTCCCTGTTGCCAAAAGGGAAGATCTTTTCCTCCTTCTCCTTTCTTAGGCCATTTCCTTGAAAAACCTGTTTGAGCATCTTTCCGTTATCCTTTGGATACAGATGGAAATCTTTGAAAAGGTAAAACAGGCCTCTAGAAAGTGTTACAGTCCGGGAATGGTCTTCTCGAGGGCCTGGGAGTCATCTCTTTGAAGCCTAGGTGTGGAGGGAGATAGCGCCTGTCTCCCTGCAGCTATGAGGGTTTATCCTAGGTGCCAGCTCCGAGCTGTAAACACCTGCTGGTCATAGAGATAGGAGTTTTATTCTTCCTTCAGATAAAGACACGTAACTAGCCAGGTGGCTACCCCATCACCAGGTGAACTTGGGATGAACATGAGAGCACGCAATAGTGCTTGTGGAGTCCTCCGACGTGAGGACCAGTTATGGTGTCTCTCGAGAACACGCTACGTAAAGGGCTCTAAGTGGCGATGGAGAAGACAAAAAGGGTGAGATTTCTAGACAACTAAGAAGGACCTACCGTATAGCACGGGGGATTCTACTCAGTGCTCTGTAATGGCCTATATGGGAAAAGAAGCTAAAAGAAGAGTGGATATATGTATATGTATAACAGATTCACTTTGCGATACACCTGAAACTAACACAACATTGTAAATCAATTATACCCCAATTTAAAAAAATAAAAATAAGAATAAAATGGATGGATGGATGAACTGTTAAAAAAATTTTAAAAAGGGTGAGCTTTCTTTCCATCTTGGTAATCTCAGCAGTGGGTTACTTGCGCCATGCCTCGAAATCTGGTTTAATACTTATTCAATAACTGTTTGTTTTTTTTTTTTCCTATTTTTTGGCCATGCCGCGAGGCATGCAGGATAATAGTTCCCAGAGCAGGGATCGAACCCACGCCCCCGGCAGTGGAAACACGGAGTCTTAACCACTGGAGCGCTGGGGAAGTCCACAAAACTGTTTTCTTTCTTTTCTACCTCTGGTGGAGAGAGAATGCTGTGGGTTGGCAGTTGACAGACAACTGAAAGCAGTTGACAGTAGGACACGCATCAGCGCAAGCCCGGCATCTCTAACTCCACGTGCGCACACCTGAGCTCTTGGCCATTCCGCCACCCACTCTTCTCTCCCTGCTTCGCTGCCCCCCTGCCCCCCACAGCGAACACTCTCCAAAGAATCGTCTAGGCTCCCCCTTCCGTCCCCTCTTGAACCCTCTCCAAGCCGGCTTTCACTTCAGCCCTCCACTCTGCTCCCGTCAAGGTTGCCGGGGACTTCCTCCCATCACGCCCCACCCAGTGGCCACACTCGCCCTCAGCGCACTGAAGCCCCTGGCACCGGCAGACACACCATCCCCTTCTCGCTCCTCCTTGAAACACTTACTTCTCTCGGCTTCCTTCCGGGAATGAATACTTTGCTGACTGTCCTCCTGTGTCACTGGCTGCATCTGTGCTGGCTCTTCCTGCTGGTCCCTAGTCTACATCAGGGTTTCTGGATCTTGGCGCTACAGACACCTGGGGCAGGATCATTCTTCGGGGGGTGGGGGTGGGGAGGTGGAGTGCTGTCCTGTGCCGCGCAGATTGTTCAGGAGCATCTCTGGACCCCACCCACTAGATGCCAGCAGCACATCCCCATTATGACAACAGCGTCTCCAGACATTGCCAACGCCCCCTGGGGGTGCAGCACAATTGCTCTCCCCCCACCCCCCGCATTGAGAATCCCTGGTCTAGACGTTCGCGCACTCTGTGCTTTGACCTGATGCTCAGCCCCAGAGCTTTAAGTATCATCCACACCTGCTGACGCTCACGTGTCCACTTCTTACACCAACCCTTCCCTTACGCACCAGAATCACACAACTAACTGCCTAGCCAACAACCCCAGCTGGAAATCTAACAGTCACCTCAAAGTCAGGGAGACTAAACCCGAGTCTAGCTTCCTCATCCTACCCACTCCTGAAACTTCCTTCTGCCCAGTCTCCCCTCCGCAGGAAACAGCCCTTCTGTGCCCTACCATCACGCACAGCCCATCACCTGGCCATCAAGCTGTTTCCCACCTCCACCTCTCAAATGCATCCACTTCTAGGCCACTGGTCCCTACTCTAGGATACCATCAATGCCCACCGGGCCAGTCCCTGCTTTATCGCCTGCTCCACTCCCCCACCTTAGCCCATTCCCACACAAGGTCGGAGCAGATCTTTAAATCATAAATCAGATCACACACCCAGGGAAGTCTAGCTCCAGAGGCACCATGATTGACTGCTTCATTATAAGAACGTGTCATGATGTATCCTGACCTCATCTGGTGACACTCGGCAGGTTGCCTAAGATCAGACCTCTGATCCTGGGTCTCTTCATCTTTAAAATGGGGATGATGGGGCTTCCTTGGTGGCGCAGTGGTTAAGAATCCGCCTGCTAATGCAGGGACACGAGTTCGAGCCCTGGTCCGGGAAGACCCCACATGCTGCAGAGCAACTAAGCCCGTGCGCCACAACTACTGAGCCTGCGCTCTAGAGCCCGTGAGCCACAGCTACTGAGCCGGCATGCCACAACTACTGAAGCCCACGTGCCTAGAGCCCGTGCTCCGCAACAAGAGAAGCCACAGCAATGAAAAGTAGCCCCCGCTCGCTGCAACTAGGGAGAAGCCTGCGCACAGCAACTAAGACCCAACGCAGCCAAAAGGAAATAAATAAAAGAAACAAATTTAAAAAAAAATAATTAAAAAAAAATAAAATGGGGATGATGAGAACTCCTACTTCCTAAGGTTGTAAAGATAAGTTTATCTTATCTTTACAGAAAGTCTCCACTCAAGAAATATCAGATGAGTGAAGGATAATACAAGCTCATCAGGCCTCACATTAAGTGCATTTCACACTTTATTTCACTTATTCTTCACATCAACCTATGAAACGGGTAACAGCATTACCCCCGTTTAAGAGTTGAGGAAACTGGGTTCGGGGGGGGGAATAAATCAGGAGTTTGGGAATAACATATATACACTACTATATAAAAAATAGATAACCAACCAGGACCTACTGTATAGCACAGGGAACTATACTAAATATTCTGTAGTACCCTATAAGGGAAAAGAATCTGAAAAAGAATAGATAGGCAACCGCTGGCGGTCCAGTGATTAGGACTCCGCGCTTTCACTGCCGGGGCAGGGTTCAAATCCTGGTGGGGAAACTAAGATCCCACACACTGCTCAGCGTGACCCCAAAAAATAAAAGAATTAATATATATATGTGTGTGTGTATATATATATATATAAAACTGAATCACTTTGCTGTACACCTGAAACTAATACATCATTGTAAATCAACTATACTTCAATTTTAAAAAACTGGGGAGAAAAGCATATATGGGGAGGGTGGGAGGGAGACGCAAGAGGGAGGAGATATGGGGATACATGTATATGTATAGCTGATTCACTTTGTTATACAGCAGAAACTAACACACCATTGTAAAGCAATTATACTTCAATAAAGATGTTAAAAAAAAAAGAAGTAACTTTAAGAGCTAGGGGATTGTTAATTGTGTTTGATTTTGCTTTTGGGAAAAGGTAGAGATTGCCTTTTCCTCTTTTATTTCTACAGTCCATGTTTGGGTGGGGCCCCTGCTCCCACAGTTTGTTTAAATTTTTATGTTTACTAGCCAGAAGTTACATAAAGGTTTACAAAGCAGAGTGATTATTTCAATGGCTTCCTCTTGCAGTATGCTGAAGCAATTTATCTTGCTGGGCTCCAAGTAAATGGCTGTATCTCTTGGGGTTTAGTCAAGGGTAATTAAAGTAAGCATTTGGAATAAAAAAAAAAAAAGCATATATGGGAATTTTTGAAATTAAAAAAAAGTTGAGGAAACAGGGGTCAACTAACTCCTTAAGGTTTCTTAGTAACTGGCGGGGTTAAGATTCCGGAAAGTCTAGCTACTGAGTCCACAGGACTCAGTACACTGCGTTTGTGGAGCGGGGCTGACTTTACGGAGGTAGAAACGGAGGCCCAGAGAGGAGGAAGAACTGACCCCGGAATAACGCAGATCAGAGCCAGCGCAAGGCTCAAGAAACTACAACTCCCATGACCCTCAGGGGTGGAGGCCCAGCGGGGGAAGCCGCAGGCGGCCCCAGGGGCAGCTGGGAGATGTACTTCCGTGCCGTCCTCCGAGACAGTTGGGCTCACCTGAAGACGTAGGAGCGCGCGGGCGCGCTCTTGTAGATGTACTGCGCCAGCCACCACTGCACCGTCATGTTCCAGTACCGCATGCCATCCCGCACGCGCACGCAGAAGTCTGTGCCATAGCAATCGATGTTGCGGATGGTCTCATAGTCGTACTCCGTGGAAGCCGCCTTCTCCGGACTGGGGGGGGGGGGTGGAGGATGAGGGTGGGGGACAGACATGCAGCTCAGCCAGGCCCCCTCCTGACTCTGGCTACTGTCCCAGCCCCGGATGCTAAGGAGGGGATCCTGGCCAGGCAACAGTTCTCTGGCTGTCACGTTTGCTAGGGCAACAGGGGAGGGTAGCCCAGACTGAGCATTTTTGGGAAGTGCACAGTTCATCAGCAATAGGGTTCTCCTCTTTGGTAAGGGGGCCTGCAACAGCCAGGAAAAGTCTGGAAGGGCCACGGTTGCTAAGCTATGAGTCCTTAGCAACCTGACCTGCCAATGGTCTCAGATGCTAGGGAAAGGCCATTCCTTAGCAACCAAGCTCAGCATATTCAGAGAAGCCTCCAAGTAGTCCATTCTAAATTGTTGGACACTTTGGTTGTTAGGGAAGCAGCATCCCTAACAATGAGGTGGTCCGTGGTTGCTAGGGAGATGTTCTAGGCCCGCCTGACACCTTGATGGTCTCTGTTGCTAGGGAAAGGGCATTCCTTAGCAACAAGGTCTAGGATGTTTAGAAAAGCTTCCTGAAAGGGCCTTTCCTGGCTATTGGTCCCCAGGATTGTTTTATAAGGGTCATCTCCAGTAATACAGTGGTTCCTGGGTCACTGGTGCCAACCCCCCCCACCAGCAGTGGGGGATATCCTTGGCCCACCTGAACCGTTGGCAGCTTCTGATAATGGAAGGGGGGCATCCATTAGGGGCGGGGCCCAGAAGGTTTAGAAAAGCCTTCAATTCCTGCTTGACGTCTTCTGGGGGATACCCTATACTATGGCAGTGGCAAGAAATTTGCAGGGGTGGGGTGCCACTTCCCCCGCAATGGAATGGCAGTTTGTGACTACTAGGGGATTGCCCAACCCTTGTAAGGAGTAGTTCAGAATTTCCATCAAAGGGCTGCTTTCCCAGCCCCAGCCTGAAGGCTGACCATGACTGCTAGGGACAGAGGGACAGGCCATTCCTGGTTGCTAGGGGTGCCATTTCCCTAGCAACACAGGAGCAACATATCCTTAGCAACAAGAGAGTCTGTAGTTACTAGCTGTGTGATTTATCTAGTGATGAAGGAGCTAGGGGGCTAGTTTCGCCAGCAACAAGGTTAATTCATAGTTACCAGGGGATTTCCTGGGCAACAGCAGGAACGTGACCTGCAGTTGCTAGGAATGGTGTCCCCTCTGCCAGAGGACAGCATGGTCAAGGATGCCATTTCCGTAGAAAAAGAGGGCAACAGCAGGCTGTTATGTGACGACATCCCATGGGGAGGGGCGTGCTCGCTCCCAGCAACAAAGGGGCCGTTTAGGGGATGCCGTTTCCGTAGCAACAAAGAGCAGCTTGCTGGCAGGAAGGGGCAGTGCTGTTGCTAGGGAATGTTCTCCCTAGCAACAAAGGGCTACTCCTCACTGCCCAACGATGGCACCCTGCGCAACCAGGAACAACTGGGTTACTGGGGTGTCGCTTCCACGGCAACAGAGGGACAGCGTGTGACTGCTGTAACACCTTCCTTTTCCTAGCAACAGAGAGCAATTCGCCACCCCAAGGGGGGGGGTCAAGCACTAGCAACAGGGGGCAATCCGTACGGATCAGGACTACTGTTTCCTTAGGACGGGGGAAGGCGGGCTGTGGTGGCTGAGGGTGACACTCTGCTGACAACAGGTGGGAGACCTGCCCCCCCCTGCTCCCCGCTATCCTCCCTGCTAGGGGCAGGGCCAGCCCGCGCTGATGGGGCCTGCCGGGTCTTGGGACACCTCCCTCCCGCCGCCTGACCTGCTGGGGGGTGGGCATTGGAGGGTGGGGCCGCCCCCGGCCCGGGCTTTGGCGGCCACGGGGTAGGCCCCGAAGCCGGCGGCAATGCAGCCGCACTCGGCGGCAATCCAGGCCACGTAGAAGCGCATGCGGAAGGCGAAGAAGACGGGGATCATGTAGAAGAGGCGGGCGGGCAGCGGGCGGGCGTAGAAGGCGTCCTCACGCACGGCCTCCAGCGGGAACAGGTGGGAGGAGAGCAGGAAGAGCAGGCCGAAGAGCGGGGCCGGCCAGGCTCGGCGCAGCAGGGGCCGCAGGCTGGGCACGGCCCCGGGGAAGGGCTGCCCTAGCCAGTCCAGGTACGTGCGGTAGCGGAAGAACGGGCCTGCGGCGGGAGGGAGGGCAGCTGGTCAGACACGGTACACACGGCAGGGGGCGCCCAGCTCCAGTCTCGGGCGGGGGTGGGGGAGGGGGGAGATGGACCAGAGATTCGGGAGCTGAGGTGGACCAGGGAGAGAGGAAGGAGACGGAGAAGCAGAGAGGGGAGTGGGGGTATGAAACCCAGAGAGAAAGGGACAAGGAAGCGGAGAAAGGGGAGGACGAGGGACAGACACTTCTGGAAGGGGACACAGAGCCTGAGGATGAGGGGTATGGAGACACCGAGACAGATGGAGACAGACAGACCGGACCTGGAGGGACGGGGTCGGGGGTGAGCTGGGTATAAAGGAGTGACAGGAAGTGCAGCAGTGCATCTGCAGAGGAAGAGTGGTGTGAGAAGAAATGAGAGGGTGGCAGGGGCGGGACCCCTGGGGGATCTGATGAGGACTTTGAGTTTTGTTCTAAGCGCTAGGAAACCAGTATAGGCTCTCCCACCAGGGAAGTGCTGGATTATCATTTTGCCTTTTCATGAGATGCCTCTGGCCACTGAGCAGGGAGGGGCTGCAGAGGGACAGAGATGGAAAAGAGGAGACTGCTCTTGGCTTAGGGAGGGAGCAGAGTGGGGTTAACAGAAGTGTTAAACGTCTTACACGTCACAGAAGACCACACACTGTATGATTCCACTTATAAATGTTCAGGATAGGCAAATATATAGAGATAGAAAGTCAATTAGTGGTTTCCAGGGAATGGGGGCAGACGGAGGTTTGGGAGACGACGGCTAAAGGGTGCAGGGTTTCTTTTCGAGGTGATGAAATTACATGGCAGTGACGGTTGCACAACTCTGTGAATAGACTAAAACCCAGCAAGCTGGATGTGGTTACAAGTGGGTGAATATGGTAATCACAGCTCAATACAGTTGCTATGAAAATGAACACCTTCTAAGAGGTCAACATTAGTGAAAAATATTTTCTGAAACTAAAAATGGGATCATAAGCTGTGAATACTTGTTGCCCGGGCAGCAGAAACGTTAGGGTGATGTAGATCTTTCTCCTTCATCTCCTGTTTGCTCCCAAAAAGTTACAAGGAATCACTGAGGCTGAGAACAGTCTGTCTGTACTCTGGAGGGGCCCTGGGACCAGGGGGACAGTCAGACGTGGACTCGGGCATAGATGCTCACCCTCAGAGCGGCAGATGCTGGGATGGGATGTGGGAACATGCAACAGGCACCAAACTCCAGGCAGAGAATGGAGACAGGGTGAGGAGCTGCGGAGGCAGGCCTGCGGGGCGGGCACGCTCACCTGTCATGATGCCCACGTAGCAGTAGCTGTAGCTGAGCGTCTCCAGCAGAGAGGGAACGTCAGGCAGCAGCCCCAGGCTGGGCCCCTTGCTGAAGCCTGAGGCCATTTCCTTCCTCTGGGCCACATGCAGGTCCTGTACTTCACTGGCCAGACTCACCAGCTGGGAGGAAGGGGTGTAGGGAAGGACAGGTCAGACCCGGGCTTCCTCTCACCCACCTCCCTTTCACTACCTCTCTGGGCAGCCAACAGCTGCTGCAGCCCCGTGCAGCTGGGCGCTGAGGCTCTACTCCACGGGCAGCTCTGGGCATCTGGTCGTGAGTAAGGGCTTCTTGGTGACTCTCGCAGGGCTCACTCCTGGGCCCCTCTGTCTTTTTTCTCTGAGTTCCATCTTTCTGGGTTCTCCAGCAGTTCGTGACTTTAGATACCACCCACAGTGTAACCCGGTGGGACTTCTCCTCCAAGCCCCAAGACTGTTCATCAAGCTGCCTCTAGGGAATTCCCTGGCGGTCCAGTGGTTAGGACTCGGCGCTTTCACTGCTGGGGCTCAGGTTTGATGATCCCTGGTCGGGGAACTAAGATCCCACAAGCCGTGTGGCGAGATCAAAAAAAAAAAAAAGCTACCTCTTGTCATTAATACTTGATATCTTCCAGGCACCTCGAATTGAACACATCCAAGGTGGAACACGGTATTAGCCTCTCCCCAAAGTGGGTCTTCTTCTAGTCTCTGCCGTCAGCAAATGCCACCACCATCCAATTAATTGCTTAGGCTGGAAACCTTCCTCACTCCCCCAATCGAATCCCTTAAGTCTCTGGAGTCTGTCCCTCTCGCTTTGCCTCCACCACTGGGCTGAATATGTTCGGGCTCCTCCTTCAGATCTGCTCTCTACCCTTCTCCGCACAGACCCCAGGCCGCCTCAACATCCACAGGCCTGTGTCTTCCAGCTTCCCCCTGGGTTTAGTTGGCACAGAGCCCCAGGCAGAGATGGAGGAAGGCAGGAGTGAGGCTTGGGTTTTCATTCCCTTGTATTGATAAGATCACCTTGGGCTGGCCATGATCCTTGATGATCTTCTTGAACTGGGGGGCTCTACCCAAGTCTTTTTCCTTCCCGGCTCCACTACCTGCCCCTCCTCTCGTGCCCTGGGGGCCAGGACCTCTCCCCAACCCGCCCTCAATTTCTCCTAAATGCTGGGCTTCCTGGTGGGGCCCTGACTGACCTGCCCACAGGCCTGCATCAAGCCGCCACTGTTTGTCAGTTGGACTTTGATAAAAGAGTCCCACGTCACCCCATCTTGCCCCTTCTGCTTCAACTCGCTCAGCATCGGGAGGAAGGATTTTTAAACCTGTAAATCTGGTCACATTACCTCTTCTGGCAACAAATCAAAAAACCTCTTGCAGTGGCTCTTGGGCCCCCACAGGAAGAAGTCGGGACCCCCTCATCTTAGCCAACAAGGCCCTGCATGGTTTGGCCTGGGCTGCCTGTGCTCTTTTCCGCTCTTGATGGACGGTCCGTGTGGCTGGTCCACTGCTGATGGGACTCAGCCTGCTCCCTTCCACACACGCTGGTCCCTATGTCCAGAAAGCCTCTTTCTCCAGCTCCCGCGGGGAACACAGGATGCTGAGGAGACCTCATTCACCACCTCACATGACCGTTCTGTTCACTGATACGTAGCGCATAGTAGGAACGCACGACTTTACGTTCCCAGGGGTGGGGCCTGGGAATCTGTTTTCACCCATCTTCCCAGGTCATGGAGAGCCGAACGTGGTGTCCTGGTTTTGCGTCCTTAACTGAGTGCTACCTCCCCGGAGCTGGCTGTCCTCCTTTGCAAAATGGCTTGCTACAAAGACGCACTTTAGCTCAGCCAACACATGGCACCCACAGTTACATAACTTTGGATACTTCTTTATCCCAGGGAAGAGCTGAGAGGTGAAGCCCCGCCCCCGGCGGGCTGTGTGGGACAGACCATCCCCCTTCCTCTGCCTCCCACGGGAGTGGCTGGGAGGAGAAGGTAAAGTTTTGGTGGTTAACTGGCACACAGCGAGGGCTGGAGGGGAGTCTGACCTTCAGTGTCAGCAGCAGCTGGACGGCATTGGTGAAGGGTGTGGGAGTGGGCAGGCCCAGCAGGCTGAGCGCGCGGAAGAAGAGCAGATATGAGAAGGTCCAGGCTAGGGCCAGGGCGTGGCAGGAGCTGGGCAAAGGCAAGAGGCGTGCTGTGCTGGGTGCAGGGGTGCACGAGATCTTGCCTCAGCCGCCCCTAGATTCCAGCTACAAATCCTTCCCCACCTCCCGAGACAGAAAATGAGGGGCGGGGGGTATGGAATGAGCACGATTGAAACAGCTACACAGAAATGCGCAGCAACAGAGAAGAAAATGAGAAGGGGGTTAAGAGAGGCTTCAGGGTGAAGACCCTTCAATACTCCATTTTTTCTGGGAGGGAGGAGGAAGGGCGAGGGAGAGAGGGGAGGTGGAGGGAGAAAGAGGGAGGGAGAAACAGAGAGAGAGAGAGAGAATACCAGTACCAACGGTGGCAGGGCCAGCAGACTAGTAACGTCCTCCTCTCTCCTGAATCCACGACATGGATGTAAAGGACCAGGACAAACACACAGGGACAAAGACCCAGAAAAAGGCAGGAGAGGAAGAAAAACAGACCAGACAAATGACACAGAGAATCTACAGATAAACAAGAGACATCCAGAGATGGAGACAGAAACAGAGAAAGACCCCAAGAGGAAACAGGTCGCTTCCTCCACCCCCTCCATCTCCCCCAACTCCCCCCACCAAATCCTCACCAGGGCTGGGCCTGAATGAGCGCCCAGGTCCCAAGGATGGTGACCAGAGAATGCAAAGTGTGGGGGCCACAGGTGAACAAGGTGAGCCCTAGGCCCACAGCTGCTGCCCCCCATCTCTTCAGCCCAGGTCCTGCAGGGAGAAGGCATAGCATAAGCGTGGAACCTTCCAGGGGTCCCCAGCCCGGGCACCCCCCCCCCCTTTATTTTCCACTGGGGAGGGAACCTGACTCACCAGCTTTCTTAAAGAGGAAGCCGATGGGGATAGAGATAAGAAGAACCAGTAGATATGTCCATTCTTCGGGCGACATGTTCTGGGGGAGGGGCAGAGGTTCCCAGTGAGAACCCAGGAGTCCGGGCCCCCAGCCCCTCCCCCTTAGAGGAGTCAAGGATCCACCCCCCCCCACCCAGTCCCCAGTTGTCGAGGATCAAGGAGTCCCACCCTCAGCTCCTCTCCTCTGACAACACAGGAATCCCGACCTCCAGGCCCTTCCTCCTTCGAGGATAGAGGAAGCCACCCACAGAACCCCTCTTTTGAGAACGCAGGCCCCCAGCTCTCTTCTCCTTTGAGAACCCAGGAATCCAAACCTCCCGGCCCCCTCCTCCTTCGAGTATCCCAGCAATCCAGCTCCTCTCTTCTTATCCCCCAGCCTCTCCCTCTTTGAGAACCCTGCTCTCCAGACTCCCTGCCCTTCTCCGAGAGGGCCTCAGAGGAGCCCAGGCCTCCAGCCTCGCCCTCTTTTCGGAGCTCCGGTTCCTTCTCCCGTCTGAAACCCAGAGAGCGGGCCCGCTCCCGAGCCCCACTCCCGTTGCGCGCACCAAGCGCGAGTCAGATCCTCTCCGGGCAAAGCCACAGGCGGTTACGCCACCCGGGAGCTCGGCCGCGCTCCCGGCACCGCCCCCGCACCTCATCAGCCCGCCGATCCGCAGCGACCCCACACTGTCCAGACCCCTCCCGGTCTCCGGGGCGCCTCCGCGCCCACCGCACCCCGGCCCAGGCGTGGCGGACCCACCTGGGCCCGCGGCTCCGCGCCGCCCGCAGGGCAGGAAGCAGCCGAGCAGTCCCGGCCCGCCGGCCTCCGCGGATCCGCCACTCCTACCCCGCCCAGCACGCCCCCGCGTCCCCAGTCTCTTTCGGGGGTCCGGCTGGGGTGCGCGGTCCGGGGCCGGGTGTGCAGCGCCCGGCAGGCTCCGGGCTGAGCAGAGAAGGAGCCCGGACTGGGTGCAGGGAGCACGAGTCTGCAGCTGGACCCGGACTCGGTTCTACCGAGCTGCGAGCACGCAAAGGGGCGGGGCTTCGGCCTCGGAAAGGGGTGGGGCCAGAAGCTTCGGGCACGGAGGGAAGCGACCGAACCTGGGAAAGAGGCGGGGCCTGGAGCTCAGCGTTCGGAATGAGGTGGAGTCTCCGCTTCAGGTTCCTTGGGACAGAGTCGGGAGGCGGTTTGGAGGCGGGGCCACAAGCTTCGGTTTTCTTCGGAGGTAGTCGAGTACTGAAGGACTCTGTTCGGATGTAGGCGGAGCCAAGAGCTTCGGCCGGATGTGGAGGGGCCACAGCGTCGGTTCCCTTCGGAGGTAGTCGGATACAAGTGACCCTGGGTGGCTGATAGGCGGAGTCTCATGTTTAGGAGGGAGGCGGAGCCACGGGTTTAGGCAACACGAAAGAGGCGGGGCTCAGGAGTATTCCAAGGGGGCGGGGCAAACAGCGTCCCGGCCTAAAGGGGGCGGGGCCCCGGGCCGTGGTGCCAAGGGGTCGGGTCCAGCGTAAGGAGCCTCCCATTTCCAAGTCCCGGAACCGAGGAGGGAGGTGCGCTTCGAGGGGCGGGCTCAAGGGGGTTTCACTTTCGGGGGAAGGCAAGGATACGGCCCTGCGGGGCGAGTCCCAGACTTCCCGCTCCGCTGAGGTGGCGGCGTGACGAAATCGACGCAGGGGGTCGGCATGGGGGGGGGTGGAGGAAGCAGCGCGTGGCGCGCTACGTAAGGGGGTGGCTCCGCCGGGACTGCGAGCTGGTGTTTACGAGGTGACTAGCTGGTTCTATCAGAGGACGGTGCCACATTCTGAAGGGAGCGCTCACGAGTGGGGTGAGCCCGCCCGAGCGGAGAACAGACGGCGGGCGTTCAGGGGACCGGGCTTCCGGCTGTGGGGTTCGAACGTGGGACAGGAGCTCCAACTGGGGGAGCTCAGGCGGCCGGAGGGGGCGGGACCTCAGGCTATGGGATTGACGGGAGCCGAGGACGCCCGAACGCTGAACCCCTTATGTTCGGGAGGAGGCGGTGCTGCGGTTCGGCTGAGCCGAGGACTCCCGAGCTTACGGACCGGTCAAGCTCGGGCGGGGGCGGGGCTTCGTATTCTAGAAGCCCGACTCAGAGCAAGGGGACCTGAGGCAGAACCTCGGGGGTTCGGAAAGGGGAGGGGCCAAGTCCCGAGCAACCCGAAGAGGACGTGGCCTCAGCGGGGCTTTGGCCTCTGGAGGTCCCGACACCTGACGGGGACACCCGAAGGGCGAAGCCGAAATGGAGCTTTCGAAGGGGGCGTGGCCCGCGCTGGGGCCGGCTTTGCTCCGAGGCGCGTGGGCCGGCATGGCAGTGTTGGCCCAGACCAGAATGTTGACCGCGGGGTCCGAGACGCCCCAGCGGGGCCCGGCGGCTCGGTTCGGGGCGGGTCCTCGTCTCGGTCAGCCCCGGGGCCTGGCGGGATCGTCCGAGGGCGGAGTCCAGCGCCCAGGCGGCGGAGCCTGGCCCTCCCGCTCAGCAGGTGGCGAACGCGGCACTGAGCGAGGCTCCGACCCCCGAGACTCAGGGGCTGGGCTTCGCCGAGACCCCTCCCCCCCGGCGGTGGGAGGCCTCCCCGCGGCGCAAATCGGGCGGTGAGAGTCGTGCAGCTCTGTGGGTGACTGCTGTGCCCCTGGCCTCCCGCAGGAGGATGCTGGTGGTGGAGGTGGCGAACGGCCGCTCCCTGGTGTGGGGGGCCGAGGCGGTGCAGGCGCTGCGAGAGCGCCTGGGAGTAGGGGGCCGCACGGTGGGCGCCCTGCCCCGCGGACCCCGCCAGAACTCGCGCCTGGGCCTCCCGCTGCTGCTGATGCCCGAAGAGGCGCGGCTGCTGGCCGAGATCGGCGCGGTGACCCTAGTCAGCGCCCCGCGCCCGGATCCCCGCCAACACAGCCTGGTAAGGGGGCAGGTTGGGGGCGCCTGCGGGAGAAGAGGCTGGGGACAACAGGTCCCTGAGGTGGGAGGGGTCTGGGAGTCCTGGATTCTGGAATACTGTGAAAGTAGGATACTGGGATCCCCGGGTTCGCGCCCCTAGGTTGGGAGGCGCCAGGGAGTCGGGATTCCTAGCTTCCTAAGGCAAGGCATGCCTGAATCCTGAGATTACAGATAAGTTTACTTCTCAGGCATTGGCATCCTTCAAGCGCCAGCAAGAGCAGGGCTTCCAGGAGCAAAGTGCTCTGGCAGCTGAGGCCCGTGAGACCCGTCGTCAGGAGCTCCTAGAGAAGATTGCAGAGGGCCAGGCTGCGAAGAAGCAGAAGCTGGAACAGAAATCAGGGACCAGCGGGAGCCAGGAGGCCGGTGGGAACCAATCTGCAGAAGAGAACGAGGCCAGTGCTGGCCAGGCTGCTGGAGAGCGTGAGGAAGCAGGTGAAGGTGGGAGCTGGAGTCCAGGGACCAGGGGAAGGAGGGAAGAGATCTTTGGGGAATTTTGGCAGGGAATCTAGGGCTGGTTCTCCCTGGGGCTGGGAAAACCCTGCCCCTTGGATTCACCAAACTCTCTTGGATTCACCCCCCGCCAGGCTCCTCCTCTCCCCAGCCAGGGCCTTCAAATGGGGTGGCTCCTTTGCCCAGGTCTGCTCTGCTCATCCAGCTGGCCACTGCTAGGCCTCGGCCCATCAAGGCTAGGCCCCTGGACTGGCGTGTCCAGTCCAAAGACTGGCCCCACGCTGGCCGTCCTGCCCACGAGCTTCGCTACAGCATCTACAGAGACCTGTGGGAGCGAGGCTTCTTCCTCAGTGCGGCTGGCAAGTTCGGGGGCGACTTCCTGGTCTATCCCGGTGAGTTTGTGTTGGGACCTCTGGTTGCCACTCATTTCTTCACAATCCCACTACATTCTGCATTTTTCTTTTCTTTTTTTTGGTCTCATTTTCTCAGCCTCTGAAACCATGGAAGGACAGGAAACACTTGGGAACCCGTGCTCATTTGAAGGGCAGTTTAGTAAATGAAAAAAGGGGGCACAAAAGAACAGCTCATAAAAAACATGTATAGTAAAAAGTAAATCATATTTTATACTGTTATGCAGTTATAGACAAATTATTTAAGTAGTCTTAAAAATTGTGGCTCTAGTGAAAGAATATGAAAAGAACTTAAAGTGGAGTACTAAGTAGCCAGAGAATGCTATCAAGCAAGTGGGAAAAAAGCTTGAAAGGATTTACTCCAGCCCAACGACAAATAGTTAATAGTTCTGGGAGGGAATTTGCATCAGGAATAGGTAAAGGGGACTTTTGATGAATCAGTTAATTTTTGAATTTATTGTGTAACTTAAAGGTTAAAAAAAAAGTGCAGAAAATCATTCTTTGTTCTCCTTAAGAACATAGATAGAACTGCCTGATAAGTAGTCAGATCTTAGCCATTCATTGGAGACTGTCCACTAAGTTTCCTGCAGATGAGTTGACAGGCTTATTCTCTTCTCAGACTAAAATTTAACTGACTGATTTAGGAGCTGAGAACAGTTTCCCTGCCCCATTCTCTATAAGTAACCATGGTTTAATTACTTTGCTGGCTGGTTTTTTTGGGTGATTTTTGTACGCCAAAAAAAAAAAAAAAAGATTATTTTGGTTTTGCAAATGAATATTCAACTTACTAAACATACAAATGTTAATTTCTAGGTTTTTTCTAAGCTTTCAGTTCAATTTATAAAACTTAATTTTTTCAATCTACCAGATTTTAAGGGGACCATTAATTCATGTTTGATCCCATTTACAAAAGGAAATAAGTAGTTTCAAACATTATAAGCTGCATTTTAAAATTTAATATTTTTATTTTCTTTTTTAAGTTCTGCAGTTTTCTGGTTATGAATCTTGCCAATAACTTAAATCTAATAAGTTATAAATGGGGTAATTTTAAAGTTTATATTCTTACACTGTTAATAGACTTACTAAAACTTCAGATTAAGTTTAAATCAATCAATTACTTAATCACACATTTGAAACTAAACCACAAGGCTGACCTGTTACTTGTAATAGGTCAATATTTCTGAAACAATAAATACTCAATGTATCAAATATACATAAAATCTTTGTCCCCTGAAGATTAGTGTTCAAGGTCTGAATCTCTTAAATACATATTTCTAAGTCTAACTCTAAATCTTCCTGAGGTTAAAAGATGCTAAGTTTCTTGGAAAGCAATTTTGGGGTAACTTCTCAAGCATTTTGATGCTCCTTTCTCAGCTAACTGAGGTATCATAACAACCAGAGAGGTGCCTGGCTCCTGGAGAGTTTCTTGCCGGAAACCCAGCTGCCAGGGAGGGCCTTGATTTATAGTTGCTACGACATCCCCTCAGATGGAAGGTCTTAGAGCCTTGCTCTTTTATTTATTTATTTTTTCCCTCCGTTTTATTGAGACATAATTGACATACAGCACTCTATAAGTTTAAGGGGTACAGCATAATGATTTGACTTATACACATCATGAAATGATGACCACAGTAAGTTTAGTGAACATCCATCATTTCACATAGAAACAACATTAAAGAAATAGAAAAAAAATGTTTTTCCTTCTGATGAGAAGTCTTAGGATTTATTTGCTCTCTTAACAATGTTTATATATAATGAACAGCAGTGTTAATTATATGTATCGTGTTGTACATTACGTCCCTAGTACTTATTTATCTTATAACTGCTAGTTTGTGCCTTTTGACTACCTTCATCCAATTCCCCCTCCCCCCATCCTCTGCTGCTGGTAACTACAAATCTGATCTCTTTTTCTATGACTTTATTTTTGAAGTATAATTGACCTATAGTACTGTGTAAGTTCCTGGTACGCAATATAGTGATTTTATATTTCTATACATTTCAAAATGAGCACCATAAGTCTAGTTACCATTGTCACCATACAAAGACATTACATAATTATTAACTATATTTTCCACACTGTACATTTCTTACCTGTGAGTCATTTATTCTGTAACTGAAAGTTTGAACTTCTTAATCTTCCTTACCTGTTTCCTCCCCCAGCCCTCCTCCCTTCTGACAACCACCTGTTTCTTCTCTGTATCTACGACTCTGTTTTTGTTTAGTTATGTTTGTTCATTTGTTTTGTTTTTTAGATTCCACATATAAATAAAATCATACAGTATTTGTCTTTTTCTAGTTTATTTCACTTAGCACAATACCCTCTGTTATGCTAATAGAGGTCCATCCATGTTGTCAAAAATCCCAAGATTTCATTCTTTTTTATGGCTGAGTAGTATTCCGTTGTATGTATGTATGTATGTATGTGTATGTATATATATATATACCACATCTTCTTTATTCATTCCTCTATTGATGGGCATTTAGGTTGCTTCCATATCTTGGCTATTGTAAATAATGCTGCAGTAAACATAGAGGTGTGTGTATCTTTTCAAATTAGTGTTTTCATTTTTTTCAGATAAATACCCAGGAGTAGAATTGCTGGAAGCCTTGCTCTTTTAGATTTACATTACCTGTTACTTAGTCTTCTGGAAAGCGCCCTACTCAGGGTCCTACTTTACTTGAACGCGTTCATCTAATCTGGGGGCAAACTATAGCCCCAGGTCAAATCCGGCCCACTGACTGGTTTTTTTTAAACAAAGTTTTATTGGAACACAGCCTTGTCCATTTGTTTACATATGGTCTGGGACTGCTATTGTGCTAGAGTGGCAGATTTGAATGTTGGCAGCATGGCCCACAAAACTGAAAATATTTACTCTCTGGCCCTTTTCAGAAAAATTTTGTTGACTCCTTTCTTCTATCTATTTTATTATGCCATCCTATTGTAAATTGTTTTCTTACTTTTAGTCTGTTAGAGTCACTTCTCATTGGATATTTACATGATACCCTTTTGAGTTCCTCATGGCTTTGACTGACAACGATGTATTCAATTATTTGTTTTCATTTTTGTTTTTTAAATAAGATTATGCTATACATGTATGTCAACTTACCCCACCTCCAAGGTCCAAGGGTGTCTTTTAAAATATTGGTAGTGATAGCTGGAACCATCCCCATGTCCTCCGTGTGGACGTCCCAGTGTCTTCCAGCTCCCTGCCACTGGAAACTGCTACCTGCCTCTCTCCTTCACCCAGGCGACCCGCTCCGTTTCCACGCTCACTACATCGCTCAGTGCTGGGCTCCCGGGGACCCCATCCCACTCCAGGACCTGGTTTCTGCTGGCCGCCTCGGCACCAGTGTCAGAAAGACACTGCTGCTTTGCTCTCCGCAGCCTGATGGTAAGGTGGTCTACACATCCCTGCAGTGGGCCAGCCTGCAGTGAACTCCAGAGACCTGTGGGCACGTGGCTGTGTCCTTGGCAAGAGCCTTTCTAGATGGTCCCAAGCTCATCTCCGAGTGGGAGGCTCGACCACCCTCCTGACTCTCTCGGCAGTTAGTTTTTGATTCCAGATTTATAAACACTACATCCTTCTCATGCCCCTCCCTGATTCCAAGCACTTAGTGGCTGTGTTGTTTTTATAGTTACCTATTTCCAATCGTGAGTTTCTTGAGTGTGAAAGCTGATTCATCTCTGTTTTCTACAGGGCTTAGGTCCCAAGAGGTCTCAATAAACTTGTTGAATAAATGTGGAGTTTGTGATTTGGATCCTTATGACAGTCCTGGGAAATGTGGCCATTTGTGTCTGCTTGTACAGATGAGGAAAAGGCCTGGAGGGGGGAAAATGACTTGTCTGAGGTCACACATCTAGTAGGGAGCAGGGCTGGGATTTAAAACCTGGTCTTTCTTTTTTTTTTTTTTTAATTGATCGATTAATTTATTTATTTGGCTGCACTGCGCGTTTTGTGGCATCCTAGTTCCCTGACCAGGGATTGAACCCTGGGCCCTCAGCAGTGAAAGCGCCGAGTCCTAACTACTGGACCGCCAGGGAATTCCCAAACCTGGTCTTTCTGACACCGAATTTTGAGCTCTTCCACTGCACTAAACTTCCTTTTGAAAACATTTGTACAAGGCATTTCAGATGCATACAAAGGCATAAATAAAAATAACACATGAAGAAAAGAAGGAAGCGAGTGTTGCAGTTTTAGGATAGCCATTAGGAGTAGGGAGGGGAATGTCAGGGGTGGTCTTTTTCTTGCCTTGGGTGGTGTTTATTCAGGTCTTTGGAGAATTACTTTTTATACCATACATTTGTATTCTAGATCCTCCTTTAATTGTATGTTCTATTCCACAATTTTTTACAAAAGCTAAAACACATACGTATGAAATACGCATTTGTAAAATGATCTATGTAGCGCCTTTCTGCTTAAGAAATCACTAGAACGTTACCAGTACCAGCTTCCAATATTTATACATTGATTGTTTTTTTAGACTTTCTAGACGTGGACCATTTTTATTTATTTAAAACAATTTTTTTAAACATTATTATTTTTTAAAAATATTTATTTATTTATTTATTTTTGTTGCGTTGGGTCTTAGTTGCGGCATGCAGGATCTTTTCGTTGTGGCATGTGGGCTCCAAAGCGCAGGGGCTCTGTAGTTGTGGTGCTCTGGCCCTCTAGTGGTGGCCCATGGGCTCAGTAGTTGCGGCACGTGGGTTTAGTTAGCCCCACAGCATGTGGGATCTTAGTTCCTGGACCAGGGGAACCATTTTTAAAGTGTTTATTAAATTTGCTATAATACTGCTTCTGTTTTATGTGTTGGTTTTTTGGCCGTAATTCATGTGGGATCTTAGCGCCCCAACCAGGGATCAAACCCGTGCCCCCTGCATTGGAAGGCAAAGTCTTTTTTTTTAAATAAATTTATTTATTTATTTATTTTTGGCTGCATTGGGTCTTTGTTGCTGTGCATGGGCTTTCTCTGGTCGCGGTGAGCGGGGGCTACTCTTCGTTGTGGTGTGCGGGCTTCTCATTGCGGTGGCTTCTCTTGTGGAGCACGGGCTCTAGGCGTGCGGGCTCAGTAGTTGTGACGCACGGACTTAGTTGCTCCGCGGCATGTGGGATCTTCCCGGACCAGGGCTCCAACCCGTTTCCCCTGCATTGGCAGGAGGATTCTTAACCACTGCGCCACCAGGGAAGTTCCTATACCTTTATTTTTTGTTTTTTTAATTTTAAAATTTATTTATTTATTTATTTTTGTCTGCGTTGGGTCTTAATCGCTGCGCGCAGGCTTTCTCTGGTTGCGGTGAGTGGGGGCTACTCTTCATTGCGGTGCGTGGGCTTCTCATTGCGGTGGCTTCTCTTGTTGCGGAGCACAGGCTTTAGGCGCGTGGGCTTCAGTAGTTGTGGCATGTGGGCTCAGTAGTTGCAGCACACAGGCTCTAGAGCACAGGGTCAGTAGTTGTGGCGCACGGGCTTAGTTGCTCCGCGGCATGTGGGATCTTCCCGGACCAGGGCTCGAACCGTGTCCCCTGCATTGGCAGGCGGATTCTTAACCACCGCGCCACCAGGGAAGTCCCTACCTTGATTTTTTAAATGTGTAGCTTTGTTTGGTCACATAGATTTCGTTACTGTAATACAGTCACATGGTGAAAATTCTGGGGCTGAAAGTCTCCACCTCTGGTTCTCAATTTCTACGCCCCCCCAATTTCTTCTTTCCTTCTTGCCCTATTTGGTGAATAAACTTTATAGACTCTTGATGTCCTGCAAGCTTAGATTATTTATTTATTTTTTTTGGCCACAACATGTGGCATGTGGGATCTTAGTTCCCCAAACAGTGATAGAACCTGCACCCCCTGCAGTGGAAGCACGGAGTATTAACCACTGGACCTCCAGGGAATTCCCTAAGCTTTGATTAATTTAAACTAGGACACTAACCCCTGCCTGGCTAACACTCTATACTTCTGCCTGTTTTGTAATTTCTCCAATACCTCTCTTCTCTCTACAACAAGGTACTTTGATGACTCAGTACCTGAGTCCTGAGTCTTCCCTCTCAAAACTTCCTCATTAAAAACTATTCTGAGGGCCTCCACATGCAAAAGAGAAAAAATCCAGATACAGACTTTACACCCTTTACAAAAATTAACTCAAAATGGATCATCGACCTAAATGTAAAAATGCAAAACTGTAGAACTCCTGGTAGATAACATAGGAGAAAACCTAGATGACCTGGGGTATGGCGATGACATTTTACTTTATTTATTACTTTTTTTATACATTTATTTATTTATTTTTATTTTTGGCTGCGTTGGGTCTTCGTTGCTGCGTGTGGGCTTTCTCTAGTTGTGGTGAGCGGGCTTCTCATTGCAGTGCCTTCTCTTGTTGCAGAGCACGGGCTCTAGGCGGGGGGGCTTCAGTAGTTGTGGCACGCAGGCTCAGTAGTTGTGGCTCACAGGCTCTAGAGCGCAGGCTCAGTAGTTGTGGCACAAGGGCTTAGTTGCTCCGCAGCATGTGGGATCTTCCCAGACCAGGGCTGGAACCGGTGTCCCCTGCATTGGCAGGCGGATTCTTTACCACTGCGCCACCAGGGAAGTACCATCGATGACATTTTAGGTATGGCACTAAAAGGCATGATCTGTGAAAGAAAAAATAGATATGCTGGACTTTGTTAAAATTAAAAACTTCTGTGAGAAAATATTGCAAAAGACACATCTGATACAGGATTGTTATCCAAAATATACAAAGAACTCTTAAAAGTCAACAATAAGAAAACAACCTGATTAAAAAAATGGACCAGAGACCTTAACCGATACCTCACCAAAGAAGATAAAAAGATGCCAATACGCACGTGAAAAGATGTTCCACATCATCTGTCATCAAGGAAATGCAAATTAAAGCAATGATGAGTGGGGAAGGTCATCACCCTTTCCCTGTACATTGCCCTGGGCATCTCTTCCATCTGGATGTTCCTGGGTTATATCCTTTTATAATAAACCTCTAATTTTAGTAGGTAACGTGTTTCTCAGTTCTGTAAGCTGCTCTAGCAAATGAATCGAACCTGAGGAGGGGGTCGTTGGAAACTCTGAAACACCAATGATGCATGTATAGTTAAGTTATTCATACATTTAACAATGTTTTGACTGTCAACTTATACGTTAGGCCTGTGCTAAGACACTGATAAACAGGAAAGATGAGGTCTCTGCCCTCCTACAGACTTTTAAAAAAAAATTATTTTTATTTTTTAAAATATTTATTTGGTTGCGCTGGGCGGGCTCCTTAGTTGTGGCTTGCTGGTTCCTTAGTTGCGGCATGCGAACTCTTAGTTGCGTCATGCACGTGGGATCTAGTTCCTTGACCAGGGATCGAACCCAGGCCCCCTGCATTGGGAGTGTGGAGTCTTAACCACTGCACCACCAGGGAAGTCCCTGCCCTCCTATAACTTTTTTGTCTAGGAGCTAACTTGTAAACAAGAAAACAAAAAAGAACAAGGTAGTCTGACAGATACAGAAATACAATGAGAGAAAAAGAATGATAATGGTAGCTAACGCTGAGTGCTTTCTTGGTGCCAAGCACTATCCTAAGCAATTTGCATAGATTGCATCATTTCATCCTTATGATAACCCTATGAGGTGGGTGCGGTCGTCACCCCCATTTTATAGATGAGGAAGCTGAGGCACAGAATGATTGAGAAACTTGTCTGAGGTATTAGAGCTAGTAATTGAGGACTGCTGAATTTGAACCCAAGCCATCTGTATAGAGCAGGGTGATGTCATAAAGGAAAGGACTGAGTGGGACTGTTGCTCTGAGGAGGGAATACTGACTGCTGAGTCTGCTGGTCAGCAGCTGCAGAAAACAGCGGGGAAGAGCATGGGCTATGGAGCTATACTGTCCCAGCTGCAATGCTGGCCTGACTTGTAGTTGCTGAGAGGCTGAATATACAAACAGACAACGGCCAGATCATATATGAAAACAGAACTCTGATCCACAGCCTGCAGCAGCCTGCCCAGAAAACCAGCCCCCTTATCTATAATAAACAGCTCACACTGGTCAGAATGGCCATCATCAAAAAGTCTACAAATAATACATGCTGGAGAGGGTGTGAAGAAAAGGGAACCCTCCTACACTCTTGGTGGGAATGTACATTGGTGCAGCCACTATGGAGAACAGTGTGGAGGTTCCTTCAAAAACTAAAAATAGAATTATCATATGATCCAGCAATCCCACTCCTGGGCATATATCCAGGGAAAACCATACTTCGAAAAGATACACGCACCCCAATGTCCATTGCAGCACTATTTACAATAGCCAGGACATGGAAGCAACCTAAATGCCCATCGACAGATGAATGGATAAAGAAGATGTGTATATATACAATGGAATGTTACTCAGCCATAAAAAAGAATGAAATATTGCCATTTGCAGCAACATAGACATAGAGATTATCATACTAAGTGAAGTAAGTCAGACAGAGAAAGACAAGTATTCTATGATATCACTTATATGTGGAATCTAAAAAAATGATACAAATGAACTTATTTGCAAAACAGAAACAGATTCACAGACATAGAAAACTTACGGTCACCAAAGGGGACAATGGGGGGGAGGAATGATAAATTAGGAGTTTGGGATTAACATATACACACTACTATACGTAAAATAGATAAAAAACAAGGATTTACTGTATAGCACAGGGAAATATATTCAATATCTTGTAATAACCTATAATGGAAAAGAATCTGAAAAATATATGTATTTATAACTCAATCACTTTGCTGTACAAGTGAAACTAACACAATATTGTAAATCAACTATACTTCAATAAACAAACAAAAACAGCTCAGGAAGCCAGCCTGCTATAAGGCAGGCTTGTAGGAAGTAACAATCCAAGGAGCCAAATAATAACCCCTACAACAATAGTTCCAAAAGGGCCAGGACTTGATTAGTAATTCACAACTCTACTAATTTTTGTCCCCACTTCCAATTTAGGACCAAGAAAAGAAAGCCAAATATGTACCCCAACCAATCGCATAGGGTACCTAACTTCTAGTCTGCCCACGTCTAGCTTCTCCATGACGACAGCCTCCAATCGGGGACACCTGAAGCCTTTCCTTTTTTCTGCTATATAGCTTTCCCACACCTCTGCCTGCCTTTGAGTCTCTGCCAAAACATGAGTGATGGTGACTGACTCCCTTACTCTGAATAGATAGCCTTTGCTTGTTCTCATCCGGTCAGTCTTAACTTATTTCCACTTTGTGCAGTCTTGGGCAAGTTCTGTAACCACTTTTTGATGCCTCAGTATCTGCCTCTATAAAATAGGATAATAGTATTAGTGCTCCTTAAGCAAGCATCTATAAAAGTATTACTATGAGCGAGGGCAACTTCTCTGAGAGTCCTCCTTAAATATGTATTGAGGATTAAGTAAATTAACATATGTAAAGTTCTGAGAACAGGGCCTGATACATAGTAAATATTCCAGAATGTCACCTGTTATTATTTTTAGTGATGGAAATCATGGGTCACATGAATTAAAAACAAAACAAAACAAAAAAAACCAAACAAAAACAAAAAAACCGTAAGGTGTTTAGCCCAAAGCCCAGCACATTTAGAATGCTCATTAAATATTATCTAACAGCGATAAAGAAAGTCATTGGTGTGAATGGGATTATCCCAGAGAGAAAAGGACTAGAGGAAATAATCCTGTCTGAGAGGAAGATGTTGGCCGAGGAGATCAAAAAACAATGTATAAATTGCTCCAGGTTTATAACAAGAGGTGTCAGAACATTTTCCCTGTTCTGGAAACCCAAAAGAAACCTCAGGATGTAAACTGCTGTCCTTGATAAAGAGGCACAAAACCTTTTAATCATTGGGTCTCAAGTTAAAAAAAAGTCAGTCACCTTCTTAAAGAGGCTTCCCTGACCATCCTATCTGGAGTACCATTTTCCCTCAGTCATTATCAGTAATTTATTTTCTTCACAGCACCACTCTGAAATGATCTACTTTATTATTATTTTTTCCCTGTTCCCCTAAGGCTCAAAGCTTCACGAGTAGAGGATTTGTTTTAGGGTTCAAAAGGGCAGACTGGCTTCTGGCTGTGCTTCGGGTTGACATTCCGATATGAAAAATGATTTTTTTCATTATTCATGGATATAACATTATCTTCTGGAAGGAGCTTTGATTTCGCACAGCTCCAACCGTCTGGGGATCTTTTCACAGAGTCGGAGCCGGCTGAAGTCTAGTGGCGGTGGCGGTGAATACTCCAACTTTATACTGCGACTCAGAGGCTAGCTGACGGTACTTAAGTAACCACCCGAGGGCGGAGAGCAGTCCTCACTTCTCACCGGACGTTGCTCCGACACCTTGTCGGCTACAGACGAGGTCCTCCCAACTTAGCACGCCGCTCTGGCCCAACCTCTCGTCTCTATTGCTTTTTCCGCCCGCCAACGTCTTTTCTGATTGGTGCAGGCGGGCGCTGCGCGTGCTGACGTCACAAGACGGCGGCGCTGCTATAAGAGCGCGGCCGGGGGACGCGTGTGCCTTTTTCTCGGTTACCGGAGGGAGAGAGTAGGTGAGGTGTACTGTTGTGCTCTTTATTCCGGGTGTGGGTTGTAAGGTCTTGCGGACCATCTGAGCTTTAATGAGTTCGCTAAAGAAGATGCAGGTGAGATGAAGGTGGTTGGAGAGTAGTGGGAATGGTATCGGTTATAAAAGCTTGAGGGGGCTTCCCTGGTGGCGCAGTGGTTGAGAATCCGCCTGCCAATGCAGGGGACACGGGTTCGAGCCCTGGTCTGGGAAGATCCCACATGCCGCGGAGCAGCTGGGCCCGTGAGCCACAATTACTGAGCCTGCGCGTCTGGAGCCTGTGCTCCGCAACAAGAGAGGCCGCGATAGTGAGAGGCCGGCGCACCGCGATGAAGAGTGGCCCCCGCTCGCCGCAACTAGAGAAAGCCTTCGCACAGAAATGAAGACCCAACACAGCCATAAATAAATAAATAAATAAATAAAAATTAAAAAAAAAAAAAAAAAGCTTGAGGGACGGTTCTCGCGATATTTTCCCTCGGCGCCGCGAGGTTCTAGCTGAGTTGTGGGACTGCGCAGGCGCTGCTCCGAGTCCTCACTGTCCACTCTCCTTTCCGCACAGACGGGCAAGTAGAGCCAGCATGCCGGTGGCCCGGAGCTGGGTTTGTCGCAAAACCTATGTGACCCCGCGGAGACCCTTCGAGAAGTCCCGCCTCGACCAAGAGTTGAAGCTGATCGGTGAGTGGCTAATGCAAGGTTTCTGCTTCCCGACCCGGGGAAGCTAACACGTGGGTGAGGCCGCCCACGTGCTCATTCTGCTGGGATCCCTCCGGTGTGTCCCCCTCCCTCTTCCCCGAATTCGGGATCGTTCGTTGTTTAGATTTTCTGTACCCCGAAACCACCAATCCTTTTCAGTAGTCCGTGGGACTGAACTTGTTCGCCCGTGCTTTGCAGGCGAGTATGGGCTCCGGAACAAACGTGAGGTCTGGAGGGTCAAATTTACCCTGGCCAAGATCCGCAAGGCTGCCCGGGAGCTGCTGACGCTGGATGAGAAAGACCCGCGGCGTCTGTTTGAAGGTGTGTATGGGAAACATTGGGCTTCAGTTTCCTCTTGATTAGAACTAACAGTGCTCAGCAAGCTTGGCCACCTGGCTCTAGCTGTACACAGCGTAGCAAAACAGTACTGCAGCTTGTGTGTCTTGTTCACTGGGGGTGGGAATAGACTGAAATTTCTGAAATGTTGGATGGTTCTAGCAGGGAGGGAGCTTTACTGTGTACATTTGCCTGCTTTAACATGGTGGTCAAGGACATTTACTCAAGGTCTGAACAGAAGAGGACCTGTGGATTTCACAGGGAAGAACATTCCAGGGGATTTTGGAGAGGGTAGAGATTATATAGTAATTACAGTGACTAAAAAAATTGTGGTAAGGTACACGTGACAGAATTTATCATCTTTTAGACTCTTAAAGTTCTAGATTTCTACCTTGAGATAGGGAGTTAATGGAGGGCTTTTGGAAGGAATGATTGACATGATCAGATTTTAGTAGGACCTCTTAGATTGTGGCTTCAAGTGGCAAAAATATTAAAATAGCTGGTATTTATAAGGCTCACTGCATCCCTTTTTCTAAGCTCTTGGTGTACATTATTTAATCTGCACAAGCAGGCTCATAGCAGGTACTGATAATACTCTTTTTCAAATGAGCAAATGGTCAGAGGCCTCCCACCATAGGTGGGACTGGAGGGCAGGCTCCAGAGTTCAGGTGAGTTCAGCGATGGGGATGGAATGAGGATTCCAGGAGAAGCTTAGAGAACATCACCAAAAGTTGAAGCAGTGTCTAAGTGTAAGAAGTAATCAGTAGACTTGGTTAGTGTGTTCTGCATTGTATCCTGGTGTGGAAGATACATGTATACACACACACACACGCATACATACATACATACATATACGTACATACATACACGTACATACATACATACAGTTTGTGATTCTAACAGATGTAAGTTTGGTTGTAGGTGGTTCTGTATCTTGTTTTTTTGTAACAGTTTTTATTGGGATAAAACTTACACAACATGAAGTTTACTCGAAGTGTCTACAACTTGTTTTTAGTTGCCTCTAAAATTGGCCACTGCCTAGGTGTCATGTTGATAACTTGCTTTTGGCCTGTCCCTGGGAAATCTTGATTTCTGGTGGAAAGCAGGAGGGGCTGGGAAACCCGTCAGGCTTCCTTGGGCACCTGGCTTTTTATTCTCAGTCAGGGTTGCTAGTCTGACTTTTCTCCCAAACTGTGACTGAGGAAGGAAGTGCTGTTAAGCATGAGTGGTCATCCATATTAGAGGTTGAGAAAGGCTTGGAGCGTGTTTAACTAACTACCACACATTTATCACTCTTATCTGTCCTAGGCTCAAGGATGTGAGAGGTTTTCATTCTTAAACTTTTGTTAGTTCATAAACTCCTTTGACAGTCTCATGATAATTGAGGAATCTCCCCCATGGACACTGGTATTGGGTGGGACTTTTTCCCTGAGTCTGGGCGACAGACCGCAGCTGGTTCTGGTCTCGGGGAACTTGCTGAAGATGGAGATAATCACAGAGAAACTTAGGTGATAAGCAGTCATGTGACAAAGAGATGGCGTAGGGCAGGGTGAGAGGCAAGTGTCCAGGGATTATTTGGCTTTCGGGTGGAAGTGGAAGTTGCAAGAGGGAAGCATCAGGTAGCACACTTTCTAGTGAATGAAGCTCTTTAGATTCCTGGGATGGGGAGGAGGAGCCTGCAAGCTCTGAGGCGATTGCTCACCGCTACAGCCTCGCCCACTAAGGTGTGAGAGTCTCATCTGGTAAAAAGACTGACTGGTTCATGCAGGCACTGACAGGTATGAACTCCTTTCTTACACCAGCTTAGGGAGGACAGGTATTGCATCCATTTTTCACATTAGAAACTAAGGCACTTACAGGCTTGCCGCATGCCATAGTGACAAGGGCCCCTTTGCCACTGAGGTGCCCACTGGCTTACATTTTAAAAAAAATTTATTGGTTTGGCTTTTACATTTTAAAAACTGATTCTGGGGGGTTTCCAGTGGTTAAGACTCCATGCTCCCAATGCAGGGCCCTGGGTTCGATACCTGGTCAGGGAACTAGATCCCACATGCATGCCGCGACTGAGTTCGCGTGCCACAACTATAAGGAGCCCTCGAGCTGCAACTAAGGAGCCGGCCTGCCTCAACTAAGACCTGGCACAACCAAATAAAAGTAAATAGATGGATAGATAGATAAACAGATAGATAAAACTAGTCTAAAAAAAAGGAAAACTGATTGATTGTTAATGCTTTGGCCAAATGGAGCCCATGTAACAATTTTTAGTAGTTGGACATGATCCTGTTGAAGATGCAGAGTTTATCGGTGTTATTTTTGTCTTCATACCAAATAAGGTTTTTCCTGTATTGATGACCCTCCCCATTGTTTAAGGATGTTGGGGGTTTAATAGTAAATATGAAATATATTTTTGAAGTAATACAGGTTGAATTATTGTCAAGTTTCTATTTTCTAA
This sequence comes from Balaenoptera acutorostrata, assembly GCF_949987535.1. Taxonomy (NCBI): domain Eukaryota; kingdom Metazoa; phylum Chordata; class Mammalia; order Artiodactyla; family Balaenopteridae; genus Balaenoptera; species Balaenoptera acutorostrata. The sequence continues at coordinate 63,070,272 of NC_080082.1, forward strand.
TGTAAGGACAAAAAGGCATGAAGTGTCCAAACTGGTAGATAATCCCAAACTCACTTTTGTTTACCTTTGAATATGTTTTTATATTACTATTTGAATATCATGTCTGTGTTTTAAATTGAGGTATAATTTATAATTCATTATTATATTAGTTTCAGGTGCACATAGTTTGCTTTTTTTTAAATTAATTTATTATTTATTTATTTATTTTTGGCTGTGTTGGGTCTTCGTTTCTGTGCGAGGGCTTTCTCTAGTTGTGGCAAGCGGGGGCCACTCTTAATCGCGGTGCGCGGGCCTCTCACTATCGTGGCCTCTCTTGTTGCGGAGCACAGGCTCCAGACGCGCAGGCTCAGTAGTTGTGGCTCACGGGCCTAGTTGCTCTGCGGCATGTGGGATCTTCCCAGACCAGGGCTCGAACCCGTGTCCCCTGCATTGGCAGGCAGGTTCTCAACCACTGCGCCACCAGGGAAGCCCAGTTTTGTTCTTAAGATTGGCTTTGTTCTTAAGATTGGTCTTTTGTGGTACCATAAAAATTAAGGTCTGTTTGTTCTTTTTCTGTGAAAAATGGCATTGGAATTTTGATAGGGAGTGCATTGAATCTGTATGTTGCTTTTAGGTAGTATGGGCATTTTAACTATATCTTTCCATTTATTTGTGTTTTTAATTTTTTTCATCAGTGTCTTATATTTTTCATTGTGTAGGTTTTTCATCTTTTATGCAGTTGTAAATGGGAGAATATCCTTGTTATGTGTTCAGCATTTATTCAGTGCATATTATGACCTGGGGTGTTGGGAAAGGTATATAGTGTGTATAGTATGTTTCTCCATTTAGATTCTGGTCTGCTAGGTTCCTGGTCTGCTAGGAAGACTTTGTCATCACAGTGAGCCATCTTTCCTTCAAGCTTTGCCTGGGGGCAAGGGAGGGGTTGGGTGGTAATGGTGCTTTTACCCCAGTGTCAGGGTGTTAGTGATAATCCTGTGTGGTGATAAGGAGTGCAGTGAGTGTGAGCCTGGGGGAGGGGGTTTGCCCACAGCATCCCAAGAGCTGTCCTGAGTGGAGCTTTGGATGCCCGTGGACAAGAAGTAGGGTTGTGTAAAAGGTAGAAGCTGACCCTTGCTGGATTACTTTGTGCCAGGCACTGTTAGGTCCACACCATCTTTTTAGTAGAAAATCTCAGAATGATAGAATGGATGACATGTGCTCAGCTTAAATGTATGCCCAGCCTTTTCAGGCCTATAAGATTGGTTCTGATACTGTTCCAATATTATAGATACGGAAGGTGGTTTAACCTCATTTGATTAGTAGGGCTTTCTTGACTCTAGAATATTAGCTCCTAGCCGCTATGCTGTGTTATGGGAGGAGTAGTTTAGAAACAGCAGCACTTAGACTTTTGCAGATGAATGCTAAGCCTTTCAAGGGGGTTGTCTCATTTGCTCTTCCCAACAACTCGGGAAGGTTCTTCCTGTTTCAGGTGAGCGGAGTTGCATGTAGTCACCTGCCTTAGGGTGGTGTGAGGATTCCGTTAGTCACAGTGGCTCACGTAATCGCATTCTGAGTCCTGTATCAGAATTCGCTCTTACTTACCACCGTGATTTGGAGGTGGAGGGTTTGAACCCAGAAGCCTGAGGTCAGCCAGAATGCTGAGGCAGGCCTTCCTTCCCCCCTTACCAGGCAATGCCCTGCTGCGGCGACTCGTCCGTATCGGGGTGCTGGACGAGGGCAAGATGAAGCTGGATTACATCTTGGGCCTGAAGATTGAGGATTTCTTGGAGAGACGCCTGCAGACCCAGGTCTTCAAGCTGGGCCTGGCCAAGTCCATCCACCACGCCCGTGTGCTGATCCGACAGCGCCATATCAGGTACCGCCTCTGGGCTCCCTGAGCCTTCCCCGCCCCATCCCCTCTGATGGTCGCCCTCGCTAAGCCGCTGTCCCTATCTCCTGTGCAGCCCTCGGAGGTGATGAAGGTGTGAGCTCCCCTTGAGGGTACAGATTGACCCCTACAAACAGCTCATGGGGGAGCTGGGGGCAGCCTCACCCCCCCGTAGCCCAGCGCAAGGGTCACTGCGGCTGGAGCCGTACACCTTGCGAAGGCTTCTCCGAGGCGTGCAGGTAGCTGGACAGGTAACAGCCCTTGGTGTCCAGTTGAGAGGAGTCACTGGGGCTAACTGACTTGGGTGGGTTCGGCTGTGTAGTGGGCCCTTGTGAAGCCACTCCAGGCCCTGCCCACCACAGTGCGCTCTCCTGTCGGCCTTAATTTGGTGAGTTCACCACAGGCCAGGGTCTGATCATGGTGGCAGCTGCCACAGTGAAGACCAGAGGCCAGATGGGTCTTTATCTGAGTACTCAGTTTACCCTTTGTAAATTGGGCCCCGTTCACGAGGCCCAGTTGAGCTGTGTAGTAAGTGGGCGGGACACATGCATACTGAATTTCTGCCGCAGCCTTTCGTTAGCCCCGTGACCCACGGGCAGGAGCCTCTCACGTTGCTTGTCTGAAATGAAACAACCCCTATTATTTCGGGTTGCTGCTTCGAAGACAGTGAAACTACACCTGCTAATAAAGCTCAGTGTGTGATACACACAGTTGAGAGTATCTGAAGTGCCTGGCACGGTTGTGTATTTGAAAAGCAGGTCTTGGGTGTGTATGCTGCCACCTCACCTCATTCACTCTGGTCTCGTGGGTTACTTCGGAATTGCTCTCTCCCTTCTGTGAGGTGTGAATGTAAAATAAAGGTGGATGCATTTGTGTGAATCAGGTGATGCCTGAAAGCTCCCCGGAACACACAACAATTCCTTAGGATCAGGAATGCCCTTCCCGTTATTGCTTCAGAGTCAGTGCAGCTCTATCGCACCAGCCCTGCCAGCTGCAAAGCACAGGCGGAGAGGAGAGCAGCGTCCTGTTTCCCTGTCCTCTTCACCTGCCGTCCCCTCCAGGGTCCGCAAGCAGGTGGTGAACATCCCGTCCTTCATTGTCCGCCTGGACTCCCAGAAGCACATCGACTTCTCCCTCCGCTCTCCATACGGGGGCGGCCGCCCTGGCCGCGTGAAGAGGAAGAACGCCAAGAAGGGCCAGGGCGGGGCTGGAGCTGGCGATGACGAGGAGGAGGATTAAGGTCCCGCCTGGCCTGATGGAGTGTCTAGTTTTCCAGTCGGTCAGATAATAAAACACTTCAGGACTGGTGTTGATTGGTGTTTCTCTTTTCCTCCCTGCTCTGAACACAAGCCTTCTGTAGTAGGAAGTGCAGGCTGCGTCCTTCAGCGGGTTTCCACACACGCACAGAGGGGCCTGGTCAGCTTTGTTCAGGTACTTGGTACCGCCTGCAAGATGGTGGTCCTTTTCCCCTTAGGGCTGGGCTGCGGTGTCCTAACAAACATGTCTACACATAGCTTATCACAGCAGGGAGGCCAGTAGTAGTATGAGGCAGGTTCTTTAAGACAGAACCAGAAGGAAATTCTCAGCCGCCCGTTTGCACGTGGGGCGAGGAGTCCTTTCCAGGCAGCGGATGCCGGGGAACCCTGCCCTCCCCCGGCGTTCGGAGTTTCTGACGATACTCATGGCCGCGAGGGAGGCAGTCTTTTCTGTCTGCGAAGCTGCTTCAGGCAGGGAAGGAGGGGCTCGGTCTCAGGAAACGAGGGACACTTGGCATTGGGCGACCTCGCAGCAGCTGCAGCCACAGGGCGCACCCGGTCTGGGGGATTTGGGGCTGTGCTGTAAGCGGCCAGCTTGTCAGTGAGGGCTCAGGGTTCTTTGCAAAGTCGCTGTGAAGCCTGCAGAAGAATCCAAGTCCTCGCAGCCTACTTGGGCTGGGTGGTAGGCCTCCCTCACCCCAAGGTGTTGATGGCAGTTCTGTAGGGTCCTTGAGGTCAGGACCCTTGGTAGGGACCATAAAATCAGCAGTGATGTCCATGGAGTTCTGGAAGCAGTTGGCTTCCGGGAGGGCTCAGAAGCTCCTGGTGGTTCGTGTCAGGACTCCAGGCTGGCTGGAGTTCATTATAAGCATTTATGGGGGCAGCTCCTGGGGGTCCCTGAAATCCGGTCCCTGGAGCGTGGGGCCTGGGTCCTTCCTGGGCTAGCGGACTGCGAGAGCAGCATACACGCTGGGCTCTGCTGGGGGCTCCCCTGACTGGGGGGCGGGGGGTGCAGTCTCCCGTCTGAGGGTCGAGTGGTTCAGCTGGGCATAGGTCACATCCTGGGGGGCTTCAGATGCCGCGGCCTGCGGTGGGGGAGAGGGAGGGAGGGTGGTTGGGTGGGGGAAGCCTGGGTCCCGGGAGGAAAGGAGGCACTCCTTGGTGGTCTTAGTCATCAGGCTTCTGCTGGAGACAGTGAGGGTTGGTCTCTGAATCTTTCCTTCCTTCAGTCACTGTAGCTTTGAGCCTCAGGGAGGAGGGAAGTGAAGGAAGTTGAAATTGCTGTGACTGGTGGCTGGTTGTGTACGTTTGGTGCAGGGGAGAGGGCAGGACTGGAGATAGGAGCTGGGTGTGGCGTCATCAATGTGGAGGGACAGACCCCGCTGCAGCCTGGGAGGGAGTTAGGGTTCGCCAGAGTTTGAACGGGAGCTGATCCTCACCCCAGTTAACCAGCGCTCGAGGTGCGTTGCTGGGGTCCACCCAACCCCGAACAGACAGCCAAGGGCTGAGCGAGGGTTTTAGAATCCTCTGGAGTTCAGAAGGCATCCCCTCTGGGCCGCTCTGCAGCCCCAGGATTGGATTGAGCCCCTTTTGGGGGGCACAGACTCTTAGCCCTAACCTTCAGCCCTGCCAGCTCGACCTGAGCATTGCAACACCTTGAAGGTCAGAGGAGACGAGGTGTGGGGTCGCAGCAGCCCACAGGGCAGGTGCTTCCAGAAGGGAGAGGCTGCCGGGAGTTGAGTGGCGTCAGGGTTCAGTGGCCGCTGGATTTAACGTCTGAACAAGGAGGTGTGGGTGCCCTGGTCAGGACTGGGGGAGCTGACCTGACTGTCCAGCTGCCTGCCATCCTCCGGCTGTGTGTCTTCCACGACAGCATCCGGTGGGGACAGAACAAGGGGGTCCCATCTCTTGCCAAGATTCCCTGACATCTCACACGGCAGATGTCCAGCGAGGGCCAGAGATGTGGCCCAGGCCACACAGCATCAGATTCGAGCTCTCGCATCCCCAGGCCCAGAACCCTTTCCAACCACTCCCTGGTGTCCACTGCCCACCCACATCGTCTGGCCCTGTCTCCTGCCCCCAGGAGGGTCCCTCTTCCCCTTACACAAGCTCTCCTCCTGGAAGTCAACAGCTGGGCTGGAGCTGGGGGAGGAGAGAGGCGTGTGAGGGGCAGTGCGGGAGCTGCGCGCGGGCCGGGCGGGGTGGGCGTCTTTGGGAGAGGTCTTGCCTCTTCTGCCGGCCTCTGTCCTCGAGCACTGATGCTGCAGCCGCTGCAGGAAGTTGGGAATCGGCCTCCAAGCCACCCCAGAACCCTTCTCTAGGGTTACAGTAAGATCTGCGAGGGCCTACGAACTGATAAGATTATCATCCCCTCCCACCTCCATAAAGAATTCAAGAGAAAAATCTAAACCATAAAATACAGAACTTGCATGTGTTTTCAAACATTTCGTAAGTTTGAAAAAATCAAAAGAATACTTCAAAATACGTGTACAGGGCTTCCCTGGTGGCGCAGTGGTTGAGAATCTGCCTGCTAATGCAGGAGACACGGGTTCGAGCCCTGGTCTGGGAAGATCCCACATGCCACGGAGCAGCTGGGCCCGTGAGCCACAGCTGCTGAGCCTGCGCGTCTGGAGCCTGTGCCCCGCAACGGGAGGGGCCGCGATAGTGAAAGGCCCGCGCACCGCGATGAAGAGCGGTCCCCGCACCGCGATGAAGAGTGGCCCCCACTTGCCGCAACTAGAGAAAGCCCTCGCACGAACCGAAGACCCAGCACAGCCAAAAATAAATAAATAAATAAATAAATAAATAATAAATAAAATTAAAAAAAAAAAAGTACATTGGACACTCAACATTAAAAAAAAAAAATACGTGTACACTCCTATTTAATCCCTTCTTTTTAGATTTTCTCATTCGGAGATGCTGGAGGGGTTTTCTAACCTGACTTCACCCGTCTCTTAGGTTTCCCTTTGGCTGGTGCCCTAAGCCCACCACCTGCAGGGGCCTGGGTCACCCCGTTCCCTACTCACCCGACTTCCCGCGTCTTCCCTGACCCCGGTGTCGGACGAGGAGGAAGAGGAGGACGAGGAGCAGCAGGACGAAGGCCACCGAGACCCCGATCAGAACGTTCAGGTACCACTTGAGACCTGGGGCACCAGTGACGTCATGAGTGAGCCAGTGGTGTCATTTAATTGAACGCCTACTGTGCGCAGGCTCGCGCTGGGGTCTGTGCATTCATCTCCTCTAACTTTCACAACAATCGTGCCACAGTGACCATCCCTCCCACCCACTTTACAGACGAGGAAACTGAGGCACGGACAGGAAACGCGCATGCCCCAGGTCACCCAGCCTGGATGTGGCAGAGCTGGGGTTGGAACCCAGGACTGTGGGCTCCCTTGTATTTTTTTTAAATTATTTTTTTTAATGCTGTCGCCTCCAGGCAGAACACCAGTGCCGGGACCTGTCCCTCAAACCCAACCCCTACTCCTCTGCCAGCCCGGCCCAGATCTGTCCCCACTCTGCAGAGGCCTGGCATTACCCCCCCCCCGGGGCCCGTGTGGACAAGGGGGTGTGTGTCTGGGAGGGGCAGGCGGGAGGCTCTGGCCTTCCTGAGCTCTAAACAGGGCCTGTGCTGAGGGCTCCCCGTTGAGGGAGGAAGCAGGACGGCTCCTCCACGCAGGGTGAGCCTCGGACTCGGCGAGGAACATGACTCAGCCAAGATCCCAAGCTTGGGAAGTAGCAGCACGGTGTGACTCCCAAGCCCTGTTCTTTCCCTGGCCCCACGGCTGCTCCTTGGAGGGCTGAAGCCCCTGACTTTAAGGAGGAAGGCTCAGACACCGTCCCCACGCACAGCGTCGGAGCAGACTTCTTGCCCTTTGCAGTCGGGGAAGTGGGTCCCAGTGAGAAGAAGGAACTTTCCTCAGGCCATTAACTCAGGAAGTGGCTGAGCCAAGACCAGACTGAGCTCCTCCCACCACCGCCTCCCCACAGAGACCCTCACTCACCCGTCTGCACGCCTGACTCTGTGTGGGGGAGAAGCTGATCCTCGGAGCCTCCTGGGGGTCGGGACAGGAGGGGAGGGCCGGGGGCTGCTTCTCCCCACGCAGCCCGCTGCCCCTGCCCCAGGATGGCCCCGACATCTCCCTCTGCACGGCCCCCCCCTCATCCACCAGCCTCAGGGCCCCGGGAGCCCTTTGGTCTCCCTGCATCTCTGCCCGACTCCCAGACTCCCAGCTCCGCTGGGACACAAGCTGTGCCAGGGCCTGTGATCTTGGTCGCTTGGGGATCGAGGCCTCTGCTAGTCGCCCGCTCTTGTGTTGTTCTCTCAGGGTGAGAGACTACGAGGAGTGGGGACCAGAGGAGGATGGAGACGGGGGGGGGACGCTGGTATTTTCCCCTTCTGGTCAGACCCGAGTCTTCTCTGCCACCCGGAACATGTCTGGACCCCAGGGATGAGGATGAGGATGGTGCAGGGAAGGGAGTTGCCCTGGCTTTTTCCATCCCTTTACTGTTGGTTCCCCTCCTTCTGTGACCCCCTCACTCCCAGCCCAGCCCAGAGCTGGGGACAGGACCCTGAACTGACCAGGAAGACACAGAGGGTCAGGGCTGGGGTCCCTCACCTGAGATCAAGAGCTCCAGGGGGTCGCTGGGCTGTGACATCAGGGAGGGGGAGGTGCTGAGTGAGCTGTAGCACGTGTAGGTCCCACTGTGGGCTGAGGTCACAGGACTCAAGGTGAAGCTGTTCTGAAAGCGTGGAGCCGTGTCCTGCAGATGAAGGTGCTGGGGAGGAGTGAGTGACCCCTCCTTGGACGGAGGGCATTGGACCAGACCTCAGAGCCACACTGCAAGGTCACGTTCTCTGTGCAGGGTCCGGAGGCCCCCAGCTGGGCTGAGAGGGAGGGTTTCCTGTACATTCCTGGGGGCGAGGAAGGTCATGATGTGTACAGAGCCACCCCCAACACACCCTTGACCCTGAGCTGAAGGACCACCATCCTCTCTCCAGGGACCCTGTCTGTGACCCCCTCTCAGCTGCTCTCAGCCCCCCTGTGTGGGTCTCTCTCATCTCCCGGCACCCGCTCCATTTTTCTCACTCACTCTCCCTGGACCACTGCCCATCTCAGTGTCTGCTCTAGGACCCCCTCCCAGGACCCCATCCCCACCAGGGGTGACTCTGGGCCCAGCACGCTGAGCACACAGTCAGGACGTGGGGCAGGACAGGGGCCCCCACCAGCACCAGGCTGTCTCCACGGAGCACGAGCGAGCCCGGCTGGGCTCAGAGGGAGGCCTCCCTGTACGCGCCTGCAGAGAGGGGCAGTGGCACCGAGGGGGACGCTCACCCCACACTGCTCACTGGGGCTGCAGTGAGAGCTCTCCCTGGCCCTCCCAAGCCTCTCGCTAGTGGTTCTGCCCCAGGAGGGCAGTATCACTGACCCCCATCACCCCAGGGCTCACTGGGCACAAGGCTCAGGTCAGGGGTCCAGGAAACGATGGGGCTGGGGGCCCTCACCTGTGACCTGGCGATGCAGAGGGTCACTGGGGTGTGACCACACATGCGGAGGGAGCTGGGAGAATCATAGCATCCGCAGGTCCCCCCACAGGAGGAGTTCACGGGCCCCACAGGGCACACGGCCTGTCCCCTCCCATGGGTCCTCGATGTCCTGTGTCGGGCGGGTCAGCACCTCCCTCCTTCAGCAGGTGCAAAGTGCCCGCTGCAGACTGTGAGCTGCGTGCCAGGGACACGCTCCCTCGTGAGGCCACCACAGGGCGTGGCTGGGCTGAGGGGGGGGGGCTCTGTGCACCCCTGAGGGAGGGGGAGGGGCTGGGTTAAAGGGGGAGCGTCACCCCGCTCACCGCAGGTGTGGGCTGCGAGGGGAGACGTCCGTCCCCCGGTGCCCACACTCTGCTCCCTCTGCCTGTGAGGACGCCGCCGCAGTGGGAGGGGACCCGGGTCCTCCCTCCCGCCTGTCTCCACCAGGGGCAGGGGGTCACTCCGCTCTACCTGTCTTTCCTGCTGCGAGAGGCACACTGATACTGCCTTGCAGGGCTTGAGCTCAAGGATTCAAAGGGGAAACTGGCCTTGTTACTGGAGTCCCGTGGGGCCTCAGCCTCCCAGAGTCCAGAGGGCCTCTCTCTATACAGACGGTAGACATCTGCCCTCAGAGACCCCGGACACCATATGGTCACAGGGCTTCCCTTGGTGACCATGGGGCCTAGGTCAGCCCAGATGGAGGGTGTCAGGTGGATTCCTGGAAAGGAATCAGACCTGAAGTGTCAGGGGTGCCTTTTTCCCCTCAGTTTCCCCAGCTGTCACCCCCAGACCCCTTCCAGACTGGTCACCATCATCCCAGACCTGCTGTGCTCCCCCCAGATGACCAGGGGCTTGTGGGATTGAAGCAGGTCTTGGGGGGGCTCACCTGCCGGGACCTGGTCCCATGGGTCCAGGCTCAGCCCTGGGAGAGAGTTCCCTGTGAGCGCCCATCCCCCAGCACACATAGATGCTCCAGGCCTGGTCTGGGCCCTGAGCGCTGGGGTCAGATCTGGGGCTGAGCACACCCTTCCTCCCCCACCAAGTTCTGCCCCCCCTGAGCCTTCTTAGACCTGGGGTCTCTCAGGTGAAGCTGAGACCTGGGAGGAGAGGGGCCCCTTTCCCCCTCCCTTCCCCAAAGCCCACGGAGGCAGAGAAGGGCAGTGAGGGTCGGGGTCGTGGCTGTGCCTCCCATGGTCCCCAGCCGTGCTGGTGTCTTACAGAGTCCACAGAGGCAGCAGGACAGACAGATGCACGGGGGTGACAAGGTGCGGGCTCTGTGTTGCACATTACCGGTTCCTTCCTAGCAGCCTCTCAGAAAGAGGAACAGCCCCCCAGGGCCTCATGCTGCTCTCCCTGCAGGATGGGGCCCAGGAGACAGCAGGCTCTGGGGATGTTTCAGGCCAGATCTGATACTCACCAGATCCCCCTCCCCCACTCTGCCTTCCTGTCCTACCTCCTCATGCCAAATCCAAATCCAGAGAGTGACATAACATCCCAGAACATGAGGCTAGAAGAAGCAGGCCTAGGAGCTACCCCAATACCTGTTCCAATTCTTATTCTGCCTCTTACGTAGGCTGTGTGATCTGGGGCAAGTAACTTCCCTTTCCTGAGCTTCTGTAAATGCAAATCTTGTTCCTTTCTTTCGTCATCTAGTCCAGTCAGTCAGTATTTGTTGAGCAATGGCCATGTTCAGTCATGGTGCCAGACACTGGAGATTCACTGGTGAAGCCGACAGATTCCTTTCCTGCGCTCATGGGGCCCAGAGTGCTGAAAACAGACATTGCAAATATTTACATGGCAAACAATTCAGTTATAGTCTTGGGAGACTGTTACAAGTTGGAAGAAAAAAGAAAACGGGGAACAGTGAGTTTCATTAACAGGTAGACGCCATGAAGCCTGGGTCCTGGTTGTGAGGTGTCCTTCTGGTGGATGGATGAGTAGTTAGCTCAGGGGTGGTGGTGGCGGTGGTGGTGGTGGAGGCATCCTTGACCAGAAAGATCTTGAGCTGTTCTCAGAACTGAGAGCAATTAGGCGAGGGCTGGGGCCTTGCCACACAGGATCTTGAGCACCATGTAAGTATTTTGGATTTTATCTTTAAAGCAATTGGAAAATTTTAAACAGCAGAGAGTATGAACAGATTTCTATTAGAAAAGGATTACCACCATATAGAAAATGTAACGCAGGAGGGCTCTATTGAGAATTAACTCTATTAATAGTAAAATTCCAACATTAATCTCTCTCCTGGATGATGTGTTGACCAGTATTTTAAGTCATTCATGTGGTTTTCTCCTATAAACCTTACACGAACTTATAACTCAACATGTATTTATAGTTGAGTGGAATGAAAAAGGAAGGCTTCTTGGTCTGGCAGGTTGGAAAGGACATGGCTCCGTTCACACTGGCGAAGGGGGCAGGCTGAGGAGGTACGGAATTGCTCAGTAGCTCTGTGTATGTGTGTGTTTGGGGGAGACATGGTTAAGTGTGATGAGTTTGGCTGCAGAGGGAGAGCGGCGTTTGCTGGGGCTGATCATTCACAGCCTGGAATATCAGATGATGCACCTTGACTTTGTTTCAAAGGTGGAAACTGTTGGAAGGGTTTTGAGCAGGGCAGGTTCAGATCCTTTGGAGGTGGTGAGAGGAATGAGCTGGAGTAAGGAGTGGAGCCCAGATTGGAGGACCAGGAAGGAGGCTGATGTGATGAAACAGACAAGATGTCCTGAGCCTTGCAATGGATCAGGGACATTGTTAAGGGCTCAAGGGGCACACTGTGTGGATTTGGTGGTTGGATGTGAAGTGCAGGAGACTGGGGAACTGAAAGCGCTCCCACTCTCTGCCTTGGTTGTCTGGAGGAGCCAACGGGGGGGTCATAAATGGGGTGACCCTGGGAGAGAGGGACGCATGCGGAGATGCTTGGAAGACTGATCACCGTTCTTTAGAGTGAAGCACAGCCCGCCTCCTGAGCTGGGACTGGATTTTCTTTTCCCCAAACACTTCCCTTCACTGACTTCCTTGTGTCTATAATTCAGCACCATCTTTTTTCATCTCCCTTCCTCAAAACCTCTGAGTCATTTATGCCTCCTCAGTGCCCCTTCCTCCCCTGGGCAGAACTCTTCATCTCATTCTGTGAATTCTTTCTCCAGGCATGGGGTAAGAGCATAGGTTGGAAGCAAAGAGTTTTTAAAATGAACACACAGCCAGGATCTATGAGGCCATTTATATCATTGCTCTCCCAGCAAAGGGAGAATGATATCAATGAACAAAAAAAATTTTTTGAGGAGCTAAATACTGACTATTTTACAGATTTTTTTTTGATGTGGACCACTTTTTAAAAGTCTTTATTGAATTTGTTATACTATTGCTTCTGCTTTATTTATTTATTTATTTATTTATTTATTTATTTATTTGGCACTGAGTCATGTGGGATCTTAGCTCCCTGACCAGGTATTGAACCTGCGCTCCCTGGCGAAGGCAAAGTCTTAACCACTGGACCACCAGGGAAGTCCCCAGATTTGTTGCAAGTCATCCATTTACATGTCCAAGATGCTCCACAAATGAAAAATTGGATAAGATTTTAAAACGATGCCCAAGAGGGCACACAGCAGAAGCAAGAAGAACTATGATCCTGCAGGCTGCAGAACAAAAACAACAATCACAGAAAGACAGAAAAAATGAAAAGGCAGAGGATTATGTCCGAGGTGAAGGAACAAGATAAAACCCCAGAAAACCAGCTAAGTGAATTGGAGATAGGCAACCTTCCAGAAAAAGAATTCAGAATAATGATAGTGAAGATGATCCAGGATCTCAGAAAAGGAATGATGAAAATGCAAGAAATGTTTAACAAAGCGAGAAGATCTAAAGAACAAACAGATGAACAACACAATAACTGAAATAAAAAATACACTAGAAGGAATTAATAGCAGAATAACTGAGGCAGAAGAACAGATAAGTGACCTGGAAGACAGAATGGTGGAAATCACTGCTGAAGAACAGAATAAAGAACAAAGAATGAAAAGAAATGAAGTTAGTCTAAGAGACCTCTGGGACAACATTAAATGCCCCAACATTCACCTTATAGTGGTTCCAGAAGGAGAAGAGAGAGAAAAAGGACCTAGGAAAATATTTGAAGAGATAATTGCTGAAAACTTCCCTAACATGGGAAAGGAAACAGTCACCCAAGTCCAGGAAGCGCAGAGAGTCCCAGGCAGGATAAACCCAAGGAGGAACACGCTGAGACATATAGTAATCAAACTGACAAAAATTAAGACAAAGGAAAAATATTAAAAGCAAAATGGGAGGACTTCCTTGGTGGCACAGTGGTTAGGAGGACTTCTGTGGTGGCCCAGTGGTCAAGAATCTGCCTGCCAATGCAGGGGACACTGGTCCAAGCCCTGGTCTGGGAAGATCCCACATGCTGCAGAGCAGCTAAGCCCATGTGCCACAACTACTGAGCCTGCACTCTAGAGCCTGCGAGCCACAACTACTGAGCCTGCATGCCACAACTACTGAGCCTGCGTGCCACAGCTGCTGAGCCCGTGCACCTAGAGCCCATGCTCTGCAACAAGAGAAGCCACTGCAAGGTGAAGCCCGTGCACCACAACGAAGAGTAGCCCCCGCTCGCCGCAACTAGAGAAAGCCTGCTCGCAGCAATATTTTTTTTTGATTAGTCTCCCAGAGTAATGGAAATAAAAAAACAAATGGGACCTAATTAAGCTCAAAATCTTTTGCACAGCAAAGGAAACCATAAACAAAACGAAAAGACAACCCACAGAATTGGAGAAAATATTTGCAAATGATATGACCGACAAGGGATTGGTCTCCAAAATTTACAAACAGCTCATGAGGCTTAGTATCATCAAACAAACAACCCAATCAAAAAATGGGCAGAAGACCTAAATCGACATTTCTCCAAAGAAGACATACAGAAGAGGCACATGAAAAGATGTTCAACATTGCTAATTACTAGAAATGCAAATCAAAACTACAATGAGATATCACCTCATACCAGTCAAAATGGCTATCATCAAAAAATCCACAAACAATAAATGCTGGAGAGGGTGTGGAGAGAAGGGAACCTTTCTTCACTGTCAGTGGGAATGTAAATTGGTACAGCCACTGTGGAGAACAGTATGGAAGTTCCTTAAAAAACTAAAAATAGAGCTACCATATGATCCTGCAATCCCACTCCTGGGCATATATCCAGAGAAAACCATGGTCTGAAAGGATACATGCACCCCAATATTCATTGCAGCACTGTTTACAATAGCCAAGACCTGGAGGCAACCTAAATGTCCATCAACAGAGGAATGGATAAAGAACTTGTGGTACATATATACAGTGGAATATTACTTAGCCATAAAAAAGAATGAAATAATGCCATTTGCAGCAGCATAGATGGACCTAGAGATTGTCATACTGAGAGAAGTAAGTCTTACAGAGAAAGAGAAATATCGTATGATATCACTTATATGCGGAATCTTAAAAAAATGATACAAATGGGCTTATTTACAAAATAGAAACAGACTCAGAGAATAAACTTATGGTTACCAGGGGTAAGGGTGGTGGGGAAGGATAGTCAAGGAGTTTGGGATTGACAAAAAAAAAATTGTATATCACTATATTGTACACTTGTAACATATAATATTGTATGTCAACTATACCTCAATAATAAAGTAAAATAAAATAAAGTAAAATAAAAACGATGCCCACACATCACAATCATAATCAAACCAGTGGGAAAAAATTTGAAAGCATCCAGAGAAAAGTGCCAGGTTCCATACAGAGCAAAAAGGATTTGAACGATTACAGATTTCACATCAGAAACCACTATGGTCAGATTTATACTTCTGAAAAACAAGAAGAGCTAACCTGGACTTCTTCTGGATATATTCTTCAGGAATGAAAGCAAAATAGTCATTCTTAGAGGAAGGAACACTGAGAGAATGTGTTGCCTGCAGAACTGCTCTAAAAAAAATGATAAGGTAAGTTCTTCAGGCAGAAAGGAAATAATTCTAGAGGGAAACTTGGAAATTCAACAATAAAGGAAGAGCAAAAGGTGGTAAATATCTAAGTAAATGTAACAGCATATTTTTCTCATTTCCTCTTAAGTTCTTTAAAATATGTATGGCTGTTGAAAGCAAAAATAACAGTGTCTGGTTGGGCTTTTAATATATGTAGATGAATACATATAACAGCTACAATATGATGGGGAATGAGGGTGAAAGGACCTGTATGGTGATAAGGTTTCTGTGTTTCTCTTTAAAAAAAAAAAAAAAATTATTTATTTATTTGGGTGCTCTGGGTCTTAGTTGCGGCACACAGGATCTTCATTGCTTCATGCGGGATCTTTAGTTGCGGCATGCGAACTCTTAGTGGCATGCAAACTCTTAATTGCAGCATATGGGATCTAGTTCCCTGACCAGGGATCGAATCCAGGCCCTCTGCATTGGGAGCGTGGAGTCTTAGCCACTGGACCACCAGGGAAGGCCCCTGTGTTTCTTTTGAAGAGTTAAAATATTAACTCTGTGGAATTAGATGTGTGTATTACAATGCCTGCAACGGCCACTAAAAAAACGTGAAGATTTTCAGTTAGAATATCAATAGATATAATGGAATACTAAAAATATACTCCAAAAAGCCAACAGAAGGCAGGGAAGGGAAACTTGAATAGCAAACAATAGAGGGGATAAAGAGAAGACAAACAATAAAAGGGAAAATGTAAATACAGCCTTGTCAGTAATTACATTAAATATAAATGGTGAAAGCACAATTAAATGACAGAGATTGTAAGACTGGATTAACAACAAGTAAGACCCAAGTATATGCAGTCCTCAAGAGGTTCACTTAATACAGTGGTATGAATAGGTTAAAAGTGGTATAAATAAGTTAATAGGGTGAAAGAATGTATTATGCAAACATTCATCAAAAGAAAGCTTACATGGCTGCATTAGTCTCCTATTGGTGTTGTAACAAATTACCACAAACTTAGTGGCTTTAAGCAACACAAATGTGTTGTCTTACTGTTCTGGAGGTCACAGATACAAAATCAGTCTCAGTGGGCTAAAGTCGAGGTGTCAGCAGGGCTGGTTGCTCTTAGTGGCTCTGTGGTGAGAATCTGTTTCCTTGCCTTTTTCAGCTACAAGGGTCTGCCTGCATGCAGCACCTGGCTTGTGGCCCCTTCCTTCCACCACTCCAACCCCTGTTATCACATGTCCTACCCCTGATTCTGATCCTTTTGTCTCCCTCTTACAAGAAGCCTTGTGAATACACTGGGCTCACCCAGATTACCTAGGATAATGTCCCATCTCAAGATTCTTAATTTAGTCGCATCTGCAAAGCCCCTTTTTGCTATGTAAGGTAACATATTCACAGGTTGCAGGGATTAGGGCTTGGATATCTTTGGGACAGCAAGGAAGTGACATTACCTTCCTTGGTGGCTGTGCTATACAAGACAGTACAATAAAATGTATCAGAGGCCTTAGAGCAAGAAAATTATCAGGGGTAAAGATAAAAAGGTCAATTCATCAAGAAGACATAGTAATCCCAAATGTGTGCACACAAAACCGCAGAGCTTCAAGGTATATAAAGCAAAAACTGACAGAAATGAAAGGACAAGTAGATAAATCAACAGTTATAGTCAGGGACTTTGAGACTCCTCTCTTGGTAAGTGATAGAGCAAATAGATGGCCAATCAGCAAGGATATAGAAAACCTTGACTATACTATCAACCAACTTGACCTAACTGGCACACAGAGCACACTCAACCAACAGCAAAATACACCTTTTTCAAGTGTGCATGGGATACTGGCCAAGATAGTCTTTATCCTTGGCTATTAAACAAAGCTTAACAGATTTAAAAGAATTACTATCATACATCACTTCTTTTCTGACCCTAATGGAATTTAAGTTAAAATCTATTATTAGAAAGCTATCTGGAAAATCTTCAGCTATTTGGAAATTAAACAACACACTTCTAAATCATCCATGGTGAGGAACTCAAGGAAAATTGGAAAATATTTTGAACTGGATGAAAATGAAAATACACTAACCTTGTGAGATGCAGCTAAAGCAGTGTTTAGAAAGAAAGTAAGACCAGCAAGTGCTCATATTTAAAAAAAGAATGGTTTTTGGGACTTCCGTGGTGGTCCAGTGGTTAAGACTCTGCACTTCCAGTGCAGGGGGCATGGGTTCTATCCCTGGTTGGGGAACAAAGATCCCACATGCCTTGCGGTGAGGCCAAAAAAAAAAAAAAAAAGAAAGAAAGAAAGAAAGAATGGTTTCTAATCGCTAACCTAAGTTTTCATTTTAAGACACAAGAAAAAGAAGAGCAAACTCACCTCAAAGTAAACGTAATAAACATTAAAGGGCAGAACTCCATGAAACTGAAAACAGAAAAACAATAACAGAAATAAATGAAAGCTAAAGCCGATTCTTTAAAAAGGCCAATAAAATTGACAAACCACTAGTCAGAGAAATCATGGAAAAAAGAGGGAAGACACAATTTGCCAATATTTGGAATGAATGACAGGGTATCACTACAAACCCCACTGATATTAGTAGGGTAATAAGAAAATATTACAATTCTGTGTCCATAATTTTGACAACTCGTGAGAGACATAGACTACCAAAACTCACTTAAGAAGAAATAATCTGAATATTCTTTAAAAATATTAAAGGAATTGAATTTGTAGTTAAAACAACTTTCCAACAAAGAAGACTCCTGTCCAGAGTGGCCTCACTGGCATGTACTACTAAACATTTAGGGAAGAAATAATGCAATTTTACACAATCTCTTCCAGGAAATAGAAGGGAAGGAAACACTTTGCAGCAATTTTATGAGGTAAGCATTACTCCAAACTCAAATTAGGCAAAGACAGTACAAGGAAAGAGAGCTGCAGACCAATATCCCTCAAGAACATAGAAAAATTCTCACCAACATATTGGTATATGAAAGCCAACCATATCTGAAAAGGATAACATATCATAACCAAGTGTGATTTATCATCAGATGCCAGGCTGGTTCAATATTTGAAAACCAGTCAGGTTAATCCACCATGTTAATAGACTAACAAAGAAAACCCACATCATTATATAAGCATATGCACAGAACGATTTGATAAAATTAATAAAATGCCCAGCTATATAGGAATATAAGGGAACCTCCTTAATCAGATGGAGAGCGTCTGGGATCTACATTTACCTGATGTCATACCAAATGCTTTCCCTCTGTGTTTGGGAAGCAGACAATGATGCTCTCATGACTTCTGTTCAGAATTGGCCAGTGCAGTAAGACAAGTAAGAGGGAAAAGAAGCTTACAGATTGAAATGGAAGGAATAAAACTGTCTTTATGCCCAATCTACATGATCCTGTATGGAGGAGTTCCTAAGGAATCTACAAAAGAGCTTCTGCAACTAGTAGGTGAAGGAGCAAGTTCTCAAGATAAAAGATCAATATTCAAAAACCAATTGATTTCATTCCACAAATTAACAAAGGACAACTGGAAAGCAAAATTAAAACACAATACTATTTACTATAGCACCGAAAACCATGAACGTGTAGGAATAAACATAAGTATATATGTGTAAGATCTGAAGACTAAGAACTATAATACGTAGGTAAGAGAAATTAAAGAACAAAAAAAAAGATATACCACATTTATTGATTGAAAGACTCAGTATTTTAAGATATCAGCTCTCTCTAAATTGATATGTGTTCAAAGAAACACCAATCAAAATCTGAACTAGCTTTTGTAGCAATTGACACGCTGATACTAAAATGGAGGTAGAAATATGTAAGAGCAATAATAGCTCAAGAATTTAGAAAAGGAATAAAATTGGACGTCTTATTCCAAGACTTTCTATGGAAGGAGCAAATGTAGTGGACAGTGTGGAATTTGCATAAGGATAAGTAGAAAAAATAAACAACAGAGATCCCAGGAGTAAACACACATATATGATCAATTGATTTTTAACGAAGGAACAGAGTACTTCCTTGAGGAAAAGATAATCTTCTTAACAAATGTTTCTGGAAGAACTGGATATTTATTTGGAAAAAATGAAGCTTCACCTTTACCTCACACCATACACAATAATTCACATGAAATGGATCATAGATCTAATTGCAAAAGCAAAACCATAAAGTGTCTAAAAGGAGACATTAAAGAAAATCTCCACAACCTTGGATTAGACAAAGATTTCTTTCTTTTTTTTTTTAAGGCTTTATTGAATTTGTTACAATATTGCTTCTGTTTTATGTTTTGGTTTTTTGGCCGCGAGGCATGTGGGATCATAGCTCCCAACCAGGGATCGAACCCGCACCCCCTGCATTGGGAGGCGAAGTCTTAACCACTGGACCACCAGGGAAGTCCCAAACAAAGATTTCTTAAGAAAGGTACAAAAAGCACAGAAAACAACAAAAACAAAAGATTTATTGGACTTCATAAAATTAAAAACTTTTGTTCTTCAGAAGACTGTGTTAGGGAACTTCCCTGATGGTCCAGTGGTTAAGACTCTGCACTTCCACTGCAGGGGGCGAGGGTTCCATCCTTGGTCAGGGAACTAAGATCCTGCATGCCACATGGCGCGGCCAGAAAATAAATTAAAAAAAAAAAAAAAAAAAAGACCGTGTTAGGTAATGGAAGAAACAAGCCAAGACTAAGAGAAAATATATACAGTATATATATATATATATATATATATATATATATATATATATATATATATATATATATATATATAGTGTGTGTGTGTGTGTGCACGAGATAAAGGATTTGTATGTAGAATAAATAAGGACTTTTACAAATAAATAATAATAAAACCTTCCCACTTGAGCAAAACAGTTTAAACAGACATTTCTCAAAAGAAGATATATAAATGACCAATTAGCACATGAAAAACTGCTTAACATCTATAATGATTAGAGAAATGAAAACTCAAATGAGTTACCAATAAAGTTGATGAATCAAAAAATTATACTGCACCGAAGAGGGCAGATACAGAAGAGTACAGACTTTATAGTTCCATTTTTATGAAATTCTAGACCTGGTAAAACGAATTCCTAGTGAGGGGCACTGCTTGCTGTTTGGCTCAGTGTGGGTTTGGAGACTGTAGGTTGACTAAAAGGTCACCATGGAATTTCAGGAGTGATGGCAATGTTTCATATGTTGATTGTGGTGACAGTTGCTACGTGAATTTCTACATTTGCCAAAGCTGATCAAGCAGCACAAAGGGGGTCCATTCCACGTCTCAATATACATACACATGCATACTAGGCAGGCTCAACCAGTGTCCATCCCACCAGGATGAAGTCAACCTGCAACCACGTGTCTGATTTGCTTCCATAAGAAATGATACAATGTTAAGGACTCAAGTGTTCCTTTCCTCTGGTGACACAACACACATCAGCAGTATCTGTAGTTAGGTCACTCCCGGTGAATGGCAGTCAGTCCCCGAGTCCAGGCTCGTGACTAGCCTCCATCTCTGTCTCCACGGCCATCCTTCAAAGGCCCAGTGTGTCAGCAAGGAGGCAGAGGCTGGCAAACATCCACGCAACCAGGCGTCCTGTCCCCTTGGCTGTTAAGGACCCTGTCTGCAGTGAGGCTCTGGGGGGGACGTTAATACCTCATTGAAAGACCACGTGCCTTGTGCCCACTCCTGTACCCACTCCTCCTTCCTGGATATCCTTGTCTCCTCCCGCTCAGTTCCCCTGACTGTCTAGGCAGGGCGGTTGCTCCCGTCCCCGGGTCTGTGTACATCTTTCCCTCTACCCTGTTCTCTATCCACACACACAAAAGGTGTTATCCTGTTCATCACCCAGGTGTCTGCCCCCTGAAAGCATTTTCCCTCATTAGTATCTTTCAGGTACAGGGCTGTAGAGCAACACCACCCCCAGACCTGACGCTGCCCAGACGTGACCCAGGCCGTAAAGCTGCAGAGGACAGCTGAGGGAGGGATGTCACCATGACAGGTAGCTGTGGAGGTATCCTGTGCCTCTAACCCCTGTCTTTGTGGGGCTTACCTTGTTCTCCAGACCTATTCCTGGCCCCAGGTTTACCACTCATCCAACAGTGGGTTGCAACCCAATGACTTGGTGGGAATGACAACCCCTGGCTCATCACGGGAAGTTCCAGCTGCACAGACACTTGATGTCTCTTTGTCAGTCAGTCAGTGTCTGTTGGGAACCCGGAGCCTGCCAGGAGCAGTTTTTGCTTTGATTAATTAATTAATTAATTATATTTTTGGCTGCGTTGGGTCTTTGTTGCTGCGCCCGGGCTTTCTCTAGTTGCAGCGAGCAGGAGCTACTCTTCGTTGTGGTGCACGGGCTTCTCATTTCGGTGGCTTCTCTTGTTGCGGAGCACGGGCTCTAGGCACGCAGGCTTCAGTAGTTGTGGGGCACGGGCTTCAGTAGTTGTGGCTTGTGGGCTCTAGAGCTCAGGCTCAGTTGTGGCGCACAGGCGTAGTTGGTCCGTGGCATGTAGGATCTTCTGGGATCAGGGCTCAAACCCATGTCCCCTGCATTGGCAGGCAGATTCTTAACAACTGCGCCACCAGGAAAGTCCTTAGGAGCAGTTTTTTAAGTGGCGTCTAGCTCTCTGTTGCAGGTGGTGGATGTGGTGACATGAACCCATAGGGCTAAACGTCACCTCTGCCACTGGGGCTCAGCAGAGAATTCACACAGCCTCCGGTACACCCGGATACCTGGGGTCCTGGTACTGCAGCCTGAAGCTACTGCAGAGCCCCACCTTCCTGGGGGCTCCACTCAGACCTGCAAGCTTCTCAGTAACCTGAGAAGTCACTTGTTTTCTCGAGGATGATATATGCTGCTTCCACAAGGCAAGAATGCATACCCAGAATTGTGCCTCTTTCTCAGCGTTAGGTGTTGCGAGGTGCAATGGCACGTGCTTTACTACACAGGGTGTGTCTTGGCAGCCCTCAGAGAATAGGACCTCTATAAAGGTCACTGCTTTGGCAGGTTCTGCATCTTTGAATTTCCCTTTCTTTCTTTCTTTCTTCCTTCCTTCCTCCCTCCCTCCCTCCCTCCCTCCCTCCCTCCCTCCCTCCCTCCCTCTCTCTCTCTCTCTCTCTCTCTCTCTTCTTTCTTTCTTTCTTTCTTTCTTTCTTTCTTTCTTTCTTTCTTTCTTTCTTTCTTTCTTTCTTTTCCCTCCTTCCTTCCTTCCTTCCTTCCTTCCTTCCTTCCTTCCTTCCTTCCTTCATCTCCCACCATATGGAATACATACCAGAGTACTCTCCACCCTCTAACCATCAGGTCCAATTAGCAAGATGTCATCAACGTTGTGGACAAATGGGATGTTCTGCCCAATGTCACGATGCCGAGGGTCTCTTTGGACTGTGCTGTGAAAGAGGGAGAGTTAATTTCTCTCTGGACAAAGTATGAACGTGTACTGCAGTCCATCCTAGGTGAAGAACGGCTTCTTAGTTACCAGATCCACAGCTGCCTAGAAATGACCAAAGGCTGACTGATTCTGTTCTAGGAAAAATATGCATCCCGCACAGCAGCTGTGACAGGGCTTAGCGCTGGGTGAAGTCTGAGGCCCTCCACCACCAACCACCCCTGATCCGCTCACTTTCTGCAGGGGCCAGGCTGGGGTACTAAGCAGGGGTGCGATGGGCCACCACCACTCCCTCCCTTAAGTCTTTGAGGGCAGCAGTAACCTCTGCTATTCCACCTGACCGCAGGGTTGTTTTTGATTTACCATACACTGGGTTATATGAAAGTTATATTGTTTTTTTGTTCATACCGGGCAGCTTGCAGGATTTTAGATCCCCGACCAGGGATTGAACCTGCACCCTGGGCAGTGAAAGCGCAGAGTCCTAACCACTGAACCTCCAGGGAATTCCCTGGAAAGTTATATTGTTAAGTATACAGATTCTGCTTCCTTTCTTTAAAGACTGTGTAACTATGTTTTGGAAGTTGATTAAATGACTTTGTGGTTCAGCTTTGTGGTTCTTTTCAAGGCTTAAAAAAAAAAATCTGCTTTTGGGTACATCCTAGGATTAGTTTGGTCTTACTGTGAAGGGTAGGTCTGCTTGTGATAAATCCTCTCAGTTTTCCTTCACCTGAGATTGTCTTTATGTCCCCTTCATTCCTGAAGGATAGTTTCACAATGCATAACATTGGGGATCGACAGTTCTTTTCTTTCAGCACCTGAAACTGTTGTGCCACTACCTTCTGATAAGTCCAAGGTCACGTGAGTGGCGGGTTCCCTCCACAGTGAGGAGGCATTTCTGTCTCACTGCATTCAAGGAACTTCTTCCTCTTTTTCTGGATTGTGATGAGTCTTGGCATGGATTTCTTGGGGCTCATCCTGTTTGGGGTTCACTGCGTTTCATGAATGCATAGACTCATGGCTTCTGCAAAGTTTGGGGAAATTTCAGCCATTATTTCTCGAATAGTTTTCCAGTCTCATCCTCTTTCTCCTCTGCTTTTAGGACTCAGATCCCAGGGATGTGAGGTCATTGAGACTCCGTTCTCATGCTTTTCCAGAATATGTGCTCACTGGTGTTCAGACTGAGTAATTTTTATCCTTGTATCTTTACATCATTTCCTCTGTTGCCTCCATTCTGCTGTTGGGTCCGTCCATCCATGGAGCCTTTTATTTTAATTATTGTATCTTTCAGATCTGAAATATCCATTCCGTTCTTTTTTAAAAATTTATTTGTTTTATTTTTGGCCACGTTGGGTCTTCGTTGCTGCGCGTGGGCTTTCTCTGGTTGCGGCGAGCGGGGGCTACTCTTCGTTGCGGTGGGCGGGCTTCTCATTGCGGTGGCTTCTCTTGTTGTGGAGCACGGGCTCTAGGCGTGCGGGCTTCAGTAGTTGTGGCTTGCGGGCTCTAGAGTGCAGGGTCAATAGTTGTGGCTCAGGGACTTAGTTGCTCTGCGGCATGTGGGATCTTCCTGGACCAGGGCTCGAACCCGTGTCCCCTGCTTTGGCAGGCGGATTTTTAACCACTGCATCACTAGGGAAGTCCTCCGTTGTGTTCTTTATGTCTTCTCTTTCTTTGCTGGGCCTTTCTAGTTTTTTAGATTTATTTTAAGCATGTGTGTAATTGCTCCTCAAAGCATTTTTATTATGGCTGTTTTAAAATCCTTGTCAGAAAATTCCAAAATCTGTGTCATCTCAGTGTTAGCAGCTGTTAAGGATGGTTTTTTCTCACTCAAGATGAGATTTTCCTGGTTCCTGTTGTGACAAATGATTTTTCAAATTAGACCTGGTCATTTTGGATATTATGTTTTGAGAGTCTGGGTCTTATGTAAATCTTGTTATAGAAGGACTTTTCTTACACGTGGCTGGGGCACTGACTCATTACTGCCAGGTGGATGGGGCAGTCCAGGTACCCTACTCGGTCTCCTTTGACACCCACTGTGTCATTCCTGGGGTCTTAGCAGTCTTAGTGTGTCTGCCGCCTTCTCTCTACCCTTCAGAGTACAGGTAGACCTTGGAGATATTGCAGGTTCAGTTCCAGACCACAGCAATAAAGCAAATATCACATTAAAGCGAGTCCCACAGTTTTTTGTTTTCCCAGTGCATATAAAAGTTATGTTTACACTATACTGTAGTCTGTTAAGTGTGCAATAGCATTGGTCTAAAAACACAATGTACATACTTTAATTAAAAAATAATGCTGTTGGGGACTTCCCTGGTGGCGCAGTGGTTAAGAATCCACCTGCCAATGCAGGGGACATGGATCGATTGCTGGTCTGGGAAGATCCCACATGCCGCGGAGCAACTAAGCCCATGCACCACAACTACTGAGCCTGCGCTCTAGAGCCCGCACACCACAACTACTGAGCCCATGTGCTGCAACTACTGAAGCCCGTGCACCTAAAGCTCATGTTCCCCAACAAGAGAAGCCACTGCAATGAGAAGCCCATGCACGGCAACAAAGAGTAGCCCCGCTCGCCACAACTAGAGAAAGCCCCACGCGCAGCAAGGAAGACCCAACACAGCCAAAAATCAATAAAATAATAATAATAATAATAATGCTGTTGGAAAAATGGCACTGATAGGCTTGCTTGATGTGGGTTGCCACAAACCTTCAATTTGTAAAAACAAAAACAAAAACAAAAAAATCCCTGCAATATCTGGGAAGTACAATAAATGGAATTATGCCTGTATTCTTATGTTTGTTGTGTATGTAAAGTCCAGGAGTTTTACTGTGCTTTGTGGGGGGTTAGGGAGACATACTTCTATTTTCTCCTGCTCCAAAACTGGAAGTCTGAAATGCAACTGACTTTTATATATTGATGATGTTCCCAGTGACGTTAGATAAATTCTTTTCAAATTCGAATAATAGGTCCTTATTCTATTTTGGATTTTCCACTCACACAATTTTGTAATCTTGAGCAATACAGTTTTATTCCGTCCCTCAGTGCCTATCACTTTTTTTTCTTTATTTAATTGGTTGGTTCTTCCAGGCCTGCTGAATAGAAGGGTAATAGTGAACGTTCTTGGCTCAGTCTCAATTGCAGACAGAAAGATTGCACGTTTTTACCTTTAAAGTTATACAATTTTTATTTATTTATTTATTTATTTATGGCTGTGTTGGGTCTTCGTTTCTGTGCGAGGGCTTTCTCCAGTTGCGGCAAGCGGGGGCCACTCTTCATCGCGGTGCGTGGGCCTCTCACTATCGCTGCCTCTCCTGTTGCGGAGCACAGGCTCCAGACGCGCAGGCTCAGCAATTGTGGCTCACGGGCCCAGTTGCTCCGCGGCATGTGGGATCCTCCCAGACCAGGGCTTGAACCCGTGTGCCCTGCACTGGCAGGCAGACTCTCAACCACTGCGCCACCAGGGAAGCCCCCGTTTTTACCTTTAAAAATGATTTCTATTGTAGATTTTAAAAGATGCTTTTACAAATAATAGGAAATTCCCTTTTATTCCTGAGTTTTTTTCATTATAAATTGGTGATGTATTTTATCAGAAGCTTTGCATCTGTTGATATGATGATTTTAAAAATTTCTTCTTTTAATGTTTGAATTGTATTGATTGATTTCTGAGGATGAAACGACCCATGCATTCCTTAAAAAAAAATACCTGCATGTTCATGATATATTACTCATTTTATATAGCAATGAATCTTGTTTGTGAGTATTTTGTTTAGGAAAACAAAAAATAGAAAAACAGAGCTTCCTGTGATTTTCCCATTTTGTAGTTTCTTTGTCAGGTTTTGGTCTCAATTTTTTTCTGGCCCGACAAAAGGTGTTGTGGGGAGTATTCCTTTCCTTCCCTATTCTCTGCAGAAGATTGTGTAAGTTTGGTATGTGTGTGTGTGTGTGTGTGTGTATTTCAGAAGTGCATACGTGTTCAGAAGCATTCACCAGTGAAGCTTTCTGGACTCAGAGTTCACTTTTTGGGAAAATTTTAAATCACAGAGTCAACATATTTAATATATACAACAGTCCAGATTTTCTATTTATCCTAATGTCCATCATTTTGGTAAATTATATTTTTGAGAATTTTTGTCCATTTCATCTACATTTTCTAATACAATGGCATAAATTGTTCATAAAATTCTTTATTTATATAAAGTCTATAGGATCTGCCGTAGCGTCATGACAATAGTAAAGCGTGCCTTCTCTCTTTTTCCCTTGGTCATTGTGCCTAGGGTTTATACGTGTGATTAATGTTTTCAAGAATGAAGTTTTTTGGCTTTATTGATTTTTCTCTACTTTTTGTTTGTCCTCATTAGTAGCTACTCTTGTCATTGTTATTTCCCTGCTTCTACCTTCATTTGGAATAATTTGCTATTCTTTTTCAAAATCATTGGTAATTGAGAAGTCTGTTGCTTTTTTTCTAAAATGTAAGGATGTTAGTTATCTTTGAGGGTAGAATCAGGTGACTGCCAAAGGGTCCCAGGGGCTCCTGGTGGTCTGTGTTGGGAGTCCAGGCTGTCTGATGGTCGTTAGGTGGTGTCCACTGCAGGCAGCTCCTGTGCCTTCCGGGGTCCGTGCAGTCTTCCTCCCTGGAGCGTGGGGTCTGGGTCCTTCCTGGGCTAGCGGACGGCGAGAGCAGCATACACGCTGGGCTCTGCTGGGGGCTCCCCTGACTGGGGGGCAGGGGGTGCAGTCTCCCGTCTGAAGGTCGAGTGGTTCAGCTGGGCATAGGTCACATCCTGGGGGGCTTCAGATGCCGCGGCCTGCGGTGGGGGAGAGGGAGGGTGTGTGGTTGGGGTGGGGGAAGCCTGGGGGCCGGGACAGGATGGGACCCACCTGACTGTCCCTCTGCCCGTCCTCTTCCGCTTGTCTGTCCTTCGTGTCCAGCAATCTCCCCGACAGGGAGGAAGGAGAGGTGGCCACCCCCTGCCTTAGTCTTGATCTTGAGTGGTTCACCTGGGCGTACGTCCCCTCCTGGGGGTCTGCATCCTGCCTGTTCAGCTGGAGGGAGAGAGTGGGACAGAAAGGGGACTTCCTGTATCCGCTGTGATCTCCTCCCATCAGCTTTCCGCTGTGTTGCCAGAGTGATGCTTTAAAACCTTAGATCAGGTCACTTTCCTGATGGAAACTCTGGGGACTTCCTAACACCTTGGAGCCTCTGGATTCTTTCTGCGGTTCTGATTTCTGTATTAACACGTTATCTCTCTTGCTCATTTGGCTCCAGCCGCACAGCCATCTTCTGGCAAAAGCATGTCCCTGCCTCAGGACCTTTGCACTTGCTGCCCCCCCACCATGCACTCTGTCACCTTCTCTTGCTTTACTTTCCTTATCTTGACCTTGCATTCTAGGACGCTACCTGCTTCTTTACATTTAGTCTCTCTCCCCCACCAGGTGAGCTCCCTGCTGCACCTGCAGCACCTACAGGGAGCCGGGGGGATGTGCTCTCCTTGTGCACCACTTTCGGGTGAACGAAGAAAGGGGGGCCTGGGGACTTCCAGGTGATTCACTTAGTCACAAATCCTCTTGAGACGCGGGGCTTCTCTGCAATGCCAGAAGGTCAGACAGAGGACGAGGAGCCAGGAAAGGGGACCCCGAAGGAGGGGCCGTGAGGTCACAAGGAAGCAGGAGGGGTGGAGGTACAGCAGGACGACCCAGGAAGCCCGGAAGGAGAGGTCAGTGTGGGACGCTGCTGGAGCTGGGGTGTGAGGACAGAGCCGTGTCCACTGGACTGAGTTTGGCAACAAGAAGGCTTTGGGGGCCTGGACAGGAGCAGGGGTCTCACCGGCTGGTCCAGCTGCACCCCGTCCTCAGGCTGTGTGTCCTTCACGGCAGCATCTGCTGGGGCGGAACAGGGTGTGTATCGCTTGGCGGGATTCCCTGAGGTCCCTCAGGGCTGGAGCCCCCGCAGTGCATCCAGAAGGGGCCACGGAGACCCAGGGGTGAGGTGAAGTGTGGGGTTTCAGTCCGCACCCCCTGAGCCCACCCCTTCCCAGCCTTCCCCTCCCCCACTGCCTCCAGAACCCTCTGTCCCCCACCCCGTCCTCTTCTGCTCACAGAGGGCCTGGTCCTGGGCGGCGGCGGCTGGGCAGGAGCTGGGGAGGAGGCGGGCGTGTTAGGGGGAGAATGAGGGGGAGCTGCGGGCGGGGTGGACCTGGGGGTCTTCGGGGCGGGAGTTACCTGCTCTGCAGGCCTCTGTCCTTGGGCTGTGGGTCTGTAGCCCCTGCGGGAGGGTGGAAATCAGCCTCGCCCTGGGCTGGGGCAGATGACAGAGGCTCGGCCCTGGGACTGTTACGACCCCCGCCCCTCACACGGGATTCAGGAGGAAAGGAGGAGACCTGAACTCATACTTGCGTACATGTTTCAACAGTACATGAGATTGAAAAGGAGGAAAATACCTTAAATTATACATGTCAGCTGACAGTACGTGTTTTCTTTCTAGATTTTTGAGTTTCAGACTCTGGACAATCTTTTTCTAAGCTGACCTTGCCCATCTCTTAGGTTTCCCTTTGGCTGGTGACCTAAGTCCACCACGTCCAGGGGCCTGGGTCACCCCGTTCCCTACTCACCCGACTTCCTGTGTCTGCTCTGACCCCGGTGTCGGATGAGGAGGAAGAGGAGGACGAGGAGCAGCAGGACGAAGGCCACCGAGACCCCGATCAGAACGTTCAGGTGCCATTTCAGACCTGGGGCACCTGTGACGTCATGAGTGAGCCCAAGATGCCACTTAATTGAGTGCCTACTGTGTGCAGACTTGTGCTGGGGTCTGTGCATTTATCTCCTCTAACCCACTCCACCCATTTTATAGACGAGGAAACTGAGGCACAGAGAGGAAAACCATGAGCCCCAAGTGACTCAGCCTGGACGTGGCAGAGCTGGGATTAGAACCCAGGGCTGTGGGCTCCCTGAGCTGTCCTCCTGCTGCGCCCCGCCCAAGGTGGACACCAGCTTTGTGCTCTGGGGGCTCCTCATCTGCAGGGGGGTCTGCAGGGCTACATGGGGTGGACTCTGTGTCTCTCCCCAGGATTCCTACCCCACCCTGCAGGGCCCTGATGCCCTTGGGAAGGTCCGGGCTGGGCTGGGGCTCTGCCCTCCTGAGCTCTGTGAAGCCCGCCCGTCATTTCATCTCACCTCACAGCAGGCCTGTGAGCATGGTGGGACCAAGGAGCTTACAGACCACGAACCTGAGACTCAGAGGAGAGAAACCACCTGCCCAGGGCCCACAGCAGGAGTGCAGAGCTAGGTCTGAACCTGGAGTCTGACTCCAGCCCTTGCTCCTTCCACTCAAGCTGGGCTCCCTGAGCTGAAGGGGGAGGGCCTGGACGCCCTGGGCCATTGTCCTGCCCCCCCTCCCCCTCCCCGTACAATGCCACCATCACTGCAGCGGAGGGGACAGGCCCCCGTACAGTCACATCCTCAGGGGCCTCCCTGTGAGGCCTCCTCTGCTGGGGGGTCACAGCCAGAAGTCAGAACTGAAGGAAATCTAAGCTCTGGGCCACGATTCTCTGCTTTTACACTTGGAGAAACTGAGGCCCAGGCAGGGGAAGGGGGTCCAAGTCAGCGTCTCCACAGGTGCCTGAACCAAGGGCATAACTCAGCCCTGCCCCCCTGGACCCAGCACCATGTCCCACAGACCCTCACTCATCTGTCTGCGGGCCTGGCTCCGTGGGGGGGGAGGAGCTGATCCTCAGAGCCTCCTGGGGGTCAGGACGGGGGTCAGGGGTCAGGGGTCAGGGGCTGCTTCGATCCTTATCAGCCTTGCTGCTCCTGCCCCAGGATGGGCCCCGACATTCCCTCTCCATGACCCACCCCCCTTCATCCACCAGCCTCAGAGCCCCTGGAGCCCTGGGGTCCTCCTGGCGTCTCTGCTTGACCCCCAGCCTGTCCTTGAGGATCTGAGGGCATTAGATCCTCCCAGAGACTCTGAAACTGCCTTGGGGTGGCCTGTGCTCCCTCTGAGCAGAGAGGCCTCAGGGACTCCCCAGTTGTTGAACTGGGGCCTGTTGGTGGGGGGCTGGGGCCCCCTGCGTGTCCTGGGAATGAGGACAGGAAGGGAGTGGGGCTGACCCTGGAGTCCCCACCTCACCAAACCTTTTCCTTACACCTGCCCTGTGGTCTCCTCTACAGTCGTCAGGTTCTGGATCCCAGGCGAGGTGAGAAGGTGTGGGAGGGGATGGGAGGGCCTCTGAGGGGCAGAACCCCTCTGGGTGACCCTCCCTCACAGCCCCCTCACTCACACCCCAGCCCAGGGTGCTCAGGGGACAGAGCCCTGAGCTGACTGAGTCTGAAGGGACAGGGTCAGGGTCCCTCACCTGAGACCACGAGCTCCAGGGGGGCACTGGCGTGTGACAGCAGGTAGGGGTTACTGCTGAGTGAGCTGTAGCACCTGTAGGTCCCACTGTGGGCTGAGGTCACAGGACTCATGGAGAATTCGGCCTGGAAATGCGGACCTCGGTACTTTGATCTAAGACGCAGTGGGGGACGGGCCGCCCCCTCCTTGGACAGAAGGAAAGTTTCCTTTGTGCTCCCTGACTGACACAGCAGGGTCACGTTCTCTCCTGAGGCCACCACGGGGCCCGGCTGCACCGAGAGGGAGGGCGTGTCAGGGAACCATCCTAGAGAGAGGAAGGGGGGTGAGGGGCTGCCCGCCCCCCTGGTTCTGAACTGCGACTCAGCAGGGCCTCCCTGAGGCCCCTCATCGCTGTCTGTCTCTGTTTTCTCTGAGTCTCTCCCTCTCCCTGCCCACCCCCGTCTCCCTCTGTCTCTCTCCCTCCCTGGTGACCCCGCACGCCTGGTCCCAGCATCACCACCTGGGGCCCCCCCGGCAGGGCCTGTGCAGAGTCGGGGTCCCTGACCGACCTGCTGGCTCCTCACCTGCCACCAGGACGTCCAGGGGGTCACTGGGGGCCGACCACTCGGAGGAGAGGTTGTGCCCACCGTAGCATCTGTACCGGCCCCCGTGGGTGCTGGTCACCGGGCCCAGGGGGAAGTCGGCCTGCGAGAGCCCAGCCTGGGGCTGCCGGCCAGGGCGCTGGGGGAGGGCCTGTCCCCCCTCCTGGGACAGAGCGAATCTGTCGTAGCCGACGTCAGAGCGACACTGGAGGGTCAGGCTCTGTCCAGAGGCCATGACAGGGCCCTGCGGGGTCAGGAGGGAGGGCTTCCCAGACACACCTGGGGGAAGACCAGCCCTGGGCTGTAGGGGCTGGTTCCTCCCGTGAAGCCCCTTCTCCCGTCCTGGTCCCCAGGCCTCACTGTCGCTCACACTCTGTGTCTCTGTCCTGTGCGCCCCACTCCCCCCTCACCCCACCCTCTCATCTGGGACAATCCTGGGAGCAAAGCATCTAATAATCTGTCTCGTGCCTCAAAGTGGGTGAGGCCAGGGTGGGACTTCCTCACCTGGGACCAGGAGCTCCACGGGGTCACTGGGGGCCGACCACACGTGGGGGGTGTCCCTGTTAAAGCCGTGGCATCTGAATGTCCACCTGTGGCTGGGGGTCACGGGACCCACGGGGTGCAGGGCCTGGGTCTGCCTGTAGGGGCTTCGCTGTGCATCCAGGGTCCAGGAGGACTTGGGTTCTCCTTCCTTAGTCAGAATGAACCCGTCCCATCCCTGCCATGAGCTACACTGGAGGGTCACGTTCCCTCCCGAGGTCACCACAGGGCTTGGCAGGGCTGAGAAGGTGGGTTTGCTGTGGGCCACTAGGAGAGAAGGAAGGAGCTTGTGAAATGGGGCTCACACCCCTCTTCCCTCCCCCAGGGCTGGGCTGTGAGAGGGACACACCCCTGAGAGCAGACCCCCTTCCTGAGGGCAGAGCCTGAGGCCGGGACCCCCGAGTGTCCTCTCACCTGTCACCACCAGCTCCAGGGGGTCACTGCGCTCTGACCAGCCAGTGGGGCTGAGATAATAACAGTGGTATCTCCCTGCGTCGGGCTGTGTCATGTGTGGGATGGAGAACTTGCCCTTGTCCCTGGGCTCCAGTGGGGGCTGTCTGTCCCGGGGAGCTGAGCTTCCCTCTTTATCCAAACGGAACTCCCGGGCCCCCAGGGTCCCCTGACAGCAGATGGTCACGGGGCTCCCCCAGGGGATCACAGAGCCTGGCTCAGCCCAGATTGTGGGTTTGGGGAGGGTCCCTGGAAGGACGTCAGAGGCTGGGTCACAAGGCATCCTCACCCCCAGGTCCCCAGCTCTCAGCCCCAAACCTCCCAGACTCCCCCTCCTTCAGCCCAGAACCGCTGTTCCCCATCCCCATTGCCTGGGGGTGGCCCCTTGTCCCCCTGAGCAGGAGGGAGCTGGGACACCTGGGGACAGACTCACCTGCCTGCACGTGGGTCCTCAGGCCCACACGCAGCCCTGGAAGAGAGAGCCCTGTGAGAGATTTGCCCTGAACCCTGAGCAGCGCCTCTCCTCCCCGTGAGCCTCCTGAGTCCTGGGGTCTCCTGACAGAGCAGCCTGGCTGTGGGGGGGGGGGTGTCCCTCCGTGCCTAGGGCTTCCCCTCCCCCTCCTCCATCTCACCGAGGCAGAGCAGGGCCGTGAGGCTGGGGGTCATGGCGTCTCGTCCCTGTGGTCCAGGCGGTGCAGATGGAGGAGACCACGGTGCCCTCAGGACGGAGACCCGAGGGTGTGTCCACTGGGAGTCTGGTCCTCCCCGTCACGGGGCTGTCACGTCAGCAGCCCCACAGGAAGGGGAACTGCCCCTGCTTGACAGCCTGGCTCTCATTCCCATGACAGACCCGGTGTCTTCCTGAGACGCCCCTTCCAGGTGAGGGTGACCCGGGCATGTCCTTCCCTCTCAGAGCCTCGCCGTGGGGTCTCCTTCATCCTCAGCCCGTCCATCAGCACGTCCCTGTGGGGGCCTCACCATGGACAGGGGTCACCGAGGCCCTGGAGATGCTTCAGGGAGGATGCAGGTTCCTGCTGCCCCGCAGAGCTCAGATCAGCAGAGACGCACGTTTAACATCTACCTACAGGTCAGTGGAGGTCAACGTGGCAATGAGCACAGAGGAGAAGTTCAGGGAAATAAGGAAGGAAACGTGCCTGCTCCCCTGGCCCCGCGGTGTGGGTTTGCTTTCTACCTCAGCCCCCTTCAGGGACTTCTCCATTTTTCTTGAAACAGCGTCCGCCCCACCTTCCTGGGAACAAGCCCCTGAGTCGTTCCTGCCTGCTTGGTGGCCCTTGATCCTTGGACAGGGCTCTCCTCCCCGTCCTGTCATCCTGCCTGGAAGCTTGGGGGACGTTGAGTTGAGTTAGAGGTCTCACTTTGAAGGAAGACATCTCTATTTCAGTCTGTCCCCACTGCTCTTGTAACCTTGAGGGCAGTGCCCTTTCTGAGCCTGAGTTTCCTCCTCTGCATGTTGTCATGAGCCCCACTCCTCGGAGTGGCTGTGAGCTCAGTGGTGTCAGGGTCATTGCAGGATCGTCATTGTTAATTTCCAGAGCAGGTGACAACAGGAGTGGGTGGGACAGGAAAGGATCCTGGGCTCAGACTCCACGGCAAAGTGGGTGATTGTGGTGCCCACCCAAGAGCCCTCCTTGCTCCTAACACTGAGAAATGCTATTTTGAATATTTCTGAAACACGTACCCACAGACACGTGCAGAAAAAGAGAAAGAAAGTTTCCCAAATGGAGAGGGAACCAGAGCAAAGAAGAGGGAACTAGGCTGAGTGGCCCCCGCTGGCCGGGATCATCAGGGGGTCATAGGGAGGAGGTTCCCACCTGTGTGGACAGAGAGAGGGACCCAGGGCCTCACAGGCGGGGAGGGGTCAGGGCTCCAGGTGAAGGCTGAAGCTGCGGCCCCCCTTCCCCGCGTTTCTGGACGGGCACTGGGTTGGCTCTGCTCGCTGCCCCAGGCCCGTGGTCAGCATTGAGCCACCTCCCCTGTGTGGCATGAAACAGACTCAGTCCGGGATTGTCAGCCATGGGCGTCCCCTCGTGGGAGTGTGAGGGTCCCATTGGACCATCCCCGAGGGCACAGCTGTGAGCAGGTGCTAAGTCTGAGACGGTGGAGAGCCCGGGGCAGGAGCGGCTGCAGAAGTCTCCCCTGGTCGCCTGACGCCCAGCACAGCCCTGGGAGAAGCCTTCTAGGAAAGATCGGGGGTGTGAGGGGAGCGCCTTTAACAGGAATGGACATCACAGTGACCCAGTAATGATGACAGTGCTACGGACAGCCGTCTGCTGACACGTGGGGGTGTCCTAGGCAAGGAAATAGAGTCAGTAGGAAACCAATAAAGAGGTGAAAAAAATATATAGAACATACTTGATGTGAATATCTTGATTGTATAACAACACAATGAGTGACTTTGCTGAAATAAAAATATGAAAAAAAAGAATCAGTAGGAAAATACGACAGTCGATTTAAATTAAGCATGTTTACATATCTGAAAAAGAAAGGGAGGCAGCCATACGGATTATTTTATAGAAGAACTGGCAGTTATTGAAAAGAGTTAGAAAAGGTAGAGATGAAAAATCCAGTAGAATCAACACATTAAAAAATGTCATCCCATCAAGGACAAGACAGCTGAGGGACCCATTATGAAACTGAATACAGTATTGAGGAAATGTTCCAGAATGAAGGTTAGAGAGACCAGAAATGGAAATTCAAGATACTTGGGGAATAGAATGAGGAGGGCCAACGAACGTCATATCTGTTGTAAGTGTCAGAAGGAAAGGTCATGACATACAACAACAGCCAAAGACATAAAGAACTGAACCTTTTTCAGAGATGAGGACAGGCCAGCTAAGTGCTAGGACGCATGTATTTAAAGTGACATCTGTATCTTGACCCTTCATGGTCAATTAAGAAAATGAAGGTTAAATTAAAAAAAAAAGTATCTCAGACTGAACTGTACACTTCGAAACGGTTAATTCTGTTTTGTGTAAATTTCAACTGAAAAAAATCAAGGACGACTGTCCTGGGGCCCTACAAATGTCCTGAAACTACTTCCTGTAGAAAATGCAAATTACCATTAAGAGAATGACAAGCTCATTGGGACAAGACTACCCCCTACCAAAAGGCGATGCCAGAAGATATTGGAGAAATACCTTCAGGGAATTCATTGGGAAGAATTCTACACTGAACCAAATTATTTTTAAGGGACAAAAGTGAAAGGCTCATCAGAGGGTAAATCCCTAAATACGAGGAGATTCCAGGCACCACGTCTGACCTGTGGGAGCTGCGTCCATTCCGCTAAGCCCACCACGTCAGGCTGAGTCTTCCTGAGAGATAAGGAGGGTTCTGGGGGGATGGATCCCTTACCCATCACACGTATGTTCCTCTCCTCGTAGCTGAATCACACACTTAGTTTGAAATAAGAAATGTTTTCAAGTAACTTGATAAAGAGAGAATGAGAGTGAAAGAAGGCATTTCCAGAGACGCAAGTTCTTAGATATTTTACTATTTTCACACTCAGTGAAAGGAATACTAAGAGATGTAATGGAGAAAGTGAGATGTAATATGAGAAAAAAAGCACCGAAAAATTAACAAACACAACTTGTACACACACCCACAGGTGCACCCACACGTGTGCACACAGACATACAGATATGCACATGCACATACACGTATATAGAGTACCCATATTTCAGGTAAAGTACAATGAGAACATTGTCTTCTCTAATGGAGGAGGAGAATGCATAGTTGTTTAGAAATAAAAATGTAAATACATATGTTAACATGGGAGTAACTGCCTAAAATTAGAAATGGAATAACTACCAATGTGCTTGGTATAATTAAATGAAAGAAAAAATTTTCAGCTTTATTGAGATATAAGTAACAAAAATTGTATATATTTAAGATGTACAACTTAATGTTTTTATTTTTTTAAAAAACATTTATTCATTCATTTATTTATTTATTTACTTATTTACTTATTTGGCTGCGTTGGGTCTTAGTTGTGGCGCGCAGGATCTTCGCTGTGGCAGGCGGGATCTTTCGTTGCGTGCGCGGGCTCCAGAGTGCACGGGCTCAGTAGTTGCAGCTCGTGGGCTTAGTTGCCCCGTGGCATGTGGGATCTTAGTTCCCTGACCAGGGATCCAACCTGCGTCCCAAGCACTGGAAGGTGGATTCTTAACCACCGGACCACCAGGGAAGTCCCACTTGATGTTTTTATATACACTTACCTTGTGAAATAATCACCACAATTAAGCTAATTAACATATCCATGACCTCACATACTGAACATTTGTGTGTGAGTGTGTGTGTGGTGAGAACACTTAAGGTCTTATCCTGTAAGCAAATTTCAAGTCTACAATGGAATATTGTGAACTCTAGTCACATCACTGTACATCACATCTCCAGAAGTTACTCGACTGTGTAACTGAAACATTGTTCCCAGTGACCAGCATCTCCCCACTGACCCCTTTCCCAGCCTCTGGCAACCACCATTCTCCTGTGTTTCTATCAGTCTGACTATTTTAGATCCCCCAGGGAAGTGAGCTCGGGCTGTATTTGTCTTTCTGTGTCTGGCTTATTTTACTTCACATGATGTCCTCCAGCTTCATCCATGTTTCCCAAATGGAAGGATTCCCTTCTTTTTAAAGGCCGAATAATATTCCAGTGTGTGTGTGTGTGTGTGTGCGTGCGTGCGCGTATCTCACATTTTCTTTATTTCTTCATCTTTCGACAGGCATTGAGGTTGTATCTATATCCTGGCTAATGTGAATAATGCTGCAGTGAACATAGGAGTGCAGATATCTCTCTGAGGTCCTGGTTTCATCTGCTTTGGATATATACCCGGAAGTGGAATTGCTGGATGTTATGGTAGGTAGTTCTATTTTTAATTTTTTGAGGAAACTCCATACTGTTTTCCACAGTGGCTGCACCGATTTGCGTTCCCACCAACAATGCATAGGGTTCTCTTTTCTTCACAGTTTTGCCAACACCTGTTATCTTTTTTAAAAATTAACTTATTTAATTTATTTATTTTTGGCTGCACTGGGTCTTCATTGCCGTGCGTGGGCTTTCTCTAGTTGCGGCGAGCGGGAGCTACTCTTCCTTGCGGTGCGCGGGCTTCTCATTGCAGTGGCTTCTCTTGTTGTGGAGCACAGGCTCTAGGCACGGGCTTCAGTAGTTGTGGCTCGTGGGCTCTAGAGAGCAGGCTCAGTAGTTGTGGCACACAGGCTTACTTGGTCCGTGGCATGTGGGATCTTCCCGGACCAGGGCTCGAACCCATAGTCCCCTGCTTTGGCAGGTGGATTCTTAACCACTGCGCCACCAGGGAAGCCCAACACTTGTTATCTTTTGTCTGTTTCATAACAGCCATTCTAACAGGTGTGAGGTGATATCTCATTGTGGTTTGGATGTGTATTTCCCTGAGGATTAGTGATGTTGAGCACCTTTTCATGTACTGTTTGGCCATCGGGATGTCTTCTTTGGAGAAATGCCTATCCAGGTCCTTTACCTATTTTTTAAATTGGGTTGTTACTACTTTGCATTGAATCGTGTGAGCTCCTTGTATATTTTGACAAGTAGCTCCTTATCAGATATATGGTTTGCAAATACCTTCTCCCATTCTATACGTTGCCGTTTCACTCTGTTGTCTGTTTCCTTTGCTGTGTAGAAGCTTTTAATATGATGCAATCCCCTTGTCTATTTTTGTCTTTGTTGCCTGGGCTTTTGGTGTCATATCCAAAACACCATTGTCCAAACTCACGTCAAGAAGCTTTTCCCCTATGCTTTCTTCTTGTAGTTTTATGGTTTCAGGTCTTATGGTTAAGTCTCTGATCCATTTTGAGTTGATTTTATATATGGTGTGAGCTGAGGGTCCAGTTTCATTCTTCTGCATGTGGGTGTCTAGTTTTCCCAGCACTATTTATTGAAAGGACTATCTTTTCCAATGTTGTGTGTTCTTGGCACCCTTGTGGAAGATAGTTCACGGAGCTTCTTTAAGACAGTTATTTTGAACAATTAGGCAACTGATAGATCTTCATCTTTTTCGGTTTATGTTTCGCCTTCGGCAGTGTGACATTCCCTGATTCTTCGTGTGTCTTATAGCTTTGCTTTGGTGTCTGTGCGTTGGAAGAAACAGCACCTGCTCCAGTCTTTATGGTCGGATTTTGCAGATCAGCCCAGTTAGAGATTCTGGAGCCTCTCAAACGTGTTCCGTGCACGCGCAAGCCCCACATCCCTCCCTCCTGGGGAGAGGATTCCGAGCTGTGTGCCTTCGCCGTGTCCCCCCTCCCCCTGGAGGGGTGCAGGGGACCGCGCGGGCTGGGGGCGGTCTCCATTTTCCTCCGCCTGAGGGAGAAGTCTCAGGATCGGCCCTCCTGCCCATCCTGCCGGGCTCTGCCGGCTACTCGAGCGCCTGCCCCTCGCTTCCTTCTTTGCTGCCCCGACGTGGGCCTGCGGCCTCGGGCTCTGAGTGAGGTGAGAGGCCCGGAGCCTGGGGCTGTGGGTGCAGCTTCAGTCCCTCTGGCCTGGGCCGAAGGGCGGGGCCGCTCAGCGCGGAGGGTACCAGCTTGGGGGAGGGGGGGGCAGGGGGAGGGAGCTGCTCCTCTTATCCTTTCTAAGTGCTTTTTCTTGGTTCTGTGCTCCTTCGCGGTGTTGCCCCTTGCTAACCGGATCCTGCAGTTCGCATAAAATTTATTTCCCCCAAATACCGTAGTTTTATCAGTGTTTATGTGCGGCGATGAGAGCTGGGACTTCCTGTTCTGCCATCTTGCCTAAAAGGTTGATTAATTTTTCTAGAATGCATCCTAGTGAGACCAGAAATGGAAAAATAGAAACAATAGCTAATCTACCCAGGAAATAAAATGAGAAGACTAAACAGATATCTGTCACAGTTTCTAATGAGAGAAATAAGAATGACGTTAGGCAGCACCTGAAGAGACCACAGACCTAGACAACAGGACCTCCTCCACTCAAGGGGAATAGGGTTCTCCCTCACCCTCAGTGGGGGCAAAATTACTTCTTCTTTTTTTTTTTTTTTTAATAGAAGTATAGTTAATTTACAATGTTGCGTTAGTTCCAAGTGTATAGCAAAGTAATTCAGTTATATATACATATTATTTTTCAGATTCTTTCCGTTATAG
This sequence comes from Balaenoptera acutorostrata, assembly GCF_949987535.1. NCBI lineage: Eukaryota > Metazoa > Chordata > Mammalia > Artiodactyla > Balaenopteridae > Balaenoptera > Balaenoptera acutorostrata. The sequence continues at coordinate 63,109,329 of NC_080082.1, forward strand.
ATTTTTATAAGATATTGAGCATGGTTCCCTGTGCTATACAGTAGGTCCTTGTTGTTTATCTATTTTATATAAAGTAGTGTGTATCTGCAAATCCCAAATTCATAATTGATCCCTTCCCCCTTTATCCCCTTTGGTAACCATAAGGTTGTTTTGTCTGTGTGTGAGTGTATTTCTGTTTTATAAATAAGTTTATTTGTATCATGTTTTAAGATTCCACATATAAGTGAAATCACATGATATTTGTCTTTCTCTTTCTGACATACTTCACTTAATATGATAATCTCTAAGTCCATTCATGGTGCTTCAAAGGGCATTATTTCATTCTTTTTTATGGCTGAGTAATATTCCATTATACATATATCACATCTTCTTTATCCATCTGTCGATGGACATTAAGGTTGCTTCCACGTCTTGGCTATTGTTAATAGTGCTGCCAGGTACATTGGGGTGCATGTATGTTTTCGAATTAGAGTTTTTTCCAGATATATGCCCAAGAGTGAGGTTGCAGGATCATATGGTAACTCTGTTTTTAGATTTTAAGTGACCGTCACACTGTTCTCCATAGTGGCTGCAACAATTTACATTTCCAGTAACAGTGTAGTAAGTTTCCTTTTTCTCCACACCCTCTCCAGCATTTATTATTTGTAGATTTTTGATGATGGCCATTCTGACCAGTGTGAGGTGATACCTCACTGTGGTTTTGGTTTGTATTTCTCTAATAATTAGTGATGTTGAACATCTTTTCATGTGCCTGTTGGCTATGTGTATGTCTTCTTTGGAGAAATGTCTATTTAGGTCTTCTGTCCAGTTTTTAATTGTTTTTTTTTAATATATTAAGCTGTATGAGCTGTTTGTATATTTTTGAAATTAATCCCTTGTCCTTAGCATTGTTTGCGTATATTTTCTCCCAGTCCTAGGTTGTTTTTTCATTTTGTTTATGGTTTCCTTTGCTGTGCAGAAGTTTTAAGTTTAATTTGTTCCCATTTGTTTATTTTTTAAACTCTATTACTTTAGGAGATGGATCCCAAAAAATATCGCTGCAATTTATGTCAAAGTGTGTTCTGCTTATACTTTCCTCTAGGAGTTTTATAGTGTCCAGTCTTACATTTAGGTCTTTAATCCATTTGGGTTTATTTGTATATGGTGTTAGAGACTCTTAAGTTTCATTCTTTTGCATGGAGCTGTCCAGTTTTCCCAGCACCACTTATTGAAGAGACTGTCTTTTCTCCATTGTATATTCTTGCTTCCTTTGTCATAGGTTTATTGACCATAAGTGTGTGGGTTTTTTTCTGGGCTCTCTATTCTGTTCCATTGATCTATGAGTCTGTTTTTGTGCCAGTACCATAGTGTTTTGATGACTGTAGCTTCATAGTATAGTCTGAAATCAGGGAGTGTGATTCCTCCAGCTCCATTCTTCTTTCTCACGATTGTTTTGGCTATTCGGGGTCTTTTGTGTTTCCATACAAATGAAGATATTTTTTGTTCTTTCTCCGTGAAAAATGCCATTGGTAATTTGATAGGGACTGCATTGAACCTGTAGATTGCCTTGGGTAGTGTGGTCATTTTTACAATATTGAGTCTTCCAATCCAAGAACACAGTATATCTTTCCCTGGGGTACATTTATTTCTAATTGACCTTCCAGGGAATCTGTAGCCCTTTGAGTATCCATATTTAGGGATAGAAATGCATCGAAGCTCTTGGCTCTTAGTGAGATTTGGTGGACTACTGTCTCAAGAGATGCAAATACTTAATAATAGTAATTATATTTTGTATTTTATAACCCATGTGTCATCTCTTGTAAGCCTCCCAGCTACTTTGTGGAAGAATATTTACTTTAAAAAAAAAAGGATGAAACTCCCTGAAAGAGTACATGTGATTTATTCACATTCAGCATGCCAACAGGTGATTCTCTTGCAAGAACCAGATGGTTCAAACTCCCAGTCCAGTGCTTTTTACTGAGACTTATCTCTTTGAAGTCTCTTGTGCTATGACGTGCAGAGCTGTGGGGGCTACTGGTTTATGTGGGAAGTTCATATAAGCAGCAGAGGCTCAGGGGAAAACAGGTGAGAGGACTGTAGCTGAAGGGTCTTTAAGATACTCTGCTGGACCAGCTGGGTGCATAGTCTCTCCTGGACTCACCTGGCTTTTCCTGAGGGCAGATACTCATTTGGGGGAAATAATGCCCCCGTTCAACAAGACGTTCTAGAGTGTGTCTCATTCTGAACAGGGTCTTAGTCCAAGGACAGACTCTGCCGTGTCTCTTATGTGCCCTCTGATGGCCACAGGGGGTATGGCTCTAAGCGGAAGAAAAGTGCTTTTCAAGGCCACTCCATTTGACAGATGAGAGTTCTTTCTTGAGCTAAGGGTACTTGTCTCCACCTCCCTCCTCCATATTTTCCACCTAAATTTAGCCTTTCACCATTAAATATGATGTTCTCTCCAGGCTTTTGTAGGGGTCCTATGTCCGACTGAGGAAGTGCCCTTCAATACTAGAGTGCCGGGCTTCCCTGGTGGCGCAGTGGTTGAGAATCTGCCTGCCAATGCAGGGGACACGGGTTCGAGCCCTGGTCTGGGAAGATCCCACATGCCGCGGACCAACTAGGCCCGTGAGCCACAATTACTGAGCCTGCACGTCTGGAGCCTGTGCTCCGCAACAAGAGAGGCTGCGATGATGAGAGGCCCGCGCACCACGATGAAGAGTGGCCCCCACTTGCCGCAACTAGAGAAAGCCCTCGCACAGAAACGAAGACCCAACACAGCCATAAATAAATAAATAAATAAATAAATAAATAAATAAATAAACCCCAAAGTTTAAAAAAAAAAAAAAGGACCACATTGAAAAAAAAAATACTAGAGTGCCAAGTGTTTTGTTTTGTTGTATCTTTAATCATGAATGGAGATTGGATTTTACGAAGTCTTTTTTCTGTATCTGTTGATAGGATCATGTGGTTTTTCTTTTTTTAGACAAATAATATGGTTGCTTGATTTTTGAATATCAAGCTAATGTTGCATTCCTGGGATAAGCCCCACTTGGATGTGGTGTAGTATTTTAAACATATGTTGTTAAATTTGATTTGCTAATATTTTGCTGAAGACGTTTGTGTTTATGCTCATGAGGGAGACTGGCCTGCAAATTTTTGTTTTATTTTGTTTTCGTTTTGTTTACTTTTACTATGAGAGTTGGTCTGGCCTCATTTCCTTCTCATCTAGTTTCTAGAAGAGATTGAATAGAATTGATATTATTGTTTTTACATGTTTTCTAGAATTTGCAAGTAAAACCATTTAGGCCTGGAGATTTCTTTGGGAAAATTTTAATCTAAGAATTCAATATCTTGAATGTGAGACTAGCAAACTATTTTTAAAGTCTGACAATAACAAGTGTTAGTGAAGGTCTGGGACAAAAGGAATTACTCCACATTGTTTCTGGTTATATAAAATAAGACAGTCAATTAAATGAGAAATGCATCATTATCCCTTAGATTTTCAAATATGTTTATGCTACCCAGGAGATTCTTCCCATATAAAACCTAGAAAAACTTGCACATATAGACAATAAAATACTACAAGGATGTTTCCAGTATATAATACAGCAGGCAAAATTAACAAACTACAGTTCTTCTAGCTTCCAGGTAGAGGATGAATAAGTTCTGGGGATCTAATGCACAGCATTGTGATTATAATTAACAATAATGTAGTATATACTTGCAAGTTGTTAAGAGGGTAAATCGTAAATGTTCTAATCACAAAAAAGTAGAGGTAAGATCAGGTAAGGTCTAATGACGTGCTTTGCATGTCAATATACCGTTTTTTCCAACACCATTTATTTATTTATTTTTAACATCTTTATTGGAGTATAATTGCTTTACAATGGTGTGTTAGTTTCTGCTTTATAACAAAGTGAATCAGCTATACGTATACATATGTCCCCATATCTCCTCCCTCTTGCGTCTCCCTCCCACCCTCCCTATCCCACCCCGCTAGGTGGTCACAAAGCACCGAGCTGATCTCTCTGTGCTATGCGGCTGCTTCCCACTAGCTAGCTATTTTACATTTAGTAGTGTATATATGTCCATGCCACTCTCTCACTTCGTCCCAGCTTACCCTTCCCCCTCCCCGTGTCCTCAAGTCCATTCTCTACGTCTGCGACCTTAGGTTCTTCAGAAAGATTTTTCTTTTTTTAGATTCCATATATATGTGTTAGCATATGGTATTTGTTTTTCTCTTTCTGACTTACTTCAGTTTGTATGACAGACTCTAGGTCCATCCACCTCACTACAAATGCCTCAATTTCGTTTCTTTTTATGGCTGAGTAATATTCCATTGTATATATGACCAACACAATTTATTGAAGAGACTGTCCTTTACCCATTGTGTACTCTTGACTCTCTTGTCAAATATTAGTTGACTATACACGTGTCGGTTTATTTCTAGGATTTTGATTCTGTTCCGTTGGTCTATATATCTGTTTGTTTTTTTCTATTACCATACTGTTTTAATACTATATCTCTGTAGTATATTTTGAAATCAGGCAGTGATGCCTCCAGCTTGTTGTTTTTCAAGATTCTTTGACTATTTGTGGTGCCTGTAGTTCTTTTTTTTTCATTTTCTGTCATCTCTTGTCATATCAATTATACTTCTTTTTAAAATTGAAGTATAGTTGATTTACAATATTGTTAGTTTCAGTTGTACAGCATAGTGATTATTTTGTGTGTGTGTGTGTGTGTGTGTGGTTTGCAGATTATATTGCTTTATAGGTTATTACAAGATATTGGGTATAATTTTCTGTGCTATACAGGAAATCCTTGTTGCTTATCTATTATACATATAGCAGTTTGCATCTGTTAATCCCATACTTTAAATTTCTATCTCGCCCCCTATCTCTTCCCTTTGGTAACCATAATTTTGTTTGCTATGTCTGTAAGTCCGTTTCTATTTCGTGTACAGCTTTCTTTGTATTATTTTTCACATATAAGTGATATCATATGGTATGTGTCTTTCTCTGACTTGTTTAACTAAACATAATATTGTCTAGTTCCATCCATGCTGCTGCAAATGGCAATTTTCATATTTTATGGCTGAATAATATTCCATTATGTATATATATATACACACACACATATATATACCATATCTTCTTAGTCCATCATCTGTTGACGGGCACTTTGGTTGTTTCCATGTCTTGGCTGTGTGGCTTGTCTTGTACATGGTGCTGTTATGAACACCGAGGTACATGTATCTTTTCAAATCACGGTTTTCTCCAGATATGCGCCCAGGGGGCTGGATCACATGGTAGCTCTATTTGGAGGTCTTTGAGCGTCCTCCTTACTGTTCTCCACAGTGGCTGCACCAATGTACATCCCCACCAAGAGTGTAGGAGGGTTCCCTTTTCTCTGCACCCTCTCCAGCATTTATTATTTGCAGTTTTTGATGTTAGCCCTGGTGACTGTACTGTCATGATACCTCACTGTAGTTTTGCTTTACATTTCTCTAGTAATTAACAATGTTGAGCATCTTTTCATGTGCCTGTTGGCCGTCTGTATGTCTTTGGGGAAATGTCTATTTCGTTCTTCTGCCCATTTTTTGATTGGGTTGTTTATTTCTTTGAGTTTGAGTCATATGAGCAGTTTGTATATTTTGGTCGTATCGTTTACAAATATTTTCTCCCATTGCGTATGTTGTGTCTTCATTTTGTTGATGGTTTCCTTTGCTGTGCAAAAGCTTTTAAGTTTGATTATGCCCCATTTGTTTATTTTTGCTGTTATTTCTTTTGCCTTGGGAGACTGATTTAAGAAAATATTAGTACAATTGGGAGTTCCCTAGTGGTCCAGTGGTTAGGACTCAGCACTTTCACTGCCGTGGCCCGGGTTCAAGCCCTGGTTGGGGAAGTAATATCCTGCAAGAGGCGCGGGATGGCCAAAAAAATAAATAAGGCTCTGAAAATATTGGTACAATTTATATCAAAGAGTGTTTTGCCTATGCTCTCTTCTAGGAGTTTTATAGTGTCATGTCTTTTTTAAAAAATTTATTTATTTTATTTATTTATTTTTGGCTGTGTTGGGTCTTCGTTGCTGCACACAGACTTTCTCTAGTTGCAGCGAGCAGGGTCTGCTCTTCATTGTGGTGCGTGGGCTTCTCATTGCGGTGGCTTCTCTTGTTGCAGAGCACGGGCTCTAGGCGTGTGGGCTTCAGTAGTTGTGGCACGTGGGCTCAGTAGTTGTGACTCGCGGGCTCTAGAGCATGGGCTCAGTAGTTGTGGTGCACGGGCTTAGTTGCTCCACGGCATGTGGGATCTTCCCAGACCAGGGCTTGAAACCGTGTCCCCTGCATTGGCAGGCGGATTCTTAACCACTGTGCCACCAGGGAAGTCCTATAGTGTCATGTCTTACATTTAGGTCTTTAAACCATTTTGAGTCTTTTTTGTATATGGTGTGAGGGAGTGTTCTAATTTGATGACTTACATGTAGCTGTCCAGTGAATCCCACCACCTCCTTGACGTGAAAATGAGAGGCCACCTTCACTCTGCCCTTCATATCGTGGGGCTGATTCCATAGGTGCCGTGACGACTCTAAGGGCTCCTAGAAATCAGCACCCAGACAGAGGCGAGGAGGGCACCTGCTCTTTCCCCCTCTCTCAGCTGGGCATCTTCCCTTCATGCATTTCTCCTCACTATGACCACCCAGTAGGCACCAGTGACCTCAGTTATACTTGAGACATGAAGCCCCCTTCCTTCATCTCCACTCCCACCCCCAGGTCCGGTGGGAAGCGACCCTTCTGTAAAGGTTTAGTGGGGAAGGGCTAACAGAAGCTCAGCCCAGGACTGGGGAGACGGTGTCTCCTCTAGGCTAAGAGGACGCTGTTACCCAGCAGACACGGCGCTCGTGCCTGTGGGTGAGAGTCTGCAGCCCCAGTGCTGCCTGGAACAAGGACAGAGGGAGGGTGTGGCGTGTCTGCATCTTCATGTTGTTCTCAGCTCCGTGTCTTCCCTCAAAGTTCCCAGCTTCCGCCCTCCCGCCTCCCTTGTGCACACACCTAGCACGGCCTGGACCCTGCGGTGGGGTGAGTGGTGTAGAGGGACAGGGGTTCCCCCTGTACTGTCCGTCCCTCCGTGGGGTGGGGCCACCTGTGGCTGGCGTCCCTGTGTCCCTCTTCTCCTCCTCCAGCTCAGAGCCCTCCTGGGACAGTGCTGTGAGCCGAGGGTCTGGCTCCTCAATGGATGTGGGGAGGGGGCTCCTCACCTGAGAGCAGGGGCTCCAGGGGTCGCTGGGCTGTGACATCAGGGAGGGGGAGGTGCTGAGTGAGCTGTAGCACGTGTAGGTCCCACTGTGGGCTGAGGTCACAGCACTCAAGGTGAAGCTGGCCTGAAAGGGTGGAGTCGTGTCCTGCAGACGAAGGTTCTGGGGAGGAGTGAGTGACCCCTCCTTGGACAGATGGAGGGGATCGGACCAGATCTCAGAGCCACGCTGCAGGGTCGTGTTCTCTCCCCAGGGCACTGACGGTCCCGGCTGGGCTCAGAGGGAGGGTTTCCTGTACGCGCCTGCAGAGAGGGGCAGTGGCACCGAGGGGGACGCTCACCCCACACTGCTCACTGGGGCTGCAGTGAGAGCTCTCCCGGGTCCTGCCAAGCCTCTCGCTAGTGGTTCTGCCCCAGGAGGGCAGTATCACTGACCCCCATCACCCCAGGGCTCACTGGGCACAAGGCTCAGGTCAGGGGTCCAGGAAACGATGGGGCTGGGGGCCCTCACCTGTGACCTGGCGATGCAGAGGGTCACTGGGGTGTGACCACACATGCGGAGGGAGCTGGGAGAATCATAGCATCCGCAGGTCCCCCCACAGGAGGAGTTCACGGGCCCCACAGGGCACACGGCCTGTCCCCTCCCATGGGTCCTTGATGTCCTGTGTCGGGCGGGTCAGCACCTCCCTCCTTCAGCAGGTGCAAAGTGCCCGCTGCAAACTGTGAGCTGCGTGCCAGGGACACGCTCCCTCCTGAGGCCACCACAGGGCGTGGCTGGGCTGAGGGGGGGGCTCTGTGCACCCCTGAGGGAGGGGGAGGGGCTGGGTTAAAGGGGGAGCGTCACCCCGCTCACCGCAGGTGTGGGCTGCGAGGGGAGACGTCTGTCCCCCTGCGCCCACACTCTGCTCCCTCTGCCTGTGAGGACGCCGCCGCAGTGGGAGGGGACCCGGGTCCTCCCTCCCGCCTGTCTCCACCAGGGGCAGGGGGTCACTCCGCTCTACCTGTCTTTCCTGCTGCGAGAGACACACTGATACCGCCCTGCAGGGCTTGAGATCGAGGATTCAAAGGGGAAACTGGCCTTGTTACTGGAGTCCCGTGGGGCCTTAGCCTCCCAGAGTCCAGAGAGCCTCTCTCTATACAGACGGTAGACATCTGCCCTCAGAGACCCCGGACACCATATGGTCACAGGGCTTCCCTTGGTGACCATGGGGCCTAGGTCAGCCCAGATGGAGGGTGTCAGGTGGATTCCTGGAAAGGAATCAGACCTGAAGTGTCAGGGGTGCCTTTTTCCCCTCAGTTTCCCCAGCTGTCACCCCCAGACCCCTTCCAGACTGGTCACCATCATCCCAGACCTGCTGTGCTCCCCCCAGATGACCAGGGGCTTGTGGGATTGAAGCAGGTCTTGGGGGGGCTCACCTGCCGGGACCTGGTCCCATGGGTCCAGGCTCAGCCCTGGGAGAGAGTTCCCTGTGAGCGCCCATCCCCCAGCACACATAGATGCTCCAGGCCTGGTCTGGGCCCTGAGCGCTGGGGTCAGATCTGGGGCTGAGCACACCCTTCCTCCCCCACCAAGTTCTGCCCCCGCTGAGCCTTCTTAGACCTGGGGTCTCTCAGGTGAAGCTGAGACCTGGGAGGAGAGGGGCCCCTTCCCCCCTCCCTTCCCCAAAGCCCACCGAGGCAGAGAAGGGCAGTGAGGGTCGGGGTCGTGGCTGTGCCTCCCATGGTCCCCAGCCGTGCTGGTGGCTTACAGAGTCCACAGAGGCAGCAGGACAGACAGATGCACGGGGGGTGACAAGGGGCAGGCTCTGTGTTGCACGTTACCGGTCCCTTCCTAGCAGCCTCTCAGAAAGAGGAACAGCCCCCCAGGGCCTCACGCTGCTCTCCCTGCAGGATGGGGCCCAGGAGACAGCAGGCTCTGGGACCTTCCAGACCACATCTGGGTCTCAGCAGACCCCACGCACTCTGCCTCGCCTCGGGCCAAACCCAAAGACAGAGAGTGACACTCGTGCCAAGACAGAAAGTTGAGGCTACAGGGCGGGGCCTAGGAACAGCCCAGTTTGGGCTCCGATTCTTTCTTTTTTTTTTTCCGCTGCAGAAATCTTTCCTGTTTCCCTTTGGCCCAAGGCTTGGAGAGGGCTCCAGGGTGGTTAACAAGCTGCCCAGCGGCTGCAGAGAGAGGCTTCAGGGAGGAGCCCTGACCCCAGAGGGGCTCCTCACAGCCCGCTGGGCTCCGGGGGCTCCTAGTGGTGCTTGAGACGGAGCCTTTGGGAGAGACGCTCGCCCAGCGCAGCCTGGGGGCCGGGCAGCCTGCGGAGGTTGGGCAGGTGGTCGCCCATCTCCTGGATGAGTTTCACCTGCTCATCCAGGAAGTCCAGAGGCGGGGTCTGCGCGGGGAGAAGCCCGGGCCTGCGGAGCCGCAGGGCCTGGTGCGGGTTCTTCTCCGTCCGCCGGGCGGCTTCCGTGGCGTCCTGGGCTTCACCCACGGCTGCTGGGACGGCTTCGGCACGTCCTGGAGGCGGGCGCGGCCACCGCGCTGCTTCTGCCTTTCCCGGTGAGCTCGGGCCCTCCGGCTTCTCCTCGGCCAGTTCGCGGAACGCTGTCTCACGCCCTCGCGAGCCGCTGCGTCGGGTGGAAAGAGAAGCGCGGAGACGGGTAGGTGTGGGAGAGCGGCAGATGCTTGGTACCAGGCGGGTGACGGCGGCCTCCACCCGGCGGAGTAATGGTGACGAATGTGGGAGCTCATGCTTGGTCGGCAGTACGGAGCTAAGCTCAGAAAATGGTGTGGGCTGGTCCCGGAGGCCGAGGAGAGCTGGGTGGGTGATTCCAAGGTTGTGACTGGAGAGGAGCTTGGAGGGTGGTCAGAGTCTGGAGGAAGGGGCGCCCCTGGGTCTGTTCCGTCCAAGCGCCGTGGAAGCGAGAGACACATGCGTGGCAGCGCCCAGCGCACTGCTTGGTTCCAGTTCTCATTCTGCTTTTCGTAGAACCTGTGTGACCTTGGAGAAGCCCGTTCCCTTTCCCGAGACGCTGAAAATGCAAAATGTGTTCCTTCCTTCCAATGTTTATTGAGCAGTTACTATATCCAGACTTGAGATTCATTGGTGAAGGTGACCGATTCTTGCCCTGGACTCATGGAGCTCTGATGATGACAGTAGACGATACACATATTTAGACAATAAATAATTTGGGTCTAGTTTCGTTCAGTTGTACAGAAGGAGAAAAACAGTGAGGCACAGTGACAGGTGGAAGCCCAGCAGCCTTGTGATGGGAGCGTGGGGACCTTCTGGCGAAGGAGAGACCCGGGCTGATAGAGGTTAGCGCAGGAGTGGTGAGGGACCGGCACCCTGGGCTGGGAAGAGGGGGAGCTATTCCGAGCAGTGGAGTTCAGGGGGTGCTGGGCCCTGGTCACACAGCATCTAGTGCACCCTGCAAGCGTGCCTGGGTTTTATCCTTAAGACAGGAGGGTAACTTTCAGGAAAGGAAGGTATGAACACACAGCCGTGCTGAGATGGTCGCCACTCCGCAGGGACTGGACTGTAGCAGGGCTGTGACGGTGATAAACGGTGATGCAGCTCCCGCACCAGTGTGACCACTAGGTGAGGAGTGGATCAGCACCTCCGTGGTTTATGAGGTTTCCTCATGTAACCCTTCCACAACTCCTACAACAGAATACCTTCGCAGTTGAGTGGGATGAATCAGGAAGACTTCTAGGTGGTTTGGAAAGGGGTCTCTGGTTTTCATAATCGGCTCAAAGATGACCCCTTGAGGAGACACAAGTGTGGTGATAACGCAGGTGTGTGTGTCTGGGGAGGGGCGGTGGTTAAGTGGGCTGAGCTTGCTTTGAGGTAGGAGTTAGCTTTGCTGGTCCTGAGAGGTCAACTCCTTCTGCATCAGCCTCAGGGAGTGTCAGCTGGAGATGCTTGGAATTTACTTGAAGGCAGGTGGAGGCCCCTGAAGAATTATTTTTAGGGGAGGGTCCTGCAGTAGATCAGGTTGGGGCCATGAGAATCGAATTCCTCAGCTGGGAGTGAGGCCCTGGGGTGGAAGAGCCGGGAAGGAGGTGCTGGGTTGCATTAGCCAGTCCTCCTGAGTCTGCCGCCGAGCTTGACGGTGGTGCTGGACCGGGGTCCTGGATTCGCGGAGCTCGGGGCCAGGGCTGTGGGATGGGTTCATTGTACGTGAGGTGGAAGCGGGTGAAGCACTGAGGGCTCCTCCACCGTCTGCCTTGCTTGTCTACTGGAGCCGGTGGGGCTGTCACAGAATGGATGACGCCAGGGGAGAAGGAGGCTCGGGGAGATGCTTCTAATCCAGTCCACTGACACACAGAGGAACCACCACCTCCCTCCTGCACTGGGAACGCGGTTTTGTTTCTCCCAAACCCTTCCTCTCTCTGACTTCCTTGTTTCTATCCACAGCAGCACCTCTGGTCATGCCTCTGCATCCAGACCTCTGAGTCGTTTCCGCTCCTCCCCACCTCTTGTCCCCCAGACAGTAACTCTTTTTTTTTTTTTTTTTAAGTACATTTATTTATTTATTTATGGCTGCGTTGGGTCTTTGTTGCTCCCTGCGGACTTTCTCTAGTTGTGGCGAGCGGGGCTACTCTTCATTGCGGTGGCTTCTCTTGTCGCGGAGCTTCAGTAGTTGTGGCACATAGGCTCAGTAGTTGTGGCTCGTGGGCTCTAGAGCGCAGCCTCAGTAGTTGTGGCACACGGGCTTTGTTGCTTCGCGGCCTGTGGGATCTTCCTGGACCAGGGCTCAAACCCGTGTCCCCTGCATTGGCAGGCAGATTCTTAACCACTGTGCCACCAGGGAAGCCCTATTTTTAGTTTTTAAAAGAACCTCCATACTGTTCTCCATAGTGGCTGCACCAATTTATATTCCCACCAACAGTGTCGGAGGGTTCCCTTTTCGCCACACATTCTCCAGCATTTATTTGTAGGCTTTTTGATGACGGCCATTCTGACCGGTAGAGGTGATACCTCACTGTGGTTTTGGTTTGCATTTCTCTAATAATTAGTGATGTAGACCGTCTTTTCATGTGCCTGTGGCCATCTGTATGTCTTCTTGGAGAAATGTCTATTTAGGTCTTCTGTCCATTTTTGACTTGGTAGTTTGTTTTTTTGATATTCCGCTCCATGAGCTGTTTGTATATTTTGGAAATTAATCCCTTGTTGGTCCCATCGTTTGCAGATACTTCTCTCAGTGAGTAGGCTGTCTTTTCATTTTGTTTACAGTCTCCTTTGCTGGGCAAAAGCTTTTACGTTTAATTAGGCCCCATTTGTTTATATATTTTTTTTATTTCCATTACTGTAAAGAGATGATCCCAAAAAAATATTGCTGTGATTTATGTCAAAGAGTATTCTGCCTATGTTTTTCCCTAGGAGTTTTATAGTATCTGGTCTTACATTTAGGTCCTTAATTGATTTTGAATTTATTTTTGTATATGGTGTTAGAGAATGTTCTAATTTCATTCTTTTACATGCAGCTGTCAGGTTTGCCTAGCACCACTTATTGAAGAGACTGTCTTTTCTCCATTGTATATTCTTGCCTCCTTTGTCGAATACTAAAATTGACCATAGGTGTGTGAGTTTATTTCTGGGCTCTCACATCTGTTCCATTGATCCTTGGGTCTGTTTTTGTGCCAGTATCATTCTCTTTTGATTACTGTAGCTTTGTAGTATTGTCTAAAGTCTGGGGGGGGTTATGCCCCCAGCTTTGCTCTTTTTCCTCAGGATTGTTTTTGCAATTCTGGGTCTTTGTGGTTCCATGTAAATTTTAGGATTATTTGTTCTAGTTTCTGTGAAAAATGTCACGGGTAGTTTGATAGGGATTGTGTTAAATCTGTAGATTGCTTTGGGTAGTATGGCCATTTTACCTATATCAATTCTTCCAGTATAAGAGCATGGAATATCTTTCCATTTCTTTGAATTATCTTCAGTTTCCTTTATCAGTGTTTTATAGTTCTCAAAGTATATGTCTTTCACCTCCTTCATCAGGTTTACTCCTAGGTATTTTATTTTTGATGCAATTTTAAGAGATTGATTTTTTACTTTTTTCCTGATATTTCACTGTTAGTGTAATGAAAAACAACAGATTTCTCTGTGTAATCTTGTATCCTGCTACCTTGCTGAATTCACTTATCAGTTCTAATAGTTGTTGTGTGGAGTCTTTAGGGTTTTCTATATGGAGTATCATGTTATCTGCACGCAATGACAATTTTACCTCTTTCCTTCCAATTTGAATACCTTTTTTTTTTTCTTGTCTGATTGCTGTGGCTAGGACTTCCAATACTATGTCGAACAGAAGTGGTGAGGGTGGGCATCCTTGTCTCGTTCCACAATTCAGCTGGAGGGCTTTCAGCTTTTCACCATTGAGTATTATGTTGGCTGTGGGTTTATCATAAATAGCTTTTATTATGTTGAGATATGTTCCCTTTGTACTCACTTTGGTGAGTGTTTATCATGAATGGGTGTTGAATTTTATCAAATGCTTTTTCTACATCTATTGAGATGATCCTGTGGTTTTGTGGTTTTTTTTTAAACATCTTTACTGGAGTAGAATTACTTTACATTGTTGTGTTAGTTGCTGCTGTATAACAAAGTGAATCAGCTATGTGTATACATATATCCCCATATCCCCTCCCTCTTGCATCTCCTTCCCACCCTCCCTATCCCAACCCTCTATGTGGTCACAAAGCATGAGCTGATCTCCCTGTGCTATGCGGCTGCTTCCCACTAGCCATCTATTTTACGTTTGGTAGTGTATATATGTCAATGCCACCCTCTCACTTCATCTCAGCTTACCCTACCCCTTCCCCGTGTCCTCAAGTCCATTCTCTACGTCTGCGTCTTTATTCCTGTTCTGCCCCTAGGTTCTTCAGAACCTTTTTTTTTTTTTTAGATTCCATATATATGTGTTAGCATATGGTATTTGTTTTTCTCTTTCTGACTTACTTCACTCTGTATGACACACTCTAGGTCCATCCACCTCACTACAAATAACTCAGTTTCGTTTCATTTTATAGCTGAGTAATATTCCATTGTATATATGTGCCACATCTTCTTTATCCATTCATCGATGGACACTTAGGTTGCTTCCATGTCCTGGCTATTGTAAATAGTGCTGCAATGAACATTGTGGTACATGACTTTTTGAATTATGGTTTTCTCAGGGTGTATGCCCAGTGGTAGGATTGCTGGGTCGTATGGTAGTTCTATTTTTAGTTTTTTAAAGAACCTCCATACTGTCCTCCATAGTGGCTGTATCAGTTTACATTCCCACCAACAGTGCAAGAGGTTTCCCTTTTCTCCATACCCTCTCCAGCATTTATTGTTTGTAGATTTTTTCGATGATGGCCATTCTGACCGGTGTGAGGTGATATGTCATTGTAGTTTTGATTTGCATTTCTCTACTGATTAGTGATGTTGAGCATCCTTTCATGTGTTTGTTGGCAACCTGTATATCTTCTTTGGAGAAATGTCTATTTAGGTCTTCTGCCTTTTTTTGGATTGGGTTGTGTTTTTTTTGATATTGAGCTGCATGAGCTGCTTGTATATTTTGGAGATTAATCCTTTGTCAGTTGCTTCGTTTGCAAATATTTTCTCCCATTCTGAGGGTTGTCTTTTGGTCTTGTTTATGGTTTCCTTTGCTGTGCAAAAGCTTTTAAGTTTCACTAGGTCCCATTTGTTAATTTTTGTTTTTATTTCCATTTCTCTAGGAGGTGGGTCAAAAAGGATCTTGCTGTGATTTATGTCAGAGTGTTCTGCCTATGTTTTCCTCTAAGAGTTTGATAGTGTCTGGCCTTACATTTAGGACTTTAATCCATTCTGAGTTTATTTTTGTGTATGGTGTTAGGAAGTGTTCTAATTTCATTCTTTTACATGTAGCTGACCAGTTTCCCCAGCACCACTTATTGAAGAGGCTGTCTTTTCTCCATTGTATATTCTTGCCTCGTTTATCAAAGATAAGGTGACCATATGTGTGTGGGTTTATCTCTGGGCTTTCTATCCTATTCCATTGATCTATATTTCTGTTTTTGTGCCAGTACCATACTGTCTTGATTACTGTAGCTTTGTAGTAGAGTCTGAAGTCAAGGAGTCTGATTCCTCCAGCTCCGTTTTTCTTTCTCAAGACTGCTTTGGCTATTCGGTGTCTTTTGTTTTTCATACAAATTGTGAATTTTTTTGTTCTAGTTCTGTGAAAAATGCCGTTGGTAGTTTGATAGGGATTGCATTGAATCTGTAGATTGCTTTGGGTAGTATCGTCATTAACAATGTTGATTCTTCTAACCCAGGAATATGGTATATCTCTCCATCTGTTTGTATCATCTTTAATCTCTTTCATCAGTGTCTTATAGTTGTCTGCATACAGGTCTTTTGTCTCCTTAGGTAGGTTCATTCTCAGGTATTTTATTCTTTTTGTTGTAATGGTAAATGGGAATGTTTCCTTAATTTCTCTTTCAGATGTTTCATCATTAGTGCATAGGAATGCAAGAGATTTCTGTGCATTAATTTTGTATCCTGCTACTTTACCAAATTCATTGATTAGCTCTAGTAGTTTTCTGGTAGCATCTTTAGGATTCTCTATGTATAGTATCATGTCATCTGCAAACAGTGACAGTTTTACTTCTTCTTTTCCGATTTGGATTCCTTTTATTTCTTTTTCTTCTCTGATTCCTGTGGCTAAAACTTCCAAAACTATGTTGAATAATAGTGGTGAGAGTGGGCAGCCTTGTCTTGTTCCTGATCTTAGTGGAAATGGTATCAGTTTTTCATCATTGAGGATGATGTTGGCTATGGGTTTGTCATATATGGCCTTTCTTATGTTGAGGTAAGTTCCCTCTATGCCTACTTTCTGGAGAGTTTTTATCATAAATGGGTGTTGAATTTTGTCAAAAGCTTTTTCTGAATCTATTGAGATTATAATATGGATTTTATCCTTCAATTTGTTAATATTGTGTATCACATTGATTGATTTGCGTATATTGAAGAATCCTTGCATTCCTGGGATAAACCCCACTTGATCATGGTGAATGATCCTTTAAATGTGCTGTTGGATTCTGTTTGCTAGTATTTTGTTGAGGATTTTTGCATCTATGTTCATCAGTGATATTGGTCTGTAGTTTTCTTTTTTTGTAACATCTTTGTCTAGTTTTGGTGTCAGGGTGATGGTGGCCTCGTAGAATGATTGGGGAGTGTTCCTCCCTCTGCAATATTTTGGAAGAGTTTGAGAAGGATAGGTGTTAGCTCTTCTCTAAATGTTTGATAGAATTCGCCTGTGAAGCCGTCTGGTCCTGGGCTTTTGTTTGTTGGAAGATTTTAAATCACAGTTTCAATTTCAGTGCTTGTGATTGGTCTGTTTATATTTTCTGTTCCTTCCTGGTTCAGTCTCGGAGGGCTGTGCTTTTATAAGAAATAGTCCAGGGCTTCCCTGGTGGCGCAGTGGTTGAGAGTCTGCCTGCTAATGCGGGGGACGCGGGTTCGAGCCCTGGTCTGGGAGGATCCCACGTGCCGCGGAGCGGCTGGGCCCGTGAGCCACAGCTGCTGAGCCTGCGCGTCTGGAGCCTGTGCCCCGCGGCGGGAGGGGCTGCGATAGTGAAAGGCCCGCGCACCGCGATGAAGAGCGGTCCCTGCACCGCGATGAAGAGTGGCCCCCACTTGCCGTAACTAGAGAAGGCCCTCGCACGAACCGAAGACCCAACACAGCCAAAAATAAATAAATAAATAAATAAAGTAGCTATAAAAACGTTGTAAAAAAAAAAAAAAAAAAAAAAAAGAAATAGTCCATTTCTTCCAGGTTGTCCATTTTATTGGCATATAGTTGCTTGTAGTAATCTCTCATGATCCTTTGTATTTCTGCAGTGTCAGTTGTTACGTCTCCTTTTTTATTTCTAATTCTGTTGATTTGAGTCTTCTCCCTTTTTTTCTTGATGAGTGTGGCTAATGGTTTATCAATTTTGTTTATCTTCTCAAAGAACCAGCTTTTAGTTTTGTTGATCTTTGCTATTATTTCCTTCATTTCTTTTTCATTTATTTCTGATCTGATCTTTATGATTTCTTTCCTTCTAACGTTGGGGGTTTTTTGTTCTTCTTTCTCTAATTGCTTTAGGTGTAAGGTTAGGTTGTTTATTTGAGATTTTTCTTGTTTCTTGAGGTAGGGTTGTATTGCTATAAACTTCCCTCTTAGAACTGCTTTTGCTGCAACCCATAGGTTTTGGGCCATCGTGTTTTCATTGTCATTTGTTTCTAGGTGTTTTTTGATTTCCTCTTTGATTTCTTCAGTGATCTCTTGGTTATTTAGTAGCGTATTGTTTAGCCTCCATGTGTTTGTATTTTTTTACAGTTTTTTTTCTGTAATTGATATCTAGTCTCATAGCGTTGTGGTCGGAAAAGATACTTGATATGATTTCAATTTTCTTAAATTGACCAAGGCTTGATTTGTGACCCAAGATATTATCTATCCTGGAGAATGTTCCATGAGCACTTGAGAAGAAAGTGTATTCTGTTGTTTTGGGATGGAATATCCTATAAATATCAATTAAGTCCATCTTGTTTAATGTATCATTTAAAGCTTGTGTTTCCTTATTTATTTTCATTTTGGTTGATCTGTCCTTTGGTGAAAGTGGGGTGTTAAAGTCCCTTGCTCTTATTGTGTTATTGTCGCTTTCCCCTTTTATGGCTGTTAACATTTGCCTTATGTATTGAGGTGCTTCTATGTTGGGTGCATAAATATTTATAATTGTTATATCTTCTTCTTGGATTGATCCCTTGATCATTATGTAGTGTCCTTCTTTGTCTCTTATAATAGTCTTTGTTTTAAAGTCTATTTTGTCTGATATGAGAATTGCTACACCAGCTTTCTTTTGGTTTCCATTTGCATGGAATATCTTTTTCCATCCCCTCACTTTCATCTGTATGTGTCCCTAGGTCTGAAGTGGGTCTCTTATAGAGAGCATATATGGGTCTTGCTTTTGTATCCATTCAGTCAGTCTATGTCTTTTGGTTGGAGCATTGAATCCATTTACATTTAAGCTAATTTTTGATATGTATGTTCCTATTACCATTTTCTTAATTGTTTTGGGTTTGTTATTATAGGTCTTTTCCTTCTCTTGTGTTTCCTGCCTAGAGAAGTTCCTTTAGCATTTGTTGTAAAGCTGGTTTGGTGGTGCTGAATTCTCTTAGCTTTTGCTTGTCTGTAAAGGTTTTAATTTCTCTGTCGAATCTGAATGAGATCCTTGCTGGGTAGAGTAATCTTGGTTGTAAGTTTTTCCCTTTCATCAGTTTAAGTATGTCCTGCCACTCCCTTCTGGCCTGCAGTTTCTTTTTTTTTTTTTTTTTTAAACATTTATATTAACATATTTCCATACATATTTCCATACAAATACAAATATAAGATTTTTAGAAACTTCATGTAATGTCTGAAACATTTATATTAACATATTTCCATACAAATAACCCAATGAAAGTTTAGTATTAGTTGTTTTGTTTGTTTTTTTATACTGCAGGTTCTTATTAGGCATCAGTTTTATACACATCAGTGTATACATGTCAATCCCAATCGCCCAATTCAGCACACCACCATCCCCACCTCACCGCTGTTTTCCCCCCTTGGTGTCCATATGTCCATTCTCTACATCTGCGTCTCAACTTCTGCCCTGCAAACTGGCTCATCTGTACCATTTTTCTAGGTTCCACATACATGCATTAATATACGATATTTGTTTTTCTCTTTCTGACTTACTTCACTCTGTATGACAGTCTCTAGATCCATCCACGTCTCAACAAATGACTCAATTTCGTTCCTTTTTATGGCTGAGTAATATTCCATTGTATATATGTACCACAACTTCTTTATCCATTCGTCTGTTGATGGGCATTTAGGTTGCTTCCATGACCTGGCTATTGTAAATAGTGCTGCAATGAACATTCGGGTGCATGTGTCTTTTTGAATTACGGTTTTCTCTGGGTATATGCCCAGTAGTGGGATTGCTGGGTCATATGGTAATTCTATTTTTAGTTTTTTAAGGAACCTCCATATTGTTCTCCATAGTGGCTGTATTAATTTACATTCCCACCAACAGTGCAAGAGGGTTCCCTTTTCTCCACACCCTCTCCAGCATTTGTTGTTTGTAGATTTTCTGATGATGCCCATTCTAACAGGAGTGAGGTGATACCTCATTGTAGTTTTGATTTGCATTTCTCTAATAATTAGTGATGTTGAGCATCTTTTCATGTGCTTCGTGGCTGTCTGTATGTCTTCTTTGGAGAAATGTCTATTTAGGTCTTCTGCCCATTTTTGGATTGGGGTGTTTGTTTCTTTGATATTGAGCTGAATGAGCTGTTTATATATTTTGGAGATTAATCCTTTGTCCGTTGATTCATTTGCAAATATTTTCTCCCATTCTGAGGGTTGTCTTTTGGTCTTGTTTATGGTTTCCTTTGCTGTGCAAAAGCTTTGAAGTTTCATTAGGTCCCACTTGTTTATTTTTGTTTTTATTTCCATTACTCTAGGAGGTGGATCAAAAAAGATCTTGCTGTGATTTATGTCAAAGAGTGTTCTTCCTATGTTTTCCTCTAAGAGTTTTATAGTGTCCAGTCTTACATTTAGGTCTCTAATCCATTTTGAGTTTATTTTTGTGTATGGTGTTAGGGAGTATTCTAATTTCATTCTTTTACATGTAGCTGTCCAGTTTTCCCAGCACCACTTATTGAAGAGACTGTCTTTTCTCCATTGTATATCTTTGCCTCCTTTGTCATAGATTAGTTGACCATAGGTGCGTGGGTTAATCTCTGGGCTTTCTATCTTGTTCCATTGATCTATGTTTCTGTTTTTGTGCCAGTACCATATTGTCTTGATTACTGTAGCTTTGTAGTATAGTCTGAAGTCAGGGAGTCTGATTCCTCCAGCTCCATTTTTTTGCCTCAAGACTGCTTTGGCTATTTGGGGTCTTTTGTGTCTCCATACAAATTTTAAGATGATTTGTTCTAGTTCCGTAAAAAATGCCATTGGTAATTTGATAGGGATTGCATTGAATCTGTAGATTGCTTTGGGTAGTATACTCATTTTCACAATGTTGATTCTTCCAATCCAAGAACATGGTATATCTCTCCATCTGTTGGTATCATCTTTAATTTCTTTCATCAGTGTCTTATAGTTTTCTGCATACAGGTCTTTTGTATCCCTAGGTAGGTTTATTCCTAGGTATTTTATTCTTTTTGTTGCAATGGTAAATGGGAGTGTTTCCATAATTTCTCTTTCAGATTTTTCATCATTAGTGTATAGGAATGCAAGAGATTTCTGTGCATTAATTTTGTAACCTGCAACTTTACCATATTCATTAATTAGCTCTAGCAGTTTTCTGGTGGCAGTTTTAGGATTCTCTATGTATAGTATCATGTCATCCGCAAACAGTGACAGTTTTACTTCTTCTTTTCCGATTTGGATTCCTTTTATTTCTTTTTCTTCTCTGATTGCCGTGGCTAGGACTTCCAGAACTATGTTGAATAATAGTGGTGAGAGTGGACATCCTTGTCTCGTTCCTGATCTTAGAGGAAATGCTTTCAGTTTTTCACCATTGAGAATGATGTTTGCTGTGGGTTTGTCATATATGGCCTTTATTATGTTGAGGTAGGTTCCCTCTATGCCCACTTTCTGGAGAGTTTTTATCATAAATGGGTGTTGAATTTTGTCAAAAGCTTTTTCTGCATCTATTGAGATGATCATATGGTTTTTATTCTTCAATTTGTTAATATGGTGTATCACATTGATTGATTTGCGTATATTGAAGAATCCTTGCATCCCTGGGATAAATCCCACTTGATCGTGGTGTATGATCCTTTTAATGTGTTGTTGGATTCTGTTTGCTAGTATTTTGTTGAGGATTTTTGCATCTATATTCATCAGTGATATTGGTCTGTAATTTTCTTTTTTTGTAGTGTCTTTGTCTGGTTTTGGGATCAGGGTGATGGTGGCCTCATAGAATGAGTTTGGGAGTGTTCCTTCCTCTGCAATTTTTTGGAAGAGTTTGAGAAGAATGGGTGTTAGCTCTTCTCTAAATGTTTGATAGAATTCACCTGTGAAGCCATCTGGTCCTGGACTTTTGTTTGTTGGAAGATTTTTAATCACAGTTTCAATTTCATTACTTGTGATTGGTCTGTTCATATTTTCTGTTTCTTCCTGATTCAGTCTTGGAAGGTTATACCTTTCTAAGAATTTGTCCATTTCTTCCAGGTTGTCCATTTTATTGGCATAAAGTTGCTTGTAGTAGTCTCTTAGGATGTTTTGTATTTCTGCGGTGTCTGTTGTAACTTCTCCTTTTTCATTTCTGATTTTATTGATTTGAGTCCTCTCCCTCTTTTTCTTGATGAGTCTGGCTAATGGCTTATCAATTTTGTTTATCTTCTCAAAGAACCAACTTTTAGTTTTATTGATCTTTGCTATTGTTTTCTTTGTTTCTATTTCATTTATTTCTGCTCTGATCTTTATGATTTCTTTCCTTCTGCTAACTTTGGGTTTTGTTTGTTCTTCTTTCTCTAGTTTCTTTAGGTGTAAAGTTAGATTGTTTACTTGAGATTTTTCTTGTTTCTTTAGGTAGGCTTGTATAGCTATAAACTTCCCTCTTAGAACCGCTTTTGCTGCGTCCCATAGGTTTTGGGTCATCGTGTTTTCATTGTCATTTGTCTCTAGGTATTTTTTAATTTCCTGTTTGATTTCTTCAGTGATCTCTTGGTTATTTAGTAACGTATTGTTTAGCCTCCATGTGTTTGTCTTTTTTACGTTTTTTTCCCTGTAATTCATTTCTAATCTCATAGCGTTGTGGTCAGAAAAGATGCTTGATATGATTTCAATTTTCTTAAATTTACTGAGGCTTGATTTGTGACCCAAGATGTGATCTATCCTGGAGAATGTTCCATGCGCACTTGAGAAGAACGTGTAATCTGCCGTTTTTGGATGGAATGTCCTATATATATCAATTAAATCTATCTGGTCTATTGTGTCATTTAAAGCTTCTGTTTCCTTATTTATTTTCATTTTGGATGATCTGTCCATTGGTGTAAGTGAGGTGTTAAAGTCCCCCACTATGATTGTGTCACTGTCGATTTCCTCTTTTATAGCTGTTAGCAGTTGCCTTATGTATTGAGGTGCTCCTATGTTGGGTGCATATATATTTATAATTGTTATATCTTCTTCTTGGATTGATCCCTGGATCATTATGTAGTGTCCTTCCTTGTCTCTTGTAACATTCTTTATTTTAAAGTCTATTTTATCTGATATGAGTATAGCTACTCCAGCTTTCTTTTGATTTCCATTTGCATGGAATATCTTTTTCCATCCCCTGACTTTCAGTCTGTATGTGTCCCTAGGTCTGAAGTGGGTCTCTTGTAGACAGCATATATATGGGTCTTGTTTTTGTATCCATTCAGCCAGTCTATGTCTTTTGGTTGGGGCATTTAATCCATTCACGTTTAAGGTAATTATCGATATGTATGTTCCTATGACCATTTTCTTAATTGTTTTGGGTTTGTTTTTGTAGGTCCTTTTCTTCTCTTGTGTTTCCCACTTAGAGAAGTTCCTTTAGCATTTGTTGTAGAGCTGGTTTGGTGGTGCTGAATTCTCTTAGCTTTTGCTTGTCTGTAAAGCTTTTGATTTCTCCATCAAATCTAAATGAGATCCTTGCCGGGTAGAGTAATCTTGGTTGTAGGTTCTTCCCTTTCATCACTTTAAGTATATCATGCCACTCCCTTCTGGCTTGCAGAGTTTCTGCTGAGAAATCAGCCGTTAACCTTATGGGAGTTCCCTTGTATGTTATTTGTCGTTTTTCCCTTGCTGCTTTCAGTAATTTTTCTTTGTCTTTAATTTTTGCCACTTTGATTACTATGTGTCTCGGCGTGTTTCTCCTTGGGTTTATTCTGTATGGGACTCTCTGCGCTTCCTGGACTTGGGTGGCTATTTCCTTTCCCATGTTAGGGAAGTTTTCGACTATAATCTCTTCAAATATTTTCTCTGGTCCTTTCTCTCTCTCTTCTCCTTCTGGGACCCCTATAATGCGAATGTTGTTGCGTTTAATGTTGTCCCAGAGGTCTCTTAGGCTGTCTTCATTTCTTTTCATTCTTTTTTCTTTAGTCTGTTCCGCAGCAGTGAATTCCACCATTCTGTCTTCCAGGTCACTTATCCGTTCTTCTGCCTCAGTTATTCTGCTATTGATTCCTTCTAGTGTAGTTTTCATTTCAGTTATTGTATTGGTCATCTCTGTTTGTTTGTTCTTTAATTCTTCTAGGTCTTTGTTAATCATTTCTTGCATCTTCTCAATCTTTGCCTCCATTCTTATTCCGAGGTCCTGGATCATCTTCACTATCATTATTCTGAATTCTTTTTCTGGAAGGTTGCCTATCTCCACTTCATTTAGTTGTTTTTCTGGGGTTTTTTCTTGTTCCTTCATCTGGTACATAGCCCTCTGCCTTTTCATCTTCTCTGTCTTTCTGTAACTGTGGTTTTTGGTCCACAGGCTGCAGGATTGTAGTTTTTCTTGCTTCTGTTGTCTGCTCTCTGGTGGTTGAGGCTATCTAAGAGGCTTGATGGGAGGCTCTGGTGATGGGTAGAGCTGACTGTTGCTGTGGCAGTCAGAGCTCAGTAGGGCCTGCAGTTTCTACTGAAAGATCAGCTGTTAACCTTATGGGGATTCCCTTGTACGTTATTTATTGCTTTTCCATTGCTGCTTTTAATATTTTTTCTTTGTATTTAATTTTTGATAGTTTGAATAATACGTGTCTTGGCATTATTCTCCTTCAATTGATCCTGCATGGGACTCTCTGTGCTTCCTGGACTTGATTGACGATTTCCTTTCCCATATTAGGGAAGTTTTCAACTAGAATCTCTTCAAATATTTTCTCAGTCCCTTTCTTTTTCGCTTCTTCTTCTGGGATCCCTATCATTTGAAGGTTGGTATATTTAATGTTGTCCCAGAGGTCTCTGAGACTGTCCTCAATTCTTTTCATTCTTTTTTCTTTATTCTGCTCTGCAGTAGTTATTTCCACTATTTTATCTTCCAGGTCACTTATCCATTCTTCTGCCTCAGTTATTCTGCTATTGATTCCTTCTAGAGAATTTCTAATTTCATTTATTGTGTTGTTCATCATTGTTTGTTTGCTCTTTAGTTCTTCTAGGTCCTTGTTAAACGTTTCTTCTACTTTCTCCATTCTATTTCCAAGATTTTGGATCATCTTTACTGTCATTACTCTGAATTATTTTTCAGGTAGACTGCCTATTTCCTCTTCATTTGTTTGGTCTGGTGGGTTTTTACCTTGCTCTTTCATCTGCTGTGTATTTCCCTGTCTTCTCATTTTGCTTCACTTACTCTGTTTGGGGTCTCCTTTTCGCAGGCTGCAGGTTCATAGTTCCCATTGTTTTTGGTGTCTGCCCCCAGTGGGTAAGGTTGGTAAGTGAGTTGTGTAGGCTTCCTGGTGGAGGGGACTGGTGCCTGTGTTCTGGTGGATGAGGCTGGATCTTGTCTTCCTGGTGGGCAGGACCGTGTCTGGTGGTGTGTTTTGGGGTCTCTGTGATCTTATTATGATTTTAGGCAGCCTCTCTGCTAATGGGTGGGGTTGTGTTCCTGTCTTGCTAGTTGTTTGGCATGGGGTGTCCAGCACTGTAGTTGCTGGTCATTGAGTGGAGCTGTGTCTTAGCGTTGAGACGGAGATCTCTGGGAGAGCTCTCACCGATTGATATTACATGGGGCCAGGAGGTCTCTGGTGGTCTCTGAACTCAGCTCTCCCACCTCAGAGGCTCAGGCCTGACGCCCGGCCAGAGCACCAAGACCCTGTCAGCCACACAGCTGGAGTGCCTTCAGAGTTGGGGAGGCTGGCCTGCAGCGGCTCTCCTTCTGCGCTGCACATGAGAATCACCTGCTTCCTTGTTTTGCCCCAAAGCCAGTGTGCTCCACAGAGAAAAACAGTAGCCTTGAAAATAGTCACAGCTCTGAGATGGCTTTTTTTTTTTCCTTTGTGTTTAGTCTGGTTTCACTTGCTCACAGAGCGCCACGTGCAGAGGCCTCGCACCCGGCTCTTCCAACTGGAGTTCCTAGTGCGGAATGGGTTTTGTCTTTTCTTTTGTTGATATGTTGTATCACACTTGATTGATTTGTGTATGTTGAACCATCCTTGTGACCCTGGCATGAATCCAACTTGATCATGGTGTATGATTCTTTTTATGTGTTGTTGGATTTGGTTTGCTGATATTTTGTTAAGCATTTTTGCATCTATATTCATCAGAAATATTGGTCTGTAATTTTCTTTTTTGGTAGTGTCTGTCTGGTTTTGGGTATCAGGGTGATTGTGGCTTCATACAATGCCTTTGGGACTGTTTCCTCCTCTTCAATCTTTTGGAAGTGTTTGAGAACGATCAGTATAAGATCTTCTTTTTATGTTTGGCAGAATTCTCTCATGAAGTCATCCAGTCCTGGATGTTTGTTTGCAGGGAGGTTTTTGTTTTTTTGACATCTTTATTGGAGTATAATTGCTTTATAATGGTGTGTTAATTTCTGCTTTATAACAAAGTGAATCAGCTATACATATACATATATCCCCATATCTCCTCCCTCTTGCATCTCCCTCCCTCCCTCCCTATCCCACCCCTCTAGGTGGTCACAAAGCACCAAGCTGATCTCGCTGTGCTATGCGGCTGCTTCCCACTAGCTATCTGTTTTACATTTGGTAGTGTATATATGTCAATGCTAAATTCTATTTCAGTCGTAGTGATCAGTCTATTCAAAGTTAACTATCTTCTCAATTCAGTTTTGGTGGGCTGTATGTTCCTGAAACGTGTCCATTTCTTCTAGGTTGTCCAGGTTGTTAGCACAGAATTGTTTATAGTATTCTCTTATGATTTTTTGTATTTCTCTGGTATCAATTGCTATTTTTCCTCTTTAAATTCTTATTCTGTTTAGTTGGGTCCCACATTGTCTGCTTTTGAATTTGATATAATGAAGTACACTCTTATAGTTTTTCTTTACTTATTGACTATCATGCTTGAAAATTGATCTGTATTATTGTAGAGTTTAACTTTGTATATTTTTCTGTCATATAAAATTCGGTTTCATATGTATAACAATCCATTCATTTTTGGTGAGATTTGTTTCTATGATTTCGTCTAATATGAACGACCCCTCTGTCAAAGTTCTCCTGAATGTATTCTCATGGTTATGTACACATGTTCCTCTAGGTTATATAACTGTGGGTCAGAGCTGCGTGTCTCTTCCTTTTAACCGATGATTCTTATTTACTCCCCAAATTGACTGAGGCAATTAGTACACCTACCAATAATGTATTGGGATTTAAAGTGCTCAGTGTTTCTCCCACAGCTGAGATTTCCATTGTTTTCTCTTTTGCCTCTCATGTGGATGGACTAGGAGTTTGGCATCATAATTTCATGGAAACCAGGGCATAAAACTGACGTGGAAATGATCTAATCATGATGCTCTATATAAAGGACTCATCTGTGTGCATTGGGGTCAACATTGAGCTGTGCTCCAGCTGGATCAGACTCAGTTCTCTGGGAAAGAGAATTCTACTCATTACTTCCCCACTCTGCCTTCAGCGCGTTCATACAGGTACCACGAGGTTGGCCATGAAGAGAGTATTTACACTAAAGAAAGAGACAAATGCCACACATCTGGGCTTTTTACAAAATGATAAATTCCTAAGCCTATTTACCAGCACAGCAGCTGGCTGTCACTTCAAATGCCAGGGTGTTCCTTCACACTAATGGTGTTTCTGGAGAAACTATACCAGGTGTCATCTGACGAGGAGAGAAGGGCTTGAGGGGTCCAGAGAGAGTTTTAGGGAAGAGTTTTGGATTTCTCTGTTCGAAACAGGACCCCAAGTTCACCCATTTATTCAGTTACTTTAACGACATTCTGTTTCTGAGTGAAGGGATGGAGGTCGATAGCACACAGCAGCCAATGTGGAAATTAAAAATAAACGAAGTATTACATGAAAGTGGGCCAGAGCAAGAACGTGCGTAAGGTGTGGACGCAGACCTGCCATGTGGGATGCACCTCACGGCACAGGGGTGAGAGGGGACGGGGCAGTCAGCGAGAGTCACCACTGGCGGGGAGGGAAGGCACCACGGTTAACCGAGGCCCAGGCCTCCACAGGGACTCCCAGACCTTCTCCTGCACCCACACCGTGTCTCTCCGTCCCCGGTCAGACAGTTCACACAACACGTGCTGCAGATTCTCTTCCAGAACGTCCTGGGCACATAAGGTCGTGTCCAGTGCTCCACCACTCGGGACGGTGCATGGTTCCCTCTTGTGTTCAGCTCCTGGCTGCATCTTGGGTTCCTCCGTGGCCGTGTGGAGCCTGAAAGAGCAGAATCCCGAGGCCCAGCAGGATCAAGCCAGCCACGCCCATCCGGATGAGATTCTCCACTGTGTAGTCTTCGGGGTGTGAGGCTAGGATTTGTGGACAAAGAGGTCACAGAGGTCAGAGCAGATCAGAATCACCCCAGAATCCAGGGTGTCCACCCAGGGTACCGGTTCCTTTTGTTCTATCCTCAACAGGACAGAAACGCGGAGCCCAGCCCCATAACTGAGGACGTCTTTTACTAATCACTGCTGGCGTCTGACTTGTTTTGTGGTGGGTGGATGGTGTCACCTGCTCATGAGAATCATAAAGTGAGGGTGTGAGTGAGGAGCTGGGGAGACACGAGCCCTTCTCCTGGGTTCTGTGTCCTCCTCTGTGGAGCCCCCTGTGCCCCCTCTTATCTTACTGTCTCAGGCATTCCTGAGGACAGGACCCTGAGCTGACCGAGCTCAGACAGTGCGGAGTGCGGGCCCTTCACCTGAACAGGCGCTTCAGTTGGTAACTGAGGTGTGACCCAGCCCTGCCCCCCAGCCCCAGCACCACGTCCCAAGGACCCTCCCTCACCCCACTGCGGGCCTGACTCCACGGTGGGGAGCTGATCCCCAGAGCCCCCTGGGGGTCAGGACGGGGGCTGAGGGGCGGGGGCTGCTTCTCCCCACGCAGCCCAATGCTCCTGCCCTAAGCTCGCCCCCAGCGTCTCCCTCTTCCCCCCACCCTTCCTCCACCAGCCTCAGAGCCCCTGGGTCCCTGGGGGCCCCCTGCATCTTTGCTGGATTCTAGTCCCTTCGGGAGACAAACCTGTCCCCGCGGAGCTGAGGGGCATTAGATCCTCCGAGAGAGTCTCCAACTGCCCTGGGGTGGCCAGTGCTCCCCCTGAACAGAGAGGCCTCAGGGACTCCCCAGTTGTTGAACTGGGGCCTGCTGGTGGGGGGCTGGGGCCCCCTGCGGGTCCTGGGAATGAGGACAGGAAGGGGGTGGGGCTGACCCTGGAGTCCCCACCTCACTAAACTCTTCCCCTCACCTGCCCTGTGTCCTACCGGAGACCCTCCCGCTGCCCACCTGTCACCTCCAGGATCCCAGGTGAGGGGGTGGGGTGGGAGGGGATGGGAGGGCCTCTGAGGGGCAGATCCCCCTCTGGGTGACCCTCCCTCACAGCCCCCTCACTCACACCCCAGCCCAGGGTGCTCAGGGGACAGAGCCCTGAGCTGAGTCAGAAAGGACAGGGTCAGGGTCCCTCACCTGAGACCACGAGCTCCAGGGGGGCACTGGCCTGTGACAGCAGGTAGGGGTAACTGCTGAGTGAGCTGTAGCACCTGTAGGTCCCATTGTGCGCTGAGGTCACAGGACTCATGGAGAATTCAGCCTGGAAATGCCCATCTCGGTACTTTGATCTAAGACGCAGTGGGGGACGGGCTGACCCCTCCTTGGACAGAAGGAAAGTTTCCTTTGTGCTCCCTGATTGACACAGCAGGGTCACGTTCTCTCCTGAGGCCACCACGGGGCCCGGCTGCACCGAGAGGGAGGGCGTATCAGGGAACCATCCTAGAGAGAGGAAGGGGGGTGAGGGGCTGCCCGCCCCCCTGGTTCTGAACTGCGACTCAGCAGGGCCTCCCTGAGGCCCCTCATCGCTGTCTGTCTGTTTTCTCTGAGTCTCTCCCTCTCCCTGCCCACCCCCGTCTCTCTCTGTCTCTCTCCCTCCCTGGGGACCCCGCACGCCTGGTCCCAGCATCACCACCTGGGGCTCCCCCGGCAGGGCCTGTGCAGAGTCGGGGTCCCTGACCGACCAGCTGGCTCCTCACCTGCCACCAGGACGTCCAGGGGGTCACTGGGGGCCGACCACTCAGAGGAGAGGTTGTGCCCACCGTAGCATCTGTACCGGCCCCCGTGGGTGCTGGTCACCGGGCCCAGGGGGAAGTCGGCCTGCGAGAGCCCAGCCTGGGGCTGCCGGCCAGGGCGCTGGGGGAGGGCCTGTCCCCCCTCCTGGGTCAGAGCGAATCTGTCGTAGCCGACGTCAGAGTGACCCTGGAGGGTCAGGCTCTGTCCAGAGGCCACGACAGGGCCCTGCGGGGTCAGGAGGGAGGGCTTCCCAGACACACCTGGGGGAAGACCAGCCCTGGGCTGTAGGGGCTGGTTCCTCCCATGAAGCCCCTTCTCCCGTCCTGGTCCCCAGGCCTCACTGTCGCTCACACTCTGTGTCTCTGTCCTGTGCGCCCCACTCCCCCCTCACCCACCCTCTCATCTGGGACAATCCTGGGAGAAAAGCATCTAATAATCTGTCTCGTGCCTCAAAAGTGCGTGAGGCCAGGGTGGGACTTCCTCACCTCGAACCAGGAGCTCCAGGGGGTCACTGGGGGCCGACCACACGTGGGGGGTGTCCCTGTTAAAGCCGTGACATCTGAACGTCCACCTATGACTGGGGGTCATGGGACCCACGGGGTGCAGGGCCTGGGTCTGCCCATAGGGGCGTCGCTGTGCATCCAGGGTGCAGGAGGACTTGGGTTCTCTTTCCTTAGTCAGAATGAACTTGTCCAATCCCTGCCGTGAGCCACAGTGGAGGGTCACGTTCCCTCCCGAGGTCACCACAGGGCTCGGCAGGGCTGAGAGGGTGGGTTTGCTGTGGACCCCTAGGAGAGAAGGAAGGAGCTTGTGAAATGGGGCTCACACCCCCCTCCCCTCCCCCAGGGCTGGGCTGTGAGAGGGACACACCCCTGAGAGCAGACCCCCTTCCTGAGGGCAGAGCCTGAGGCCGGGACCCCCGAGTGTCCTCTCACCTGTCACCACCAGCGCCAGGGGGTCACTGCGCTCTGACCAGCCAGTGGGGCTGAGATAGTAACAGTGGTATCTCCCTGCGTCGGGCGGTGTCATGTGTGGGATGGAGAACTTGCCCTTGTCCCTGGGCTCCAGTGGGGGCTGTCTGTCCCGGGGAGCTGAGCTTCCCTCTTTATCCAAACGGAACTCCCGGGCCCCCAGGGTCCCCTGACAGCAGATGGTCATGGAGCTCCCCCAGGGGATCACAGAGCCTGGCTCAGCCCAGATGGTGGGTTTGGGGAGGGTCCCTGGAAGGACGTCAGAGGCTGGGTCACAAGGCATCCTCACCCCCAGGTCCCCAGCTCTCAGCCCCAAACCTCCCAGACTTCCCTTCCTTCAGCCCAGAACCGCTGTTCCCCATCCCCATTGCCTGGGGGTGGCCCCTTGTCCCCCTGAGCAGGAGGGAGCTGGGACACCTGGGGACAGACTCACCTGCCTGCACGTGGGTCCTCAGGCCCACACGCAGCCCTGGAAGAGAGACCCCTGTGAGAGATTTGCCCTGAGTCCTGAGCAGCGCCTCTCCTCCCCATGAGCCTCCTGAGTCCTGGGGTCTCCTGACAGAGCAGCCTGGCTGTGGGGGGGGGTCCCTCCGTGCCTAGGGCTTCCCCTCCCCCTCCTCCATCTCACCGAGGCAGAGCAGGGCCGTGAGGCTGGGGGTCATGGCGTCTCGTCCCTGTGGTCCAGGCGGTGCAGATGGAGGAGACCACAGTGCCCTCAGGACGGAGACCCGAGGGTGTGTCCACTGGGAGTCTGGTCCTCCCCGTCACGGGGCTGTCACGTCAGCAGCCCCACAGGAAGGGGAACTGCCCCTGCTTGACAGCCTGGCTCTCATTCCCATGACAGACCCGGTGTCTTCCTGGGACGCCCCTTCCAGGTGAGGGTGACCCGGGCGCGTCCTTCCCTCTCAGAGCCTCGCCGTGGGGTCTCCTTCATCCTCAGCCCGTCCATCAGCACGTCCCTGTGGGGGCCTCACCATGGACAGGGGTCACCCAGGCCCTGGAGATGCTTCAGGGAGGATGCAGGTTCCTGCTGCCCCGCAGAGCTCAGATCAGCAGAGACGCACGTTTAACATCTACCTACAGCTCTGTGGAGGTCAACGTGGCAATGAGCACAGAGGAGAAGTTCAGGGAAATAAGGAAGGAAACATGCCTGCTCCCCTGGCCCCGCGGTGTGGGTTTGCTTTCTATCTCAGCCCCCTTCAGGGACTTCTCCCTTTTTCTTGAAACAGCGTCCGCCCCACCTTCCTGGGAACAAGCCCCTGAGTCGTTCCTGCCTGCTTGGTGGCCCTTGATCCTTGGACAGGGCTCTCCTCCCCGTCCTGTCATCCTGCCTGGAAGCTTGGGGGACGTTGAGTTGAGTTAGAGGTCTCACTTTGAAGGAAGACATCTCTATTTCAGTCTGTCCCCACTGCTCTTGTAACCTTGAGGGCAGTGCCCTTTCTGAGCCTGAGTTTCCTCCTCTGCATGTTGTCACGAGCCCCACTCCTCGGAGTGGCTGTGAGCTCAGTGGTGTCAGGGTCATTGCAGGATCATCATTGTTAATTTCCAGAGCAGGTGACAACAGGAGTGGGTGGGACAGGAAAGGACCCTGGGCTCAGACTCCACAGCAAAGTGGGTGATTGTGGTGCCCACCCAAGAGCCCTCCTTGCTCCTAACACTGAGAAATGCTGTTTTGAATATTTCTGAAACACGTACCTACAGACACATGCAGAAAAAGAGAAAGAAAGTTCCCCAAATGGAGAGGGAACCAGAGCAAAGAAGAGGGAACTAGGCTGAGTGGCCCCCGCTGGCCGGGATCATCAGGGGGTCATAGGGAGGAGGTTCCCACCTGTGTGGACAGAGAGAGGGACCCAGGGCCTCACAGGCGGGGAGGGGTCAGGGCTCCAGGTGAAGGCTGAAGCTGCGGCCCCCCTTCCCCGCGTTTCTGGACGGGCACTGGGTTGGCTCTGCTCACTGCCCCAGGCCCGTGGTCAGCATTGAGCCACCTCCCCTGTGTGGCATGAAACAGACTCAGTCCATGATTGTCAGCCATGGGCGTCCCCTCGTGGGAGTGTGAGGGTCCCATTGGACCATCCCCGAGGGCACGGCCGTGAGCAGGTGCTAAGTCTGAGACGGTGGAGAGCCCAGGGCAGGAGCGGCTGCAGCGGTCTCCCCTGGTCGCTTGACGCCCAGCACAGCCCTGGGAGAAGCCTTCTAGGAAAGATCGGGGGTGTGAGGGGAGCGCCTTTAACAGGAATGGACATCACAGTGACCCAGTAATTATGACAGTGCTACGACAGCCGTCTGCTGACGCATGGGGGTGTCCTAGGCCAGGAAGTAGAATCAGTAGGAAACCAATAAAGAGGTGAAAAAAAGTATAGAACATACTTGATGTGAATATCTCAATTGTATAACAACACAATGAGTGACTTTGCTGAAATAAAAATATGAAAAAAAAGAATCAGTAGGAAAATACGACAGTCGATTTAAATTAAGCGTGTTTACATATCTGAAAAAGAAAGGGAGGCAGCCATATGGATTATTTTATAGAAGAACTGGCAGTTATTGAAAAGAGTTAGAAAAGGTAGAGATGAAAAATCCAGTAGAATCAACACATTAAAAAATGTCATCCCATCAAGGACAAGACAGCTGAGGGACCCATTATGAAACTGAATACAGTATTGAGGAAATGTTCCAGAATGAAGGTTAGAGAGACCAGAAATGGAAATTCAAGATACTTGGGGAATAGAATGAGGAGGGCCAACGTCATATCTGTTGTGTCAGAAGGAAAGGTCATGACATACAACAACAGCCAAAGAAATAAAGAATTGAACATTTTTCAGAGATGAGGACAGGCCAGCTAAGTGCTAGGACACATGTATTTAAAGTGACATCTGTATCTTGACCCTTCCTGGTCAATTAAGAAAATGAAGGTTAAATTAAAAAAAAAAGTATCTCAGACTGAATTGTACACTTCGAAATGGTTAATTCTATTTTGTGTAAATTTCAACTGAAAAAAAACAAGGACCTGGGGCCCTACAAATGTCCTGAAACTACTTCCTGTAGAAAATGAAAATTACCATTAAGAGAATGACAAGCTCATTGGGACCAGACTACCCCCTACCAAAAGACGATGCCAGAAGATATTGGAGAAATACCTTCAGGGAATTCACTGGGAAGAATTTTACAGTGAGCCAAATTATTTTTAAGGGACAAAAGTGAAAGGCTCATCAGAGGGTAAATCCCTAAATGCGAGGAGATTCCAGGCACTACGTCTGACCTGTGGGAGCTGCGTCCATTCCGCTAAGCCCACCACGTCAGGCTGCGTCTTCCTGAGAGATAAGGAGGGTTCTGCGGGGATGGATCCCTTACCCATCACACGTATGTTCCTCTCCTCGTAGCTGAATCACACACTTAGTTTGAAATAAGAAATGTTTTCAAGTAACTTGATAAAGAGAGAATGAGAGTGAAAGAAGGCATTTCCAGAGACGCAAGTTCTTAGATATTTTACTATTTTCGCACTCAGTGAAAGGAATACTAAGAGATGTAATGGAGAAAGTGAGATGTAACATGAGAAAAAAAGCACCGAAAAATTAACAAACACAACTTGTACACACACCCACAGATGCACCCACACGTGTGCACACAGACACACAGATGTGCACACGCACATACACACATATAGAGCACCCATATTTCAGGTAAAGCATAATGAGAACATTGTCTTCTCTAATGGAGGAGGAGAATGCATAGTTGTTTAGAAATAAAAATGTAAATACATATGTTAACATGGAGTAACTGCCTAAAATTAGAAATGGAATAACTACCAATGTGCTTGGTGTAATTAAATGAAAGAAAAAATTTTTGGCTTTATTGAGATATAAGTAACAAAAATTGTATATATTTAAGATGTACAACTTAATGTTTTTATTTTTTAAAAAAACATTTATTTATTTATTTATTTATTTATTTATTTGGCTGTGTTGGGTCCTAGCTGTGGCATGCAGGATCTTCGCTGTGGCAGGCGGGACCTTTCGTTGCGTGCGCGGGCTCCAGAGTGCACGGGCTCAGTAGTTGCAGCTCGTGGGCTTAGTTGCCCCGTGGCACGTGGGATCTTAGTTCCCTGACCAGGGATGCAACCTGCGTCCCAAGCATTGGAAGGTGGATTCTTAACCACCGGACCACCAGGGAAGTCCCACTTGATGTTTTTATATACACTTACCTTGTGAAATAATCACCACAATTAAGCTAATTAACATATCCATGACCTCACATACTGAACATTTGTGTGTGAGTGTGTGTGTGGTGAGAACACTTAAGGTCTATCCTGTAAGCAAATTTCAAGTCTACAATGGAATACTGTGAACTCTAGTCACATCACTGTACATCACATCTCCAGAAGTTACTCAACTGCGTAACTGAAATGTTGTTCCCCGTGACCAGCATCTCCCCATTGACCCCTTTCCCAGCCTCTGGCAACTACCATTCTCCTGTGTTTCTATGAGTCTGACTATTTTAGATCCCCCAGGGAAGTGAGCTCGGGCTGTATTTGTCTTTCTGTGTCTGGCTTATTTTACTTCACATAATGTCCTCCAGCTTCATCCACGTTTCCCAAACGGAAGGATTCCCTTCTTTTTAAAGGCTGAATAACATTCCAGTGTGTGTGTGCGCGCGTGCGCGTATCTCACATTTTCTTTATCTCTTCATCTTTCGACAGGCATTGAGGTTGTATCCATATCCTGGCTAACGTGAATAATGCTGCAGTGAACATAGGAGTGCAGATATCTCTCTGAGGTCCTGGTTTCATCTGCTTTGGATATATACCCGGAAGTGGAATTGCTGGATGTTATGGTAGGTAGTTCTATTTTTAATTTTTTGAGGAAACTGCATACTGTTTTCCACAGTGGCTGCACCGATTTGCGTTCCCACCAACAATGCATAGGGTTCTCTTTTCTCCACAGTTTTGCCAACACCTGTTATCATTTTTAAAATTAACTTATTTAATTTATTTATTTTTGGCTATGCTGGGTCTTCATTGCTGTGTGCGGGCTTTCTCTAGTTGCGGCGAGCAGGGGCTACTCTTCGTTGCGGTGCACGGGCTTCTCATTGCAGTGGCTTCTCTTGTTGTGGAGCACAGCCTCTAGGCGCGTGGGCTTCAGTAGTTGTGGCACACGGGCTCAGTAGTTGTGGCTCGCGGGCTCTAGAGCGCAGGCTCAGTAGTTGTGACACACAGGCTTACTTGCTCTGTGGCATGTGGGATCTTCGCGGACCAGGGCTCGAACCCGTGTCCCCTGCGTTGGCAGGCAGATTCTTAACCACTGCACCACCAGGGAAGTCCTATAGTGTCATGTCTTACATTTAGGTCTTTAAACCATTTTGAGTCTTTTTTGTATATGGTGTGAGGGAGTGTTCTAATTTGATGACTTACATGTAGCTGTCCAGTGAATCCCACCACCTCCTTGACGTGAAAATGAGAGGCCACCTTCACTCTGCCCTTCATATCGTGGGGCTGATTCCATAGGTGCCGTGACGACTCTAAGGGCTCCTAGAAATCAGCACCCAGACAGAGGCGAGGAGGGCACCTGCTCTTTCCCCCTCTCTCAGCTGGGCATCTTCCCTTCATGCATTTCTCCTCACTATGACCACCCAGTAGGCACCAGTGACCTCAGTTATACCTGAGACATGAAGCCCCCTTCCTTCATCTCCACTGCCACCCCCAGGTCCGGTGGGAAGCGACCCTTCTGTAAAGGTTTAGTGGGGAAGGGCTAACAGAAGCTCAGCCCAGGACTGGGGAGACGGTGTCTCCTCTAGGCTAAGAGGACGCTGTTACCCAGCAGACACGGCGCTCGTGCCTGTGGGTGAGAGTCTGCAGCCCCAGTGCTGCCTGGAACAAGGACAGAGGGAGGGTGTGGCGTGTCTGCATCTTCATGTTGTTCTCAGCTCCGTGTCTTCCCTCAAAGTTCCCAGCTTCCGCCCTCCCGCCTCCCTTGTGCACACACCTAGCACGGCCTGGACCCTGTGGTGGGGTGAGTGGCGTAGAGGGACAGGGGCTCCCCCTGTACTGTCCGTCCCTCCGTGGGGTGGGGCCACCTGTGGCTGGCGTCCCTGTGTCTCTCTTCTCCTCCTTCAGCTCAGAGCCCTCCTGGGACGGGGCTGTGAGCCGAGGGTCTGGCTCCTCAATGGATGTGGGGAGGGGGCTCCTCACCTGAGAGCAGGGTCTCCAGGAGTCGCTGGGCTGTGACATCAGGGAGGGGGAGGTGCTGAGTGAGCTGTAGCATGTGTAGTCCCACTGTGGGCTGAGGTCACAGCACTCAAGGTGAAGCTGGCCTGAAAGGGTGGAGCCGTGTCCTGCAGACGAAGGTTCTGGGGAGGAGTGAGTGACCCCTCCTTGGACAGATGGAGGGGATCGGACCAGATCTCAGAGCCACGCTGCAGGGCCGTGTTCTCTCCCCAGGGCACTGACGGTCTTGGCTGGGCTCAGAGGGAGGGTTTCCTGTACATTCCTGGGGGCGAGGAAGGTCATGATGTGTAGAGAGCCACCCCCAAGACACCCTTGACCCTGAGCTGAGGGACCACCATCCTCTCTCCAGGGACCCTGTCTGTGACCCCCTCTCAGCTGCTCTCAGCCCCCCTGTGTGGGTCTCTCTCATCTCCCGGCACCCGCTCCATTTTTCTCACTCACTCTCCCTGGACCACTGCCCATCTCAGTGTCTGCTCTAGGACCCCCTCCCAGGACCCCATCCCCACCAGGGGTGACTCTGGGCCCAGCACGCTGAGCACACAGTCAGGACGTGGGGCAGGACAGGGGCCCCCACCAGCACCAGGCTGTCTCCACGGAGCACGAGCGAGCCCGGCTGGGCTCAGAGGGAGGCCTCCCTGTACGCGCCTGCAGAGAGGGGCAGTGGCACCGAGGGGGACGCTCACCCCACACTGCTCACTGGGGCTGCAGTGAGAGCTCTCCCGGGTCCTGCCAAGCCTCTCGCTAGTGGTTCTGCCCCAGGAGGGCAGTATCACTGACCCCCATCACCCCAGGGCTCACTGGGCACAAGGCTCAGGTCAGGGGTCCAGGAAACGATGGGGCTGGGGGCCCTCACCTGTGACCTGGCGATGCAGAGGGTCACTGGGGTGTGACCACACATGCGGAGGGAGCTGGGAGAATCATAGCATCCGCAGGTCCCCCCACAGGAGGAGTTCACGGGCCCCACAGGGCACACGGCCTGTCCCCTCCCATGGGTCCTCGATGTCCTGTGTCGGGCGGGTCAGCACCTCCCTCCTTCAGCAGGTGCAAAGTGCCTGCTGCAGACTGTGAGCTGCGTGCCAGGGACACGCTCCCTCCTGAGGCCACCACAGGGCGTGGCTGGGCTGAGGGGGGGGCTCTGTGCACCCCTGAGGGAGGGGGAGGGGCTGGGTTAAAGGGGGAGCGTCACCCCGCTCACCGCAGGTGTGGGCTGCGAGGGGAGACGTCTGTCCCCCTGCGCCCACACTCTGCTCCCTCTGCCTGTGAGGACGCCGCCGCAGTGGGAGGGGACCCGGGTCCTCCCTCCCGCCTGTCTCCACCAGGGGCAGGGGGTCACTCCACTCTACCTGTCTTTCCTGCTGCGAGAGACACACTGATACCGCCCTGCAGGGCTTGAGATCGAGGATTCAAAGGGGAAACTGGCCTTGTTACTGGAGTCCCGTGGGGCCTCAGCCTCCCAGAGTCCAGAGGGCCTCTCTCTATACAGGCGGTAGACATCTGCCCTCAGAGACCCCGGACACCACATGGTCACAGGGCTTCCCTTGGTGACCATGGGGCCTAGGTCAGCCCAGATGGAGGGTGTCAGGTGGATTCCTGGAAAGGAATCAGACCCGAAGTGTCAAGGGTGCCTTTCTCCCCTCAGTTTCCCCAGCTGTCACCCCCAGACCCCTTCCAGACTGGTCACCATCATCCCAGACCTGCTGTGCTCCCCCCAGATGACCAGGGGCTTATGGGATTGCAGCAGGTCTTGGGGAGGCTCACCTGCCTGGACCTGGTCCCATGGGTCCGGGCACAGCCCTGGGAGAGAGTTCCCTGTGAGCGCCCATCCCCCAGCACACACAGATGCTCCAGGCCTGGTCTGGGCCCTGAGCGCTGGGGTCAGATCTGGGGCTGAGCACATCCTTCCTCCCCCACCAAGTTCTGCCCCCGCTGAGCCTTCTTAGACCTGGGGTCTCTCAGTTTCAGACCTGGGAGGAGAGGGGCCCCTTCCCCCCTCCCTTCCCGAAAGCCCGCCGAGGCAGAGAAGGGCAGTGAGGGTCGGGGTCGTGGCTGTGCCTCCCATGGTCCCCAGCCGTGCTGGTGTCTTACAGAGTCCACAGAGGCAGCAGGACAGACAGATGCACGCGGGGTGACAAGGTGCGGGCTCTGTGTTGCACGTTACCGGTCCCTTCCTAGCAGCCGCTCAGAAAGAGGAACAGCCCCCCAGGGCCTCATGCTGCTCTCCCTGCAGGATGGGGCCCAGGAGACAGCAGGCTCTGGGACCTTCCAGACCACATCTGGGTCTCAGCAGACCCCACGCACTCTGCCTCGCCTCGGGCCAAACCCAAAGACAGAGAGTGACACTCGTGCCAGGACAGAAAGTTGAGGTCGCAGGGCGGGGCCTAGGAACAGCCCAGTTTGGGCTCCGATTCTTTTTTTTTTTTTTTCGCTGCAGAGATCTTTCCTGTTTCCCTTTGGCCCAAGGCTTGGAGAGGGCTCCAGGGTGGTTAACAAGCTGCCCAGCGGCTGCAGAGAGAGGCTTCAGGGAGGAGCCCTGACCCCAGAGGGGCTCCTCACAGCCCGCTGGGCTCCGGGGGCTCCTAGTGGTGCTTGAGGCGGAGCCTTTGGGAGAGACGCTCGCCCAGCGCAGCCTGGGGGCCGGGCAGCCTGCGGAGGTTGGGCAGGTGGTCGCCCGTCTCCTGGATGAGTCTCACCTGCTCATCCAGGAAGTCCAGAGGTGGGGTCTGCGCGGGGAGAAGCCCGGGCCTGCGGAGCCGCAGGGCCTGGTGCGGGTTCTTCTCCGTCCGCCGGGCGGCTTCCGTGGCGTCCTGGGCTTCACCCACGGCTGCTGGGACGGCTTCGGCACGTCCTGGAGGCGGGCGCGGCCACCGCGCTGCTTCTGCCTTTCCCGGTGAGCTCGGGCCCTCCGGCTTCTCCTCGGCCAGTTCGCGGAACGCTGTCTCACGCCCTCGCGAGCCGCTGCGTCGGGTGGAAAGAGAAGCGCGGAGACGGGTAGGTGTGGGAGAGCGGCAGATGCGCGTTACCAGGCGGGTGACGGCGGCCTCCACCCGGCGGAGTAATGGTGACGAATGTGGGAGCTCATGCTTGGTCGGCAGTACGGAGCTAAGCTCAGAAAATGGTGTGGGCTGGTCCCGGAGGCCGAGGAGAGCTGGGTGGGTGATTCCAAGGTTGTGACTGGAGAGGAGCTTGGAGGGCGGTCAGAGTCTGGAGGAAGGGGCGCCCCTGGGTCTGTTCCGTCCAAGCGCCGTGGAAGCGAGAGACACATGCGTGGCAGCGCCCAGCGCACTGCTTGGTTCCAGTTCTCATTCTGCTTTTCATAGAACCTGTGTGACTTTGGAGAAGCCCGTTCCCTTTCCCGAGACGCTGAAAATGCAAAATGTGTTCCTTCCTTCCAATGTTTATTGAGCAGTTACTATATCCAGACATGAGATTCATTGGTGAAGGTGACCGATTCTTGCCCTGGACTCATGGAGCTCTGATGATGACAGTAGACGATACACATATTTAGACAATAAATAATTTGGGTCTAGTTTCGTTCAGTTGTACAGAAGGAGAAAAACAGTGAGGCACAGTGACAGGTGGAAGCCCAGCAGCCTTGTGATGGGAGCGTGGGGACCTTCTGGCGAAGGAGAGACCCGGGCTGACAGAGGTTAGCGCAGGAGTGGTGAGGGACCGGCACCCTGGGCCGGGAAGAGGGGGAGCTATTCCGAGCCCTGGAGTTCAGGGGGTGCTGGGCCCTGTTCACACAGCGTCTAGTGCACCCTGCAAGCGTGCCTGGGTTTTATCCTTAAGACAAGAGGGTAACTTTCAGGAAAGGAAGGTATGAACACACAGCCGTGCTGAGATGGTCGCCACTCCGCAGGGACTGGACTGTAGCAGGGCTGTGACGGTGATAAACGGTGTTGCAGCTCCCGCACCAGTGTGACCACTAGGTGAGGAGTGGATCAGCACCTCCGTGGTTTATGAGGTTTCCTCATGTAACCCTTCCACAACTCCTACAACAGAATACCTTCGCAGTTGAGTGGGATGAATCAGGAAGACTTCTAGGTGGTTTGGAAAGGGGTCTCTGGTTTTCATAATCGGCTCAAAGATGACCCCTTGAGGAGACACAAGTGTGGTGATAACGCAGGTGTGTGTGTCTGGGGAGGGGCGGTGGTTAAGTGGGCTGAGCTTGCTTTGAGGTAGGAGTTAGCTTTGCTGGTCCTGAGAGGTCAACTCCTTCTGCATCAGCCTCAGGGAGTGTCAGCTGGAGATGCTTGGAATTTACTTGAAGGCAGGTGGAGGCCCCTGAAGAATTATTTTCAGGGGAGGGTCCTGCAGTAGATCAGGTTGGGGCCATGAGAATCGAATTCCTCAGCTGGGAGTGAGGCCCTGGGGTGGAAGAGCCGGGAAGGAGGTGCTGGGTTGCACTAGCCAGTCCTCCTGAGTCTGCCGCCGAGCTTGACGGTGGTGCTGGACCGGGGTCCTGGATTCGCGGAGCTCGGGGCCAGGGCTGTGGGATAGGTTCATTGTACGTGAGGTGGAAGCGGGTGAAGCACTGAGGGCTCCTCCACCGTCTGCCTTGCTTGTCTACTGGAGCTGGTGGGGCTGTCACAGAATGGATGACGCCAGGGGAGAAGGAGGCTCGGGGAGATGCTTCTAATCCAGTCCACTGACACACAGAGGAACCACCACCTCCCCCCTGCACTGGGAACGCGGTTTTGTTTCTCCCAAACTCTTCCTCTCTCTGACTTCCTTGTTTCTATCCACAGCAGCACCTCTGGCCATGCCTCTGCATCCAGACCTCTGAGTCATTTCCGCTCCTCCCCACCTCTTGTCCCCCAGACAGTAACTCTTTTTTTTTTTTTTTTTAAGTACATTTATTTATTTATTTATGGCTGCGTTGGGTCTTTGTTGCTCCCTGCGGACTTTCTCTAGTTGTGGCGAGCGGGGCTACTCTTCATTGCGGTGGCTTCTCTTGTCGCGGAGCTCGGGCTCTAGGCGTGCAGGCTTCAGTAGTTGTGGCACATAGGCTCAGTAGTTGTGGCTCGCGGGCTCTAGAGTGCAGGCTCAGTAGTTGTGGCACACGGGCTTTGTTGCTTCGCGGCCTGTGGGATCTTCCTGGACCAGGGCTCAAACCCGTGTCCCCTGCATTGGCAGGCAGATTCTTATCCACTGTGCCACCAGGGAAGCCCTATTTTTAGTTTTTAAAAGAACCTCCATACTGTTCTCCATAGTGGCTGCACCAATTTATATTCCCACCAACAGTGTCGGAGGGTTCCCTTTTCGCCACACATTCTCCAGCATTTATTATTTGTAGGCTTTTTGATGACGGCCATTCTGACCGGTAGAGGTGATACCTCACTGTGGTTTTGGTTTGCATTTCTCTAATAATTAGTGATGTAGACCGTCTTTTCATGTGCCTGTGGCCATCTGTATGTCTTCTTGGAGAAATGTCTATTTAGGTCTTCTGTCCATTTTTGACTTGGTAGTTTGTTTTTTTGATATTCCGCTCCATGAGCTGTTTGTATATTTTGGAAATTAATCCCTTGTTGGTCCCATCGTTTGCAGATACTTCTCTCAGTGAGTAGGCTGTCTCTTCATTTTGTTTACAGTCTCCTTTGCTGGGCAAAAGCTTTTAAGTTTAATTAGGCCCCATTTGTTTATATATATTTTTTATTTCCATTACTCTAAAGAGACGATCCCAAAAAAATATTGCTGTGATTTATGTCAAAGAGTATTCTGCCTATGTTTTTCCCTAGGAGTTTTATAGTATCTGGTCTTACATTTAGGTCCTTAATTGATTTTGAATTTATTTTTGTATATGGTGTTAGAGAATGTTCTAATTTCATTCTTTTACATGCAGCTGTCAGGTTTGCCTAGCACCACTTATTGAAGAGACTGTCTTTTCTCCATTGTATATTCTTGCCTCCTTTGTCAAATACTAAAATTGACCATAGGTGTGTGAGTTTATTTCTGGGCTCTCACATCTGTTCCATTGATCCTTGGGTCTGTTTTTGTGCCAGTATCATTCTCTTTTGATTACTGTAGCTTTGTAGTATTGTCTAAAGTCTGGGGGGGTTATGCCCCCAGCTTTGCTCTTTTTCCTCAGGATTGTTTTTGCAATTCTGGGTCTTTGTGGTTCCATGTAAATTTTAGGATTATTTGTTCTAGTTTCTGTGAAAAATGTCACGGGTAGTTTGATAGGGATTGTGTTAAATCTGTAGATTGCTTTGGGTAGTATGGCCATTTTACCTATATCAATTCTTGCAGTATAAGAGCATGGAATATCTTTCCATTTCTTTGAATTATCTTCAGTTTCCTTTATCAGTGTTTTATAGTTCTCAAAGTATATGTCTTTCACCTCCTTCATCAGGTTTACTCCTAGGTATTTTATTTTTGATGCAATTTTAAGAGATTGATTTTTTACTTTTTTCCTGATATTTCACTGTTAGTGTAATGAAAAACAACAGATTTCTCTGTGTAATCTTGTATCCTGCTACCTTGCTGAATTCACTTATCAGTTCTAATAGTTGTTGTGTGGAGTCTTTAGGGTTTTCTATATGGAGTATCATGTTATCTGCACGCAATGACAATTTTACCTCTTTCCTTCCAATTTGAATACCTTTTTTTTTTTCTTGTCTGATTGCTGTGGCTAGGACTTCCAATACTATGTCGAACAGAAGTGGTGAGGGTGGGCATCCTTGTCTCGTTCCACAATTCAGCTGGAGGGCTTTCAGCTTTTCACCATTGAGTATTATGTTGGCTGTGGGTTTATCATAAATAGCTTTTATTATGTTGAGATATGTTCCCTTTGTACTCACTTTGGTGAGTGTTTATCATGAATGGGTGTTGAATTTTATCAAATGCTTTTTCTACATCTATTGAGATGATCCTGTGGTTTTGTGGTTTTTTTTTAAAACATCTTTACTGGAGTAGAATTACTTTACATTGTTGTGTTAGTTGCTGCTGTATAACAAAGTGAATCAGCTATGTGTATACATATATCCCCATATCCCCTCCCTCTTGCATCTCCTTCCCACCCTCCCTATCCCAACCCTCTATGTGGTCACAAAGCATGAGCTGATCTCCCTGTGCTATGCGGCTGCTTCCCACTAGCCATCTATTTTACGTTTGGTAGTGTATATATGTCAATGCCACCCTCTCACTTCGTCTCAGCTTACCCTACCCCTTCCCCGTGTCCTCAAGTCCATTCTCTACGTCTGCGTCTTTATTCCTGTTCTGCCCCTAGGTTCTTCAGAACCTTTTTTTTTTTTTTAGATTCCATATATATGTGTTAGCATATGGTATTTGTTTTTCTCTTTCTGACTTACTTCACTCTGTATGACACACTCTAGGTCCATCCACCTCACTACAAATAACTCAGTTTCGTTTCATTTTATAGCTGAGTAATATTCCATTGTATATATGTGCCACATCTTCTTTATCCATTCATCGATGGACACTTAGGTTGCTTCCATGTCCTGGCTATTGTAAATAGTGCTGCAATGAACATTGTGGTACATGACTTTTTGAATTATGGTTTTCTCAGGGTGTATGCCCAGTGGTAGGATTGCTGGGTCGTATGGTAGTTCTATTTTTAGTTTTTTAAAGAACCTCCATACTGTCCTCCATAGTGGCTGTATCAGTTTACATTCCCACCAACAGTGCAAGAGGTTTCCCTTTTCTCCATATCCTCTCCAGCATTTATTGTTTGTAGATTTTTTCGATGATGGCCATTCTGACCGGTGTGAGGTGATATGTCATTGTAGTTTTGATTTGCATTTCTCTACTGATTAGTGATGTTGAGCATCCTTTCATGTGTTTGTTGGCAACCTGTATATCTTCTTTGGAGAAATGTCTATTTAGGTCTTCTGCCCTTTTTTGGATTGGGTTGTTTTTTTTTTTGATATTGAGCTGCATGAGCTGCTTGTATATTTTGGAGATTAATCCTTTGTCAGTTGCTTCGTTTGCAAATATTTTCTCCCATTCTGAGGGTTGTCTTTTGGTCTTGTTTAT
The DNA here is from genome assembly GCF_949987535.1 of Balaenoptera acutorostrata. Classification (NCBI taxonomy): domain Eukaryota; kingdom Metazoa; phylum Chordata; class Mammalia; order Artiodactyla; family Balaenopteridae; genus Balaenoptera; species Balaenoptera acutorostrata. The sequence goes on from NC_080082.1 coordinate 63,153,937, forward strand.
GGTTTCCTTTGCTGTGCAAAAGCTTTTAAGTTTCACTAGGTCCCATTTGTTAATTTTTGTTTTTATTTCCATTTCTCTAGGAGGTGGGTCAAAAAGGATCTTGCTGTGATTTATGTCAGAGTGTTCTGCCTATGTTTTCCTCTAAGAGTTTTATAGTGTCTGGCCTTACATTTAGGACTTTAATCCATTCTGAGTTTATTTTTGTGTATGGTGTTAGGAAGTGTTCTAATTTCATTCTTTTACATGTAGCTGTCCAGTTTTCCCAGCACCACTTATTGAAGAGGCTGTCTTTTCTCCATTGTATATTCTTGCCTCGTTTATCAAAGATAAGGTGACCATATGTGTGTGGGTTTATCTCTGGGCTTTCTATCCTATTCCATTGATCTATATTTCTGTTTTTGTGCCAGTACCATACTGTCTTGATTACTGTAGCTTTGTAGTAGAGTCTGAAGTCAAGGAGTCTGATTCCTCCAGCTCCGTTTTTCTTTCTCAAGACTGCTTTGGCTATTCGGTGTCTTTTGTTTTTCATACAAATTGTGAATTTTTTTGTTCTAGTTCTGTGAAAAATGCCGTTGGTAGTTTGATAGGGATTGCATTGAATCTGTAGATTGCTTTGGGTAGTATCGTCATTAACAATGTTGATTCTTCTAACCCAGGAATATGGTATATCTCTCCATCTGTTTGTATCATCTTTAATCTCTTTCATCAGTGTCTTATAGTTGTCTGCATACAGGTCTTTTGTCTCCTTAGGTAGGTTCATTCTCAGGTATTTTATTCTTTTTGTTGTAATGGTAAATGGGAATGTTTCCTTAATTTCTCTTTCAGATGTTTCATCATTAGTGCATAGGAATGCAAGAGATTTCTGTGCATTAATTTTGTATCCTGCTACTTTACCAAATTCATTGATTAGCTCTAGTAGTTTTCTGGTAGCATCTTTAGGATTCTCTATGTATAGTATCATGTCATCTGCAAACAGTGACAGTTTTACTTCTTCTTTTCCGATTTGGATTCCTTTTATTTCTTTTTCTTCTCTGATTCCTGTGGCTAAAACTTCCAAAACTATGTTGAATAATAGTGGTGAGAGTGGGCAGCCTTGTCTTGTTCCTGATCTTAGTGGAAATGGTTTCAGTTTTTCATCATTGAGGATGATGTTGGCTATGGGTTTGTCATATATGGCCTTTCTTATGTTGAGGTAAGTTCCCTCTATGCCTACTTTCTGGAGAGTTTTTATCATAAATGGGTGTTGAATTTTGTCAAAAGCTTTTTCTGAATCTATTGAGATTATAATATGGATTTTATCCTTCAATTTGTTAATATTGTGTATCACATTGATTGATTTGTGTATATTGAAGAATCCTTGCATTCCTGGGATAAACCCCACTTGATCATGGTGAATGATCCTTTAAATGTGCTGTTGGATTCTGTTTGCTAGTATTTTGTTGAGGATTTTTGCATCTATGTTCATCAGTGATATTGGTCTGTAGTTTTCTTTTTTTGTAACATCTTTGTCTAGTTTTGGTGTCAGGGTGATGGTGGCCTCGTAGAATGATTGGGGAGTGTTCCTCCCTCTGCAATATTTTGGAAGAGTTTGAGAAGGATAGGTGTTAGCTCTTCTCTAAATGTTTGATAGAATTCGCCTGTGAAGCCGTCTGGTCCTGGGCTTTTGTTTGTTGGAAGATTTTAAATCACAGTTTCAATTTCAGTGCTTGTGATTGGTCTGTTTATATTTTCTGTTCCTTCCTGGTTCAGTCTCGGAGGGCTGTGCTTTTATAAGAAATAGTCCATTTCTTCCAGGTTGTCCATTTTATTGGCATATAATTGCTTGTAGTAATCTCTCATGATCCTTTGTATTTCTGCAGTGTCAGTTGTTACGTCTCCTTTTTTATTTCTAATTCTGTTGATTTGAGTCTTCTCCCTTTTTTTCTTGATGAGTGTGGCTAATGGTTTATCAATTTTGTTTATCTTCTCAAAGAACCAGCTTTTAGTTTTGTTGATCTTTGCTATTATTTCCTTCATTTCTTTTTCATTTATTTCTGATCTGATCTTTATGATTTCTTTCCTTCTAACGTTGGGGGTTTTTTGTTCTTCTTTCTCTAATTGCTTTAGGTGTAAGGTTAGGTTGTTTATTTGAGATTTTTCTTGTTTCTTGAGGTAGGGTTGTATTGCTATAAACTTCCCTCTTAGAACTGCTTTTGCTGCAACCCATAGGTTTTGGGCCATCGTGTTTTCATTGTCATTTGTTTCTAGGTGTTTTTTGATTTCCTCTTTGATTTCTTCAGTGATCTCTTGGTTATTTAGTAGCGTATTGTTTAGCCTCCATGTGTTTGTATTTTTTTACAGTTTTTTTTCTGTAATTGATATCTAGTCTCATAGCGTTGTGGTCGGAAAAGATACTTGATATGATTTCAGTTTTCTTAAATTGACCAAGGCTTGATTTGTGACCCAAGATATTATCTATCCTGGAGAATGTTCCATGAGCACTTGAGAAGAAAGTGTATTCTGTTGTTTTGGGATGGAATATCCTATAAATATCAATTAAGTCCATCTTGTTTAATGTATCATTTAAAGCTTGTGTTTCCTTATTTATTTTCATTTTGGTTGATCTGTCCTTTGGTGAAAGTGGGGTGTTAAAGTCCCTTGCTCTTATTGTGTTATTGTCGCTTTCCCCTTTTATGGCTGTTAACATTTGCCTTATGTATTGAGGTGCTTCTATGTTGGGTGCATAAATATTTATAATTGTTATATCTTCTTCTTGGATTGATCCCTTGATCATTATGTAGTGTCCTTCTTTGTCTCTTATAATAGTCTTTGTTTTAAAGTCTATTTTGTCTGATATGAGAATTGCTACACCAGCTTTCTTTTGGTTTCCATTTGCATGGAATATCTTTTTCCATCCCCTCACTTTCATCTGTATGTGTCCCTAGGTCTGAAGTGGGTCTCTTATAGAGAGCATATATGGGTCTTGCTTTTGTATCCATTCAGTCAGTCTATGTCTTTTGGTTGGAGCATTGAATCCATTTACATTTAAGCTAATTTTTGATATGTATGTTCCTATTACCATTTTCTTAATTGTTTTGGGTTTGTTATTATAGGTCTTTTCCTTCTCTTGTGTTTCCTGCCTAGAGAAGTTCCTTTAGCATTTGTTGTAAAGCTGGTTTGGTGGTGCTGAATTCTCTTAGCTTTTGCTTGTCTGTAAAGGTTTTAATTTCTCTGTCGAATCTGAATGAGATCCTTGCTGGGTAGAGTAATCTTGGTTGTAAGTTTTTCCCTTTCATCAGTTTAAGTATGTCCTGCCACTCCCTTCTGGCCTGCAGTTTCTGCTGAAAGATCAGCTGTTAACCTTATGGGGATTCCCTTGTACGTTATTTATTGCTTTTCCATTGCTGCTTTTAATATTTTTTCTTTGTATTTAATTTTTGATAGTTTGAATAATACGTGTCTTGGCATTATTCTCCTTCAATTGATCCTGCATGGGACTCTCTGTGCTTCCTGGACTTGATTGACGATTTCCTTTCCCATATTAGGGAAGTTTTCAACTAGAATCTCTTCAAATATTTTCTCAGTCCCTTTCTTTTTCGCTTCTTCTTCTGGGATCCCTATCATTTGAAGGTTGGTATATTTAATGTTGTCCCAGAGGTCTCTGAGACTGTCCTCAATTCTTTTCATTCTTTTTTCTTTATTCTGCTCTGCAGTAGTTATTTCCACTATTTTATCTTCCAGGTCACTTATCCATTCTTCTGCCTCAGTTATTCTGCTATTGATTCCTTATAGAGAATTTCTAATTTCATTTATTGTGTTGTTCATCATTGTTTGTTTGCTCTTTAGTTCTTCTAGGTCCTTGTTAAACGTTTCTTGTACTTTCTCCATTCTATTTCCAAGATTTTGGATCATCTTTACTGTCATTACTCTGAATTATTTTTCAGGTAGACTGCCTATTTCCTCTTCATTTGTTTGGTCTGGTGGGTTTTTACCTTGCTCTTTCATCTGCTGTGTATTTCCCTGTCTTCTCATTTTGCTTCACTTACTCTGTTTGGGGTCTCCTTTTCGCAGGCTGCAGGTTCATAGTTCCCATTGTTTTTGGTGTCTGCCCCCAGTGGGTAAGGTTGGTAAGTGAGTTGTGTAGGCTTCCTGGTGGAGGGGACTGGTGCCTGTGTTCTGGTGGATGAGGCTGGATCTTGTCTTCCTGGTGGGCAGGACCGTGTCTGGTGGTGTGTTTTGGGGTCTCTGTGATCTTATTATGATTTTAGGCAGTCTCTCTGCTAATGGGTGGGGTTGTGTTCCTGTCTTGCTAGATGTTTGGCATGGGGTGTCCAGCACTGTAGTTGCTGGTCATTGAGTGGAGCTGTGTCTTAGCGTTGAGACGGAGATCTCTGGGAGAGCTCTCACCGATTGATATTACATGGGGCCAGGAGGTCTCTGGTGGTCTCTGAACTCAGCTCTCCCACCTCAGAGGCTCAGGCCTGACGCCCGGCCAGAGCACCAAGACCCTGTCAGCCACACAGCTGGAGTGCCTTCAGAGTTGGGGAGGCTGGCCTGCAGCGGCTCTCCTTCTGCGCTGCACATGAGAATCACCTGCTTCCTTGTTTTGCCCCAAAGCCAGTGTGCTCCACAGAGAAAAACAGTAGCCTTGAAAATAGTCACAGCTCTGAGATGGCTTTTTTTTTTTCCTTTGTGTTTAGTCTGGTTTCACTTGCTCACAGAGCGCCACGTGCAGAGGCCTCGCACCCGGCTCTTCCAACTGGAGTTCCTAGTGCGGAATGGGTTTTGTCTTTTCTTTTGTTGATATGTTGTATCACACTTGATTGATTTGTGTATGTTGAACCATCCTTGTGACCCTGGCATGAATCCAACTTGATCATGGTGTATGATTCTTTTTATGTGTTGTTGGATTTGGTTTGCTGATATTTTGTTAAGCATTTTTGCATCTATATTCATCAGAAATATTGGTCTGTAATTTTCTTTTTTGGTAGTGTCTGTCTGGTTTTGGGTATCAGGGTGATTGTGGCTTCATACAATGCCTTTGGGACTGTTTCCTCCTCTTCAATCTTTTGGAAGTGTTTGAGAACGATCAGTATAAGATCTTCTTTTTATGTTTGGCAGAATTCTCTCATGAAGTCATCCAGTCCTGGATGTTTGTTTGCAGGGAGGTTTTTGTTTTTTGACATCTTTATTGGAGTATAATTGCTTTATAATGGTGTGTTAATTTCTGCTTTATAACAAAGTGAATCAGCTATACATATACATATATCCCCATATCTCCTCCCTCTTGCATCTCCCTCCCTCCCTCCCTATCCCACCCCTCTAGGTGGTCACAAAGCACCAAGCTGATCTCGCTGTGCTATGCGGCTGCTTCCCACTAGCTATCTGTTTTACATTTGGTAGTGTATATATGTCAATGCTAAATTCTATTTCAGTCATAGTGATCAGTCTATTCAAAGTTAACTATCTTCTCAATTCAGTTTTGGTGGGCTGTATGTTCCTGAAACGTGTCCATTTCTTCTAGGTTGTCCAGGTTGTTAGCACAGAATTGTTTATAGTATTCTCTTATGATTTTTTGTATTTCTCTGGTATCAATTGCTATTTTTCCTCTTTAAATTCTTATTCTGTTTAGTTGGGTCCCACATTGTCTGCTTTTGAATTTGATATAATGAAGTACACTCTTATAGTTTTTCTTTACTTATTGACTATCATGCTTGAAAATTGATCTGTATTATTGTAGAGTTTAACTTTGTGTATTTTTCTCTCATATAAAATTCGGTTTCATATGTATAACAATCCATTCATTTTTGGTGAGATTTGTTTCTATGATTTCGTCTAATATGAACGACCCCTCTGTCAAAGTTCTCCTGAATGTATTCTCATGGTTATGTACACATGTTCCTCTAGGTTATATAACTGTGGGTCAGAGCTGCGTGTCTCTTCCTTTTAACCGATGATTCTTATTTACTCCCCAAATTGACTGAGGCAATTAGTACACCTACCAATAATGTATTGGGATTTAAAGTGCTCAGTGTTTCTCCCACAGCTGAGATTTCCATTGTTTTCTCTTTTGCCTCTCATGTGGATGGACTAGGAGTTTGGCATCATAATTTCATGGAAACCAGGGCATAAAACTGACGTGGAAATGATCTAATCATGATGCTCTATATAAAGGACTCATCTGTGTGCATTGGGGTCAACATTGAGCTGTGCTCCAGCTGGATCAGACTCAGTTCTCTGGGAAAGAGAATTCTACTCATTACTTCCCCACTCTGCCTTCAGCGCGTTCATACAGGTACCACGAGGTTGGCCATGAAGAGAGTATTTACACTAAAGAAAGAGACAAATGCCACACATCTGGGCTTTTTACAAAATGATAAATTCCTAAGCCCATTTACCAGCACAGCAGCTGGCTGTCACTTTGAACGCCAGGGTGTTCCTTCACACTAATGGTGTTCCTGGAGAAACTATACCAGGTGTCATCTGATGAGGAGAGAAGGGCTTGAGGGGTCCAGAGAGAGTTTTAGGGAAGAGTTTTGGATTTATCTGTTCGAAACAGGACCCCAAGTTCACCCATTTATTCAGTTACTTTAATGACATTCTGTTTCTGAGTGAAGGGATGGAGGTCAGTAGCACACACCAGCGAAGGTGGAATTTAAAAATAAACAAATGTATTACATGAAAGTGGGCCAGAGCATGAAGGTGCGTAAGGTGTGGACGCAGACCTGCCATGTGGGATGCACCTCACGGCACAGGGGTGAGAGGGGACGGGGCAGTCAGCGAGAGTCACCACTGGCGGGGAGGGAAGGCACCACGGTTAACCGAGGCCCAGGCCTCCACAGGGACTCCCACACCTTCTCCTGCACCCACACCGTGTCTCTCCCTCCCTGGTCAGACAGTTCACATAACACGTGCTGCAGATTCTATTCCAGAACGTCCTGGGCACATAAGGTCGTGTCCAGTGCTCCACCACTCGGGACGGTGCATGGTTCCCTCTTGTGTTCAGCTCCTGGCTGCATCTTGGGTTCCTCCGTGGCCGTGTGGAGCCTGAAAGAGCAGAATCCCGAGGCCCAGCAGGATCAAGCCAGCCACGCCCATCCGGATGAGATTCTCCACTGTGTAGTCTTCGGGGTGTGAGGCTAGGATTTGTGGACAAAGAGGTCACAGAGGTCAGAGCAGATCTGAATCACCCCAGAATCCTGGATGTTCACCCAGGGTACCGGTTCCTTTTGTTCTATCCTCAACAGGACAGAAACGCGGAGCCCAGCCCCATAACTGAGGACGTCTTTTACTAATCACTGCTGGCGTCTGACTTGTTTTGTGGTGGGTGGATGGTGTCACCTGCTCATGAGAATCATAAAGTGAGGATGTGAGTGAGGAGCTGGGGAGACACGAGCCCTTCTCCTGGGTTCTGTGTCCTCCTCTGTGGAGCCCCCTGTGCCCCCTCTTATCTTACTGTCTCAGACATTCCTGAGGACAGGACCCTGAGCTGACCGAGCTCAGACAGTGCGGAGTGCGGGCCCTTCACCTGAACAGGCGCTTCAGTTGGTAACTGAGGTGTGACCCAGCCCTGCCCCCCAGCCCCAGCACCACGTCCCAAGGACCCTCCCTCACCCCACTGCGGGCCTGACTCCACGGTGGGGAGCTGATCCCCAGAGCCCCCTGGGGGTCAGGACGGGGGCTGAGGGGCGGGGGCTGCTTCTCCCCACGCAGCCCAATGCTCCTGCCCTAAGCTCGCCCCCAGCGTCTCCCTCTTCCCCCCACCCTTCCTCCACCAGCCTCAGAGCTCCTGGGTCCCTGGGGGCCCCCTGCATCTTTGCTGGATTCTAGTCCCTTCGGGAGACAAACCTGTCCCCGCGGAGCTGAGGGGCATTAGATCCTCCGAGAGAGTCTCCAACTGCCCTGGGGTGGCCAGTGCTCCCCCTGAACAGAGAGGCCTCAGGGACTCCCCAGTTGTTGAACTGGGGCCTGCTGGTGGGGGGCTGGGGCCCCCTGCGGGTCCTGGGAATGAGGACAGGAAGGGGGTGGGGCTGACCCTGGAGCCCCCACCTCACTAAACTCTTCCCCTCACCTGCCCTGTGTCCTACCCAAGACCCTCCCGCTGCCCACCTGTCACCTCCAGGATCCCAGGTGAGGGGGTGGAGTGGGAGGGGATGGGAGGGCCTCTGAGGGGCAGATCCCCTTCTGGGTGACCCTCCCTCACAGCCCCCTCACTCACACCCCAGCCCAGGGTGCTCAGGGGACAGAGCCCTGAGCTGAGTCAGAAAGGACAGGGTCAGGGTCCCTCACCCGAGACCACGAGCTCCAGGGGGGCACTGGCGTTTGACAGCAGGTAGGGGTTACTGCTGAGTGAGCTGTAGCACCTGTAGGTCCCACTGTGGGCTGAGGTCACAGGACTCATGGAGAATTCGGCCTGGAAATGCTGACCTCGGTACTTTGATCTAAGACGCAGTGGGGGACGGGCCGCCCCCTCCTTGGACAGAAGGAATGTTTCCTTTGTGCTCCCTGACTGACACAGCAGGGTCACGTTCTCTCCTGAGGCCACCACGGGGCCCGGCTGCACCGAGAGGGAGGGCGTGTCAGGGAACCATCCTAGAGAGAGGAAGGGGGGTGAGGGGCTGCCCGCCCCCCTGGTTCTGAACTGCGACTCAGCAGGGCCTCCCTGAGGCCCCTCATCGCTGTCTGTCTCTGTTTTCTCTGAGTCTCTCCCTCTCCCTGCCCACCCCCGTCTCCCTCTGTCTCTCTCCCTCCCTGGTGACCCCGCACGCCTGGTCCCAGCATCACCACCTGGGGCCCCCCCGGCAGGGCCTGTGCAGAGTCTGGGTCCCTGACCGACCCGCTGGCTCCTCACCTGCCACCAGGACGTCTAGGGGGTCACTGGGGGCCGACCACTCGGAGGAGAGGTTGTGCCCACCGTAGCATCTGTACCGGCCCCCGTGGGTGTTGGTCACCGGGCCCAGGGGGAAGTCGGCCTGCGAGAGCCCAGCCTGGGGCTGCCGGCCAGGGCGCTGGGGGAGGGCCTGTCCCCCCTCCTGGGACAGAGCGAATCTGTCATAGCCGACGTCAGAGTGACACTGGAGGGTCAGGCTCTGTCCAGAGGCCACGACAGGGCCCTGCGGGGTCAGGAGGGAGGGCTTCCCAGACACACCTGGGGGAAGACCAGCCCTGGGCTGTAGGGGCTGGTTCCTCCCATGAAGCCCCTTCTCCCGTCCTGGTCCCCAGGCCTCACTGTCGCTCACACTCTGTGTCTCTGTCCTGTGCTCCCCACTCCCCCCTCACCCACCCTCTCATCTGGGACAATCCTGGGAGAAAAGCATCTAATAATCTGTCTCGTGCCTCAAAGTGCGTGAGGCCAGGGTGGGACTTCCTCACCTGGGACCAGGAGCTCCACGGGGTCACTGGGGGCGGACCACACCTGGGGGGTGTCCCTGTTAAAGCCGTGACATCTGAACGTACACCTGTGGCTGGGGGTCACGGGACCCACAGAGAGCAGGGCCTGGGTCTGCCTGTAGGGGCTTCGCTGTGCATCCAGGGTCCAGGAGGACTTGGGTTCTCCTTCCTTAGTCAGAATGAACCCGTCCAATCCCTGCCGTGAGCCACAGTGGAGGGTCACAGTCCCTCCCGAGGTCACCACAGGGCTCGGCAAGGCTGAGAGGGTGGGTTTGCTGTGGACCCCTAGGAGAGAAGGAAGGAGCTTGTGAAATGGGGCTCACACCCCTCTTCCCTCCCCCAGGGCTGGGCTGTGAGAGGGACACACCCCTGAGAGCAGACCCCCTTCCTGAGGGCAGAGCCTGAGGCCGGGACCCCCGAGTGTCCTCTCACCTGTCACCACCAGCGCCAGGGGGTCACTGCGCTCTGACCAGCCAGTGGGGCTGAGATAGTAACAGTGGTATCTCCCTGCGTCGGGCGGTGTCATGTGTGGGATGGAGAACTTGCCCTTGTCCCTGGGCTCCAGTGGGGGCTGTCTGTCCCGGGGAGCTGAGCTTCCCTCTTTATCCAAACGGAACTCCCGGGCCCCCAGGGTCCCCTGACAGCAGATGGTCACGGGGCTCCCCCAGGGGATCACAGAGCCTGGCTCAGCCCAGATGGTGGGTTTGGGGAGGGTCCCTGGAAGGACGTCAGAGGCTGGGTCACAAGGCATCCTCACCCCCAGGTCCCCAGCTCTCAGCCCCAAACCTCCCAGACTCCCCCTCCTTCAGCCCAGAACCGCTGTTCCCCATCCCCATTGCCTGGGGGTGGCCCCTTGTCCCCCTGAGCAGGAGGGAGCTGGGACACCTGGGGACAGACTCACCTGCCTGCACGTGGGTCCTCAGGCCCACACGCAGCCCTGGAAGAGAGAGCCCTGTGAGAGATTTGCCCTGAGTCCTGAGCAGCGCCTCTCCTCCCCGTGAGCCTCCTGAGTCCTGGGGTCTCCTGACAGAGCAGCCTGGCTGTGGGGGGGGGGGTCCCTCCGTGCCTAGGGCTTCCCCTCCCCCTCCTCCATCTCACCGAGGCAGAGCAGGGCCGTGAGGCTGGGGGTCATGGCGTCTCGTCCCTGTGGTCCAGGCGGTGCAGATGGAGGAGACCACAGTGCCCTCAGGACGGAGACCCGAGGGTGTGTCCACTGGGAGGCTGGTCCTCCCCGTCACAGGGCTGTCACGTCAGCAGCCCCACAGGAAGGGGAACTGCCCCTCCTTGACAGCCTGGCTCTCATTCCCATGACAGACCCGGTGTCTTCCTGAGACGCTCCTTCCAGGTGAGGGTGACCCGGGCGTGCCCTTCCCTCTCAGAGCCTCGCCGTGGGGTCTCCTTCATCCTCAGCCCGTCCATCAGCACGTCCCTGTGGGGTCCTCACCATGGATAGGGGTCACCGAGGCCCTGGAGATGCTTCAGGGAGGATGCAGGTTCCTGCTGCCCCGCAGAGCTCAGATCAGCAGAGATGCACGTTTAACATCTACCTACAGCTCAGTGGAGGTCAACGTGGCAATGAGCACAGAGGAGAAGTTCAGGGAAATAAGGAAGGAAACATGCCTTCTCCCCTGGCCCCGCGGTGTGGGTTTTCTTTCTAACTCAGCTCCCTTCAGGGACTTCTCCCTTTTTCGTGCATCAGCGATCACCCCATCTTCCTGGGAAGAAGCCTCTGAGTCATTCCTTTCTCCTCGGTGCCCTTTGTTCCTTGGGCATTGTCTCCTTATTACGTGCTCCTGTCTTCACTTTTATGGGACAGAGAGCGGGTTAGTGCTCTGACGTGGGGGACAAAGCTGATTGAATTTAAATATTCCTCGTCATCCTCCCCCGGGTACCCTGAGCCCTGAAGTTATGTCTCTGAGCCTCAGTTTCCTCTCCTGCAGCATGCTGTTTGAACCCCACTCTTCAGACAGGTTGTGGGCTCAGTGGTGGCAGGACATGGATGGGACCCAATACTGGTTAATTTCTCGACCTGATTAAGACATTCGGGATGAGCCATGAGAGGGTCAAGGTGTCAGACCCCACAGTCAGGGTGGACGACTGCTGTGCCCACTCACGACCCCCATTTGCTCCTGACACTGAGAAATGCTACTTATGGTGGGTTTTTTGTTGTTTATTTATTTATTTATTTTTGGCTGCGTTGGGTGTTCGTTGCTGCACGTGGGCATCCTCTGGTTGTGGCGAGTGGGGGCTACTCTTCGTTGCAGTGCGCGGGCTTCTCATTGCGGTGGCTTCTCTTGTTGCGGAGCACGGGCTCTAGGTGCGCGGGCTTCAGTAGTTGTGGCACGCGGGCTCAGCAGTTGTGGCTCACGGGCTTAGTTGCTCCGCGGCATGTGGGATCTTCCCAGATCAGGGCTCGAACCCGCGTCCCCTGCATTGGCAGGCGGATTCTTAACCACTGCGCCACCAGGGCATTCCCACTACTTATGTTTTTTATGAAATACATCGGCATGGTCTATTATAGGAGAAGAGAAATGAAAGTTTCTTAAATAGAGAAGGAACCACAACAACAAAAAAGAGGTGAAAGCTTAGTGACCACCAGTGCCTGAGTCCAGCAAGTGGTCATTAGAATAGAGGTTTCCACCTCTGTGTGGAAGGACAGGGACCTCAGGTCCTCGCAGGCAGGGAGGGCTCAGGGCTTCAGGTCAAGGTTGGAATCGGTGTTGCCCCTCCACCTCGTTTGTGGCCAGGCACTGGGATATCTCTGCCCGCTGACCCAGCCCCAAGGTCAGCACTGAGCCGTGTCCTCTGGGCGGTTGTAAAACAGGGTCAATTCGTTATAATTGTACATGGATATCTGTCCCACCTGTGAGTGTGAGGCTCACCTTGGGGTCGTCCCTGCCAGGTACATGCCTAGTCAGATGCTAAGTTTGAGAGAGCGGATGTTGTGGGGCAGGGCGGCTGCAAGAGGTCACCCATTTCCACTCTGGATGTCAAGACAGACCTGGGAGAAACTCTGTATAGAAAATCAGGTGTCTGGGAGCTGAGCATTAGGAATGAACATAAAAGATAAATCCTAATAATGAGAAATAGTGCTAAGAAGACTAACTACAGAGCTAGTAACTTGTATTATCCTATCCAAGGAGATAGAATACTAGGAATATGTGAAACATTTTAATTTAAGCATGCTTACACATCTGAAAAATTAAAGAAGGAAAATAAATTCTGGAAACAGCAAAAGGGATTATATTGCAGAAGTATATAGGATTTTAGCAATGAATTAGGCAAACACCTTACAGGTAAAAAATAATACTTTCATTAATACACTCAAGATATTCTTTCCATCAAGGAGAAGATACAGCTGACGAGCCAATTGTGAACTTGGAATACAATGTTGAGATTGTTTAGGATGCAGTACAGAGAGACTGGAATTAGAAAGTTAAGGTAGATGAGAAATAGAAAGAGAAGGGCCCAAGGATATTGTGAATTTCAGAATGAAGTCGGTGAGGACAATGTCTGCGACAGTATGAAAGGCCAATAGTTGGTCTTTTACACAGAGGTAGCGAGAACTTACAATTGCTAGGGTGCATGTGTCTATACGTGAAATGTGTGTCTTGCTATTTCGCAGCAAAGGGAAGGAAATTGAAGGGAGAAAATGCCAAAAGATATGGGGAAAATACAGTCAAGGAATTAACTGTGAGTGAGGAATTCTATACTCACCCAAATTATCATTAAGGGGCAAAGGTGAAGGGGTCAGCAGGGGAGAAATGCATACGTCTGAGAGACTTGGGCGTGTCCGACCTGCTTGGACTCACATCTCCCATGTGAAACCTTCATGTCAGGCTCAGCGTTTCCCACAACTGATTACGCCTCTGTTTTCTATTTACCTCTAATGTGAATGTACTAGGATTTGGGCATCACAATTTCACTGACACCGTGGCATAAGATTGAGGTGGAAATTACTATGACCTACAGAATAGAAGGACCTCGGGGTCATCTGTGAGGTGCCACAGTTGGCTCTTACTTGTGAAAGTTGATTCTATTCCCAGCTGTGTATCCAGTGCATTCAAACTGGCATCTTGAAGTTGGGCATGAAGGGAGTATTTACCAAAGAAACAGATAATGTAAACAAATCAGAACGTTGAGAAAAAGCGATGTTTTCGTAGAGCTGGTTTGCCAGCACACCACCTGGCTGTCACTTCAGACACCTTGTGCTCATTCATAAATTTATTTATTTATTTATCTTTGGCTGCATTAGGTCTTCATTGCTGTGCGCGGGCTTTCTCTAGTTGTGGCAAGCTGGGGCTACTCTTTGTTGCGGTGCGTGGGCTTCTCATTGCGGTGGTTTCTCTTGTTGCGGAGCACAGGCTCTAGGAGCGTGGGCTTCAGTAGTTGTGGCTCACGGGCTCAGTCGTTGTGGCACACAGGCTCAGTCGTTGTGGCTCGCGGATTCTTAACCACTGCGCCACCAGGGAAGTCCACTTTGTGCTCATTCAAACTGACGGTATTTTGGCAGAAACACTTCCGTGTATCATTTTGGAGGAGAATAAGACTTGAGGGGGTCCAGAGAGGGTTTTTGGAAATGGTTTTGGATTTATGTGTTTTAAACTAGACCTGAATTTCACCCATTTACTCAGTTGCTTAAAACATATTCTGGTTCTAGGCTGAAGGGATAGAGGTCAATAGCACACACCAGTGAGTGTGGAAATTAGAAATAAAGCAAAATGTATTACAAGAAAGTGGCAGAGCACGAAGGTGACTTTAGGTGTGGACCCACACCTGTGATGTGGATATAGCCTCAAATCACAGGAGTGAAAAAAGAAGGGGAGTAGTCAAGAATAATCAGTAATGGTAAGGAGGGAAATTACCACACTTTAATTACAGAAGAGTCTCTACAGGCAACAACCCAGGCATTTCCTGCATGCCAGCGTTTATACCCCTTGAAATTCTCAGCAGACAGTTCCCTCAATTCATACTGCAGATTTTCCTCCCAAACCTCCTAGTCATACAAGGATCGAACTCACCGAATGGTGGGTTTGTTCCCTCTGTGTTTACCTCCTGGCTGCATCTTGGGTTCCTCCGTGGCCGTGTTGAGCCTGAAAGAGCAGAATCCTGAGGCCCAGCAGGATTGAGCCAGCCACGCCCATCCGGATGAGATTCTCCACTGTGTAGCCTTGGGGGTGTGAGGCTAGGAACTATGGGCAAAGAGGTCACAGAGGTCAGAGCAGACCCAAATCACCCTAGGCTCCCTACATGTCCACTCAGGTCACCTGCATTCCATTAACAGGTTGTGACCCTCGGAGCCCAGCCCCAAATTGAGAATTTCTCCTACTCATCACTGTTGACGTCTGACTTATTTTGTGATGGACTGAGAATGTCAGTTACCCCTGAGAACAAAAAAGACAGGGTATAGGTGAGGAGATGCAGAAATGCGTAAGTAATCTCTTTGATCTTGAATGAGTCTCTGGAACTAACCGTGCCAGTCTCGGTACCCGGAGGTGAGCATCTCCAATGTCTCATTTGCATCTAATTAGGAGGCAAAGATGAACACGTAGGGTTTCAATTTGTCCTGAAAGGATGCAGACCTGAAGTGTCAGGGGTGCCCTCCTGGCCTCAGTTTCCCAAGATGTCACTCCATAGCCATCCCCAGACTGGTCGCCATCAGCCCAGACCTGCTCTTCTCCCCTCAGGTGACGGGGGTGGTGGTTGTGGAGCTGCAGCAGGAGGTCTGCGGAGAGCTCACTCACCTTGACCTGGCCCCATAGGCCCCGACACAGCCCTGGGCTTCTATGTAGAGATAACACATACAACAACTACAGCATAAAGGGGTAAGAATAAAGAGACCTATAGATTTGTAAGGTTTCTACATTTCCCTTGAAGAGGTAAAAAACTAACTCTGTCTTTACTGTGTAAAGTTAGGTATGTATCTGATAATCTCTAGAGCAGCCACTTCAACAGCATTCAAAGACTTACAGTTACAGCACCAATAGAGAAATTAAAATGGAATGCTAAAAATATTTTTAAATCCCAGGAAAGGGTAAATAGAAGAACAAGAAAGAGGGGGGACAAAATTTTAAAAAAAATAAAATGACAGGGCTTCCCTGGTGGCGCAGTGGTTGAGAATCTGCCTGCCAATGCAGGGGACACGGGTTCGAGCCCTGGTCTGGGAAGATCCCACATGTTGCGGAGCAACTAGGCCCGTTAGCCACAACTACTGAGCCTGTGCGTCTGGAGCCTGTGCTCCGCAACAAGAGAGGCCACGATAGTGAGAGGCCCACGCACCGTGATGAAGAGTGGCCGCTACTTGCCGCAACTAGAGAAAGCCCTCGCACAGAAACGAAGACCCAACACAGCCAAAAATAAATAAATAAATTAATTAATTAAAAATAAAAACAAAAAACAAAAAACTGTTTTAAAAAATAAATAAATAAATAAATAAAAAATTAAATGACAAACCTAAATAACAGTCTTATCAGTAATAATATTATATGTAAATGGGCTAAACACAGCAATTAGAAGAGCTTGTAAGATTGGTTTAAGAAAAAACCACCACCTACACTATGAAGTCCATAAGAAACTCACTTCTTTTTGTTTTAATAAATAAATAATTTATTTATTTTTGGCTGCGTTGAGTCTTCATTGCTGACACGGGCTTTCTCTAGTTGCGGCGAGGGGGGGCTACTCTCTGTTGCGGTGCACGGGCTTCTTATTGTGGTGGCTTCTCTTGTTGTGGAGCATGGGCTGTAGGTGCCTGGGCTTTAGTAGTTGTGGCATGAGGGCTCAGTAGTTGTGGCGCACGGGCCTAGTTGCACGTGGGATCCTCCCAGACCAGGGATCGAATCCGTGTCCCCTGCATTGGCAGGAGGATTCCCAACCACTGCGCCACCAGGGAAGTCCCAGAACTGTGCCACCAGGGAAGTCCCAGAAGCTCACTTCTAATATAACATGTAAATAGGTTAAAAGTAAAAGAATGACAATATGAATGAACCTTGCAAACATTATTCAAAGTGAAATAAGGCTGACACAAAATGTCGCGTTTTGTATGATTTCACCTACACGAACAGCCTAGAAAGCCAGATTCCTAAAGGCAGGAATTAGAATGGAGATGACCAGGGGCTGGTTCTTAGGGGGCATGGGGAGTTCTTGCTTAACGGGTACAGAGTTTCTGTTTGGGATTATGAAAATGTTCTGGAAGATGGGCAGTGGTCGTGATTGCCGAACATGGTAAATGTGCTTAAGGCCACTAACTCCACACTTTAATAATGTTTAAATGGCGGTAAATATCATGGTGTGTATATTTTACCACATTAAAAAAGTAGAAGGATGAAAAATGTACTATGCAAACACTAATCAAAAGAAAATTCAAGTGGTTGTATTGTTTCCCTTTACCACAAATTACCACAAACTTGGTGGATTAAAACAGCCCAAATATTATTATCTTACGGCTCTTGGAATTCAAGAGTATACAATCAGGTCACTGGTATAAAGTCATGGAACAGGGAGACATTCATTTACTTCATCTCAATCAAGAACCGGAAGTCTTGAAGGCAGTTGAATTCTATGTATTGACCATGTATGCAGCGATGCTGGAAAACTCCTTTTTAATTAGAGTAGAACATCTTTACATTCTTTTGGATTTTCTACGAACACAACTGTGCAGTCTCTTAGTAATACAATATTATTCTTATCCACTTCAGAGCTTCTCGCTTTGTTTTGTTTTACTTACTTGGTTGGTGCTTCCAGTGCCCTGGTGAATACAAGTGGTCATGGGGAACATACTTGGATCATTGCCAATCGTAGAGGAAAGGACCTCAGGTTCTCACCTTTACAAATGATGTCTAGTGTTGATTATTAAACATGACTTCATCAATGAAAGGAAATTCCCTTTTATTTCTGATGTGATTTTATTTTCACCAGGAATTGTTGGTATATTTTATCAAAGGCTTTGTCTGCATCTATTAAAATGATTATTTTTTATTTGTTCTATTAAGGTATTGCATTATGTGATAGATTTTTAAAATTTTAAGTTACTCTATCCTTCCAAAAAAAACCCCACAGTAATGAAGTAATGTCTTTTTAATATATCACTAAATCTTATTTGTGTACACTTTGTTTAGGGATTTCCATCTAAGCTCATGTGAGAGATCTTCCTGTGACTTTTCCATTTATAATTCCCTTGTCAGGTTTTGGTGTAAATATTTTCCTGATCTGATGTGTTGAGGTATGTTTCTTCTTTTTCTGTTCTCAGGAAATGTTTGTGCAATTTTGGGATGTGTGTGTGTGTGTGTGTGTGTGCGCCTGTGCCTGTGTGTGTGTCTTCCATGAGTACATAAGTGCTTGGAAGAAATCACCAGTGAAGACTCCTGAACTGTACACTTACACATCGGAAAATGATGACCACCATAGCATTTGTCTCCATCCCATCACATAGTTGCAATTTCTTTTTTTGGTGAGAACATTTAAGATCTGCTCTCTTCAAAACACTCAAGAATGTGATACAGTGTTATTAGCTATAACCACCATGCTGTATATTAGATCCCCAGAATTTATTCATCTTGTAACTGGAAGCTTGTGCCTTTTGACCAATATCTTCCCATTTCCCCCTCTCTCCAACCCCGGTAACCACCATTCTACTATTTCTTTCATTTTGACTTTTTTAGATTCTATATGGTTCAGTTGTGGGTAAGTTTTGATTACAGAATCAATGTATAAGGTGATAGATTTTCCATTTATTCTTATATCCATTTAGTAAATTGTACACTTGAAGATTTCCATTCCATCTACATTTTCTGTATGTTGGCATCAAATTTTTCATAATGTTCTGTTACTATTTTTATAAAGTCTGTAGGATTTGTAGTGCTGTCTGCAATTTCTTTCATGATATTAGAAATGTGTGCCTTCTCTCTTTTTCCCTCGGCCGTGGTGGCTAGGATTCATGAATGTTTTCAAGAATGAGTTTATTTTTTGCCTTAATTGATTTTCTCTACTTTTTGGTTGTCTTCATTATTAGCTACCCTTGTCATTATTATTCCTGTGTTCTACCTTAATTTGAAATAATTTGCTATTTTTTCCTAAAGTCTTGGTGTGATATGTTAGGTCATCGATTTTTTTTTTTTTTAAGAAATTCACGTTCTTTTATTTATTTATTTATGACTGTGTTGAGTCTTCGTTTCTGTGCGAGGGCTTATCTCCAGTTGCGGCGAGTGGGGACCACTCTTCATCGCGGTGCGCGGGCCTCTCACTGTCGCGGCCTCTCTTGTTGCGGAGCACAGGCTCCAGACGCGCAGGCTCAGTAATTGCGGCTCACGGGCCCAGTTGCTCCGTGGCATGTGGGATCTTCCCAGACCGGGGCTCGAACCCGTGTCCCCTGCATTGGCAGGCAGATTCTCAACCACTGCGCCACCAGGGAAGCCCCATCGATTTTTTTAAAGGCTTTTCTAATATATTCATTCATGATTCTTAATTTTCTCAGTTCATATGTTTGATGTGTATTATTTACATTATCATTCATTGAAAACATTTTCCCACTTCTGTTTTGTTTTTTTGTTTTGTTTATTCATTTTGATTTTGGTTTTCAGTTCACACATTGATTTTTGAGAAGTCTGTTGCATTATTTCCCAAATGTAAGGATATTAGTTATCTTTGAGGGTAGAATCAGGTGACTCCCAAAAGGTCCCAGGGGCTCCTGGTTGGGAGTCCAGGCTAATGGTCGTTAGGTGGTGTCCACTGCGGGCAGCTCCTGTGCCTTCCGGGGTCCGTGCAGTCTTCCTCCCTGGAGCGTGGGGTCTGGGTCCTTCCTGGGCTAGCGGACGGCGAGAGCAGCATACACGCTGGGCTCTGCTGGGGGCTCCCCTGACTGGGGGGCAGGGGGTGCAGTCTCCCGTCTGAAGGTCGAGTGGTTCAGCTGGGCATAGGTCACATCCTGGGGGGCTTCAGATGCCGCGGCCTGCGGTGGGGGAGAGGGAGGGTGTGTGGTTGGGGTGGGGGAAGCCTGGGGGCCGGGACAGGATGGGACCCACCTGACTGTCCCTCTGCCCGTCCTCTTCCGCTTGTCTGTCCTTCGTGTCCAGCAATCTCCCCGACAGGGAGGAAGGAGAGGTGGCCACCCCCTGCCTTAGTCTTGATCTTGAGTGGTTCACCTGGGCGTACGTCCCCTCCTGGGGGTCTGCATCCTGCCTGTTCAGCTGGAGGGAGAGAGTGGGACAGAAAGGGGACTTCCTGTATCCGCTGTGATCTCCTCCCATCAGCTTTCCGCTGTGTTGCCAGAGTGATGCTTTAAAACCTTAGATCAGGTCACTTTCCTGATGGAAACTCTGGGGACTTCCTAACACCTTGGAGCCTCTGGATTCTTTCTGCGGTTCTGATTTCTGTATTAACACGTTATCTCTCTTGCTCATTTGGCTCCAGCCGCACAGCCATCTTCTGGCAAAAGCATGTCCCTGCCTCAGGACCTTTGCACTTGCTGCCCCCCCACCATGCACTCTGTCACCTTCTCTTGCTTTACTTTCCTTATCTTGACCTTGCATTCTAGGACGCTACCTGCTTCTTTACATTTAGTCTCTCTCCCCCACCAGGTGAGCTCCCTGCTGCACCTGCAGCACCTACAGGGAGCCGGGGGGATGTGCTCTCCTTGTGCACCACTTTCGGGTGAACGAAGAAAGGGGGGCCTGGGGACTTCCAGGTGATTCACTTAGTCACAAATCCTCTTGAGACGCGGGGCTTCTCTGCAATGCCAGAAGGTCAGACAGAGGACGAGGAGCCAGGAAAGGGGACCCCGAAGGAGGGGCCGTGAGGTCACAAGGAAGCAGGAGGGGTGGAGGTACAGCAGGACGACCCAGGAAGCCCGGAAGGAGAGGTCAGTGTGGGACGCTGCTGGAGCTGGGGTGTGAGGACAGAGCCGTGTCCACTGGACTGAGTTTGGCAACAAGAAGGCTTTGGGGGCCTGGACAGGAGCAGGGGTCTCACCGGCTGGTCCAGCTGCACCCCGTCCTCAGGCTGTGTGTCCTTCACGGCAGCATCTGCTGGGGCGGAACAGGGTGTGTATCGCTTGGCGGGATTCCCTGAGGTCCCTCAGGGCTGGAGCCCCCGCAGTGCATCCAGAAGGGGCCACGGAGACCCAGGGGTGAGGTGAAGTGTGGGGTTTCAGTCCGCACCCCCTGAGCCCACCCCTTCCCAGCCTTCCCCTCCCCCACTGCCTCCAGAACCCTCTGTCCCCCACCCCGTCCTCTTCTGCTCACAGAGGGCCTGGTCCTGGGCGGCGGCGGCTGGGCAGGAGCTGGGGAGGAGGCGGGCGTGTTAGGGGGAGAATGAGGGGGAGCTGCGGGCGGGGTGGGCCTGGGGGTCTTCGGGGCGGGAGTTACCTGCTCTGCAGGCCTCTGTCCTTGGGCTGTGGGTCTGTAGCCCCTGCGGGAGGGTGGAAATCAGCCTCGCCCTGGGCTGGGGCAGATGACAGAGGCTCGGCCCTGGGACTGTTACGACCCCCGCCCCTCACACGGGATTCAGGAGGAAAGGAGGAGACCTGAACTCATACTTGCGTACATGTTTCAACAGTACATGAGATTGAAAAGGAGGAAAATACCTTAAATTATACATGTCAGCTGACAGTACGTGTTTTCTTTCTAGATTTTTGAGTTTCAGACTCTGGACAATCTTTTTCTAAGCTGACCTTGCCCATCTCTTAGGTTTCCCTTTGGCTGGTGACCTAAGTCCACCACGTCCAGGGGCCTGGGTCACCCCGTTCCCTACTCACCCGACTTCCTGTGTCTGCTCTGACCCCGGTGTCGGATGAGGAGGAAGAGGAGGACGAGGAGCAGCAGGACGAAGGCCACCGAGACCCCGATCAGAACGTTCAGGTGCCATTTCAGACCTGGGGCACCTGTGACGTCATGAGTGAGCCCAAGATGCCACTTAATTGAGTGCCTACTGTGTGCAGACTTGTGCTGGGGTCTGTGCATTTATCTCCTCTAACCCACTCCACCCATTTTACAGATGAGGAAACTGAGGCACAGAGAGGGAATTCACAAACCCCAGGTGACCCAGCCTGGAGGTGGCAGAGCTGGGATTGGAACCCAGGGCTGTGGGCTCCCTGAGCTGTCCTCCTGCTGCGCCCCGCCCAAGGTGGACACCAGCTTTGTGCTCTGGGGGCTTCTCATCTGCAGGGGGGCCTGTCCGAGGGTCTCATCTGGAGCCGAAGGTCCTTCCTTGTTACCCTCCCCTCCCCCACCACAGCAGGGACTGGGGGAGGGGCCGGCTGTGTGCAGTTGACTCTTCATCTTTCCCTCCCCCTCCCCGTACAATGCCACCATCACTGCAGCGGAGGGGACAGGCCCCCGTACAGTCACATCCTCAGGGGCCTCCCTGTGAGGCCTCCTCTGCTGGGGGGTCACAGCCAGAAGTCAGAACTGAAGGAAATCTAAGCTCTGGGCCACGATTCTCTGCTTTTACACTTGGAGAAACTGAGGCCCAGGCAGGGGAAGGGGGTCCAAGTCAGCGTCTCCACAGGTGCCTGAACCAAGGGCATAACTCAGCCCTGCTCCCCTGGACCCAGCACCATGTCCCACAGACCCTCACTCACCCGTCTGCGGGCCTGGCTCCGTGGGGGGAAGGAGCTGATCCTCAGAGCCTCCTGGGGGTCGGGACAGGAGGGGAGGGTCGGGGGCTGCTTCTCCCCACATCAGCCCACTGCTCTCCCCCAGGATGGCCCCCTACATTCCCTCTCCACGGCCCCCCCCTTCATCCACCAGCCTCAGAGCCCCGGGAGCCTGTGGTCGCTCCAGCATCTCCACCTGACGCCCAGCCCCCCTGGGACACAAGCTGTGCTGAGATTGGGTCAGGATTTAGAGCAGCTGAGGACCTCAAGGGACAGGCCTGGGGCCAGGTGTCCACGTCCTGGAGAGAGCCCCAGTGACTCACCAGCTCTTGAATTGGGCCCTGTGTGTGGGTGGTGGTGTCCCCAGAGGATCCTGGGAAAATGCCTGTAGTTGGGTGAGGGGCTGTGGCTTCCCTGGGACCCCCCCCCTCTACGCACACGCGGCTCACACTCGTGTCCTGTATCTGCTCTGGGGCTGCCCTTGGCTTTCCCCCTCCTCCCATCTGAGAAGTCTGGTGACCGGACGTGAGAAGGAACAGGGACAGGAGGGCCTTGTTTCCCTCCGTCCCTCTGCAGGGTGGACCCCCCTCCGATGACCCTCCCTTGACTCTCCTTTGGAGCCCCCCTCACTCCTGTCCTAGACGGGGGGCCACCTTCAGAGCTGCCAGCAAGGACTCAGAGGGGACAGGGTCAGGGTCCCTCACCTGAGACCGCGAGCTCCAGGGGGGCACTGGCGTGTGACAGCAGGTAGGGGTTACTGCTGAGTGAGCTGTAGCACCTGTAGGTCCCACTGTGGGCTGAGGTCACAGGACTCATGGAGAATTCGGCCTGGAAATGCTGACCTCGGTACTTTGATCTAAGACGCAGTGGGGGACGGGCCGCCCCCTCCTTGGACAGAAGGAAAGTGTCCTTTGTGCTCCCTGATTGACACAGCAGGGTCACGTTCTCTCCTGAGGCCACCACGGGGCCCGGCTGCACCGAGAGGGAGGGCGTGTCAGGGAACCATCCTAGAGAGAGGAAGGGGGGTGAGGGGCTGCCCGCCCCCCTGGTTCTGAACTGCGACTCAGCAGGGCCTCCCTGAGGCCCCTCATCGCTGTCTGTCTGTCTGTTTTCTCTGAGTCTCTCCCTCTCCGTGCCCACCCCCGCCTCTCTCTGTCTCTCTCCCTCCCTGGTGACCCCGCACGCCTGGTCCCAGCATCACCACCTGGGGCCCCCCCGGCAGGGCCTGTGCAGAGTCGGGGTCCCTGACCGACCCGCTGGCTCCTCACCTGCCACCAGGACGTCCAGGGGGTCACTGGGCGCCGACCACTCGGAGGAGAGGTTGTGCCCACCGTAGCATCTGTACCGGCCCCCGTGGGTGCTGGTCACCGGGCCCAGGGGGAAGTCGGCCTGCGAGAGCCCAGCCTGGGGCTGCCGGCCAGGGCGCTGGGGGAGGGCCTGTCCCCCCTCCTGGGACAGAGCGAATCTGTCGTAGCCGACGTCAGAGCGACACTGGAGGGTCAGGCTCTGTCCAGAGGCCACGACAGGGCCCTGCGGGGTCAGGAGGGAGGGCTTCCCAGACACACCTGGGGGAAGACCAGCCCTGGGCTGTAGGGGCTGGTTCCTCCCGTGAAGCCCCTTCTCCCGTCCTGGTCCCCAGGCCTCACTGTCGCTCACACTCTGTGTCTCTGTCCTGTGCGCCCCACTCCTCCCTCACCCCACCCTCTCATCTGGGACAATCCTGGGAGCAAAGCATCTAATAATCTGTCTCGTGCCTCAAAAGTGTGTGAGGCCAGGGTGGGACTTCCTCACCTGGGACCAGGAGCTCCACGGGGTCACTGGGGGCCGACCACACGTGGGGGGTGTCCCTGTTAAAGCCGTGGCATCTGAATGTCCACCTGTGGCTGGGGGTCACGGGACCCACAGAGAGCAGGGCCTGGGTCTGCCCATAGGGGCTTCGCCGTGCATCCAGGGTCCCAGAGGACTTGGGTTCTCCTTCCTTAGTCAGAATTAACCCATCCCATCCCTGCCATGAGCTACACTGGAGGGTCACGGTCCCTCCCGAGGTCACCACAGGGCTCGGCAGGGCTGAGAAGGTGGGTTTGCTGTGGGCCACTAGGAGAGAAGGAAGGAGCTTGTGAAATGGGGCTCACACCCCTCTTCCCTCCCCCAGGGCTGGGCTGTGAGAGGGACACACCCCTGAGAGCAGACCCCCTTCCTGAGGGCAGAGCCTGAGGCCGGGACCCCCGAGTGTCCTCTCACCTGTCACCACCAGCTCCAGGGGGTCACTGCGCTCTGACCAGCCAGTGGGGCTGAGATAGTAACAGTGGTATCTCCCTGCGTCGGGCTGTGTCATGTGTGGGATGGAGAACTTGCCCTTGTCCCTGGGCTCCAGTGGGGGCTGTCTGTCCCGGGGAGCTGAGCTTCCCTCTTTATCCAAACGGAACTCCCGGGCCCCCAGGGTCCCCTGACAGCAGATGGTCACGGGGCTCCCCCAGGGGATCACAGAGCCTGGCTCAGCCCAGATGGTGGGTTTGGGGAGGGTTCCTGGAAGGACGTCAGAGGCTGGGTCACAAGGCATCCTCACCCCCAGGTCCCCAGCTCTCAGCCCCAAACCTCCCAGACTCCCCCTCCTTCAGCCCAGAACCGCTGTTCCCCATCCCCATTGCCTGGGGGTGGCCCCTTGTCCGCATGAGCAGGAGGGAGCTGGGACACCTGGGGACAGACTCACCTGCCTGCACGTGGGTCCTCAGGCCCACACGCAGCCCTGGAAGAGAGACCCCTGTGAGAGATTTTCCCTGAATCCTGAGCAGCACCTCTCCTCCCCGTGAGCCTCCTGAGTCCTGGGCTCTCCTGACAGAGCAGCCTGGCTGTGGGGGGGGGGTCCCTCCGTGCCTAGGGCTTCCCCTCCCCCTCCTCCATCTCACCGAGGCAGAGCAGGGCCATGAGGCTGGGGGTCATGGCGTCTCGTCCCTGTGGTCCAGGCAGTGCAGATGGAGGAGACCACAGTGCCCTCAGGACGGAGACCCGAGGGTGTGTCCACTGGGAGGTTGGTCCTCCCCGTCACGGGGCTGTCACGTCAGCAGCCCCACAGGAAGGGGAACTGCCCCTCCCCAGGAGCCTGGCCCTCGTTTCCACAGGGCTCAGGCTGGAGTGGGCAGCGGGCTTCTGCAGACATATCTGACCACGTCTGAGGCCTCACTTGACCCATAAGCTGCTGCCTTCGTGGCCTGAAGTCCTTTTTGACCCAAGCGTCAACACATATTTATTGGGTATTTGCAATGTGCCTGGCTTAGAAGTACATCCTTGGACATGACAGATTCAAACCCTGAGCTTGCAGAGCTCAGATTGGCAAACAAACGAACAACTGAACAATGACCACCACCAAACAACCCCAGAAATATTCAGTGTATTTGTTTCCTATTGCTGCCGTGGCAACCACTACAAGTCCATGGGTTAAAGCAACACAGATTTATTACCTTTACATTCTGGAGGTCAGAAGTCCAAATGGAAACCCTTGTGTTAAAATCAAGTTGTTGTCAGGCTGTGTTGCTCCTGAGAGCTCTGGGGTGGAATTCATTCCCTGACGTGTTCAAGCTTCTGCAGGCTGCCATGTCCCTTGACTCAAACCCTCCCATCTTCCAAGCCAGCAGGCATGTCTCTCCAACTTCTGCTTCCGAGTCCCATCGACCTTGGCTCTGGCCCTTCTGCCTCGCTCTTTCACTCATCAGGACCTTGGTGGTAACGTGGGGCCCCCCCGGGTAATCCAGGACCGTCTCCCCATCTCCACCACTTAGAAGGTGCCTTGGGGGGATCTTAAAGGGAAATTCAAGGCTCATCCTAAGAGTACAAAATGATAGTACTACAAATAGGACTCAGTATCCTTCTTCGCGGAGTAAGGTAGAGCAGGTGGTGAGTTTCGAAATCGCGAAGACTTTCCTGCCCACCCCGGCTGCGCAGAGGGACAAGAGGACAGAGCCTGGGAGGCCACGCCGACTAAGAGGACGCCCCGGGCAAGTGCCCATCACCCCCAGCGCGGGTTTCAACACTAAAGGTTTCACAGGAAGCAGAACAGCTATTTCCCTACACGTCAGTCTCTGTTGCCATCCCAAATAAGATGCATGATGTCTCCTTTTTCAGAAAACAATTTCTGCCCGTCATAAACCCCAGATGTGTGCTCCAGACACGGTCCAGATACGCCGTCAAGTGCCGAGAGCCCGATGCTGGGTTTCGAGCTGGACGGTCAGAAGATCAGTGGTTCCTGCCCAAGGTGTTTCCTCTCCCCACACTTCAGTGGTTCGTGTTCATCTCCAAATGCTCCTAGATCACGGAGTCCTGTTTGGATTAATGAGATTTAAAACAAGCGCACGAGTGGAGATGTTGGGTTCTTTCCTTCACAGCCTTGGTCATACTGGGGTTGATGGGAGAGGTGACTGAGGGCTCCAGAGGAAGGGGAGACCCTGCAGAGAAAGGAAGCGTGGTACACACAGAATAGGAGGTTTGCCCAAACCACTTCCTGGTTAGATGCAAGCTGTACATTTTGGGGTGGAATACCACTCAAGCCATATTGTCCTTGTTTCTCCTTTTTGGTGATTTGGGCTTTCCTAACTTGGTTAATTCGGCATGCCCCAGGTTTCTCCAGAGTAAAGCTGTTATTTGCCCTTTGTAATTAATCACTGGTTTGTGGGGAGGTACTTTGAGAGTTTGTACATATCATGCTCCTTATTAAATTTTCACTGTATAAGTTTAGCAGCTACTGACCCTATGCCATAGCAAAAGCTTCTCTTCTCCCAAATGCACCCATTCACATGGAAATCACATGGTTTATAATATCCCACTACTTTTAAATGCCTGTAAAATACGGCCGATCCTTCTTGTGTTTCTTCTGTCATAATAAGCAGACGCATTTAGGCTTTCTTATTTCCTCATGACTCAGAGGCTGTATGGTGTGTTTTAATTTCTGGTTGGGCTTGTCCCCGCTA
Source organism: Balaenoptera acutorostrata (assembly GCF_949987535.1). NCBI lineage: Eukaryota > Metazoa > Chordata > Mammalia > Artiodactyla > Balaenopteridae > Balaenoptera > Balaenoptera acutorostrata. The sequence goes on from NC_080082.1 coordinate 63,180,853, forward strand.
CCCGCATAGCTCTTCTCTTTGTGTGTTTTCCTAGGTATTCTTACGTTTTTATTTTTCCATATGGAGCTTAGTATCAGCTTGTCTAGTTCCAGAAGAAAAGCTTGTTAAACTCAAAAGCTTTTGCACAGCAAAGGAAACCATAAACAGAACAAAAAGACACCCCACGGATTGGGAGAAAATATTTGCAGATGGTGTGACTGACAAGGGATTAGTCTCCAAAATTTACAAACAGCTCATGAGGCTTAATATCATCAAAACAAACAACCCAATCAAAAAATGGGCAGAAGACCTAAATAGACGTTTCTCCGAAGAAGATATACAGATGGCCAAGAGGCACATGAAAGGATGTTCAACATCACTAATTATTAGAGAAATGCAAATCAGAACTACAATGAGGTATCACCTCACACCAGTCAGAATGGCCATCATCAAAAAATCTACAAACAATAAATGCTGGAGAGGGTGTGGAGAGAAGGGGACCCTCCTGCACTGTTGGTGGGAATGTAAATTGGTGCAGCCACTATGGAGAACAGTATAGAGGTTCCTTAGAAAGCCAAAAATAGAGCTGCCATCTGATCCAGCAATCCCACTCCTGGGCGTATACCCTGAGAAAAACATGGTCCAAAACGATACTTGCACCCCAGTGTTCACTGCAGCACTGTTTACAGTAGCCAAGACCTGGAAGCAACCTAAATGTCCATCGACAGAGGAATGGATAAAGAAGACGTAGTACATACATACAGTGGAATATTGCTCAGCCATTAAAAAGAATGAAATAATGCCATTTGCAGCAACATGGATGGACCTGCAGACTGGCATACAGAGTGAAGTAAGTCAGACAGAGAAAGAGAAATATCGTATGATATCCCTTATATGCGGGATCTAAAAAGAAATGATACAAATGAACTTATTAAGAAAACAGAAACAGACTCACAGACTTGCAGAATGAACTTATGGTTACTGGGGGGAAGGATGGGGGGAAGGGATAGTCAGGGAGTTTGGGATTGACATGTACACACTGCTATATTTAAAATGGGTAACCAACAAGGACCTACTGTATAGCACAGGGAACTCTGCTCAATGTTATATGGCAGCCTGGATGGGGGGGAGTTTGGGGGAGAATGGATACATGTATATGTATGGCTGAGTCCCTTTGCCGTGCACCTGAAACTATCACAACGTTGTTAATCGACTATACTCCAATATAAAATAAAAAGTTTAAAAAAAAAAGAAGAAGAAAAGCTTGTTGGTGTATTTGGAGGACTGGGGTACATTTATAAACTAGCCTGCGAAGAACTGACGTGTTTGTGATGCTGAGTCAGTCTGTCTAAGGATAAGGTGATTTTCTTAATTTGTTCAAATCTAATTTTTGCGCTGTTCAGAAATGTTTGAAAGATATACATTTGCATGGGTTAAGTTTTGCATATTTCTTATTACATTTATTCCATAGAATTTTCCTTTGTTGCTGTTGACATTCAGGGTGAAGTTGGGATTTATTTGTGTATATGAAAATGGTTATTTCATAGAAATTAATTTTATAGGGACTACTAATTTGATTTTTTTTAATGGTTGAGTGACTTTTATCATTGCGTCTCTGGGGCTTTCCAGTCTGCTTCCTTTCTACACCCTCCACTCTCACTGCATGGTACAGCCCTCCTCCCCGCATCCTCTGTTTGCCCAATTCCCCAAGTTCTGCACGTGCAGCTTCTCCCTGGTCTTCACAGTCTTCCAAGAACTGCCTCATCCTGCCTCTCCAACTCTGTTTTCCCATCAGTAGCCCTATCAGAGCAGAACAACTGCAATCCACGTGCGGGCAGGGTCTTGCATTGCCAGAAATTCAGTGGAAAAAAAAAGTTGGCGATGGTGCATTCTGAGTCCTCTAATATTCCGCCCTCTTTTTGGGGGGCAACTGGCCTAGTTTCCTAGCACCTAGAGAACAATGAAAAATTTGTGTAGATGCAAGAATTATAAAGATATGTCTGATTTGGAAAGCCTATAATACTACAAAATAAGAATCTAAAAGTGTAAAACCCTCATAAAAACAATAGGAATAGGACGTCCCTGGTGGCGCAGCGGTTAAGAATCCACCTGCCAATGCAGGGGACGTGGGTTCAAGCCCTGGTCCGGGAAGATCCCACATGCCGCGGAGCAACTAAGCCCATGCACCACAACTACTGAGCCCACATGCCACAACTCCTGAAGCCTGCGTGCCTGGAGCCCGCGCACTGCAACCAAGAGCAGCCCCCGCTCACGCAACTAGAGAAAGCCCGCACACAGCAACGAAAACCCAACGCAGCCAAAAATAAATACATAAATAAAATTTTTAAAGAATAGGAATAAATTCTTTCTCCCAGGCCAGGATTTCCAGAAGTTTCCTTAAGAGCTGATGAAACCAGATGACAACTAGGACAGGACGTCCTTTGGTTATTGCCTTTCTTTCCGTTGGCCTTCCAGAACATTCTTGCATGTTTCTCCCTTTATCCTAGTTAGCTGTCTCCACTCCAGGCCACTCTCATCTGGCCTCTGCTACCCCTGAGTCGGTGTAGAAAGGTGCAGGCTTGTAACCAGCGCCCATTTCTTTCTCTCCCTCCCTCTGGCAGCAACCTTCGGTGGCCGGGCTGTGGTTTCCTTTGTTAGAGAGCTGCCGTGTTAGGCACTGCTGGGGTCCAAGGCTAGATGTGCAGCAGTTCCAACGGGTGTGACCTGAAATGATCTAGAACTGTGGTCTGATCTAGGAGGTGACTAACCATTGTTCAGCTCTGTTCTCCTTGAAAGGGTGAGAGGACCTTCTGACTTCAGAACTGACACATTGGGTGGGAGGGAAAAGAGGAAGCAGGGATTGAAAGAAAAATTGTCATATGATCCAGAAGGCAAAGACGCAGAGGCTTTCAGAAGGGCTGGAGTCAAGTGAACAGACACTGCATTAAATCCATTGACTTTAGGTTTTCAAGCACACGTTTTTAGCCTCTGTTTCATATCCCTCTGGGTGACCTGCTGGTTTCATGTTCGATCTGGTTGACAGCTCTGTAGGTCTCAGCATCCCACGGACAGTATCCCTTCTCAAGGATGCCTACACGGCTCTCCACATTTGGGGGAAGGACCTTATCAGCCCCAAACCGTGAAGAATGAAACCATCCCTGGGGAAAATTCCAAGCAATGGAGAATAGGAATACATTCCTATGAATGAATACATTCCCAAGTGTCCATGAGTACATTCCCAAGTGTCTCTTCCTTTGGAAGGAAGATTCTGCAGGGTATTCTGTACACTCTCAGAGATCCTGGTGGAGTCTTGTTCACATCACCTCATGCAGGGACCTCAGTAATGCATCCCTATTTCAGGAATTCCTTTCCTTCAAGCTTTCCCTATCCCACTCCCTCATTCTTGCTTCTCAAATAAACTACCCACACTTACATCCCTGTCTTAGGTCCTGCTTTCAGAGTAACTCACAGTAATTCAAGGATGGAGAAAATGCCATGAGGTGTTTTGTTTTTGTTTTTTTCCAATGACATGATCTTTTGTCTAACTGCTCGAGATCACTCACCTTAACCATTCCATGACTTCTTGGACTTTACCCATTTATGCATCCATTCACCTTTCACAAATCTTATCCCTGTTCACTAAAAAAATATTAAAGCATGTCAACCCATGGCCATCCCAGGAAATGAGGAGATAAAGTTGAGCAAAGCAGATGTATTCTCTGCCCTCATGGAAGGTCTGGTGTCGTAGGAAAAACTGAATTAACAAAACAATTACACAAATAAATCTAAAATGGGAAGAAGGATTAGTCCTATGGGAGAACAGTTTAAAGCAATAAGAAAAATAAAGAAATAACCAATTTTATTAATTTGGATTTGAAGGTGGTAAAGGAAAGCTAAATTATTTAAATTATAGCTAAATGCCCAGAATCAATCAGCATTTTCTAAATTAAGTGCATTATAAGGAAAGAGAAGGAAACATTACAGACTGTCATGGCCAAGTCTTCAAATGGGTGAATCTTAACACATTAGAAGAAATAAAAATATCACAGGCATATTCAACCCTGATTGATTCCTGAATGCGTTTCACTCTACAATCAAGCCTTTACGAGATACACAAAACACTATCTAACTGGGATGCATGCTTAACCTCCAGTTTACTCTGGGAGCATGGGTGTTCTGGGATCCACAGGAACCCATGTTTCATGGTCAGTCACGTGTCCTGTGACATTGGGGTGGGTGGTCCCAATTCTAACCCCAAGTTGCATCTCCAGAGTGAGGTTCATGTTCTGATTGGATTTAGTTAAGGGTGATCAGTTGCAGAGTTCATTGATACGTGAGGGGAACCCCAGAATTCCAACGTGTGGAGTCTTCTCTACGGTAGGTCAACTCTCCCATCAGTTGGGTCATTCTGAGCATGTTCCAGACTCTGGCTTTCTCCATTCTGTACATAACATCCTCATTGCCTTTCTGCAGACTGTCAGTTGAGTGGAGCTGAGAAGAGATTTGTCTCAGGATAGAGTAAATCCTGTGCCTGACCCCCATTGCTTAACTGGACCCAGTGGACGATGGGACCCTAAAGTCTAGATTGATTATCTTACTCCCATTTTGAAAGCATAAGAGTGCATTTAGTCTTGGATTTGCTGTTATACAGACTCTTTTATTTGTTTGTTTTTATTGAAGTATAGTTGACTTACAATGTTGTGTTAGTTTCAGGTGTACAGCAAAGTGATTCAGTTTTATATATTTATTTATTTATATATATATATATATATATATATATATATATTTATTTATATACTCTTTCAGATTCTTTTCCATTATAGGTTATTACAAGGTATTGAGTAATAGTTCCCTGTGCTATACAGTAGATCCTTGTTGTTTATATATATTATATATATATATATTGCTGTGTATCTGTTAATCCCAAACTCCTGATTTCCTTCCCCCCTTTCCCCTTTGGTAACCAGAAGTTTGTTTTCTAGGTCTGTGAGTCTATTTCTGTTTTGTAAATAAGTTCATTTGTATCATTTTTTTAGATTCCACATGTAAGTGATAGCATATGATATTTGTCTTTCTCTGACTTACTTCACTGAATATGATAAGCTTTAGGTCCATCCATGTTGCTGCAAATGGCATTATTTCATTTTTTTATGGCTAAGTAATATTCCATTGTATATATGTACCACATCTTCTTTATCCATTCCTCTGTCTATGGACATTTAAGTTGCTTCCATGTCTTGGATATTGTAAATAGTACTGCAGTGAAAATTGGGGTGCATGTATCTTTTCAAATTAGAGTTTTCTCTGGATATATGCCCAGGAGTGGGATTGCTGGATCATATGGTAGCTCTATTTTTAGTTTTTTAAGAAGCCTCCATACTGTTTTCCATAGTGGCTGCACAAATTTACATTCCCACCAACAGTGTAGGAGGGTTCCCTTTTCTCCACACCCTCTCCAGCGTTTATTGTTTGTAGACTTTTTAATAATGGAACACAGAGTACTTAAAATTCCTTCAGTTGAAGGCTATTGGCACTTGGAGAGGGAAATTCTCTGACTTAAACCTATTTTTCTTCATTTGCAAGGTGCTCATTGCATGCCCAGAGACAGGTTAGGTTGACCAGATGTTCAAGCAGATGTTACAGTAGGATTGCCTAAAAGACAATATGAGGAAGAATTTGCTCTAGAACTTTCTCATATTTTCAAAAAAAAGATACTCCAAGTTTTTGGACTATCTCTTGAGTGTAGGAGAGCAATGGGATTCAGTTTTCCATAAAGACGGTGTCCATCTTTCTCACCCTGTGTCACTTCCACACCACACACACCATGTTTCCAGAGCACCCAGTATCTCCAAGTTTTTAGAGGCTGGATTGGCTCCCTTGATTTCCATTTTCTTCTGTGCATGTCTCATTCGATTTATTACCACCACACCCACTCTGCTGTCAGTCACCCAGACAATATAGAGGTCAAACCACCAGATATCTGGAGTAGTATTTGACCAGCCAGATATTAGAGGCATGTATCCAAAGAGTAAAAATCCCTCTGCACCTAAACAGGGGCTTGAAAACAGGTGACAGGGAAGGCCTATTGCTGCTGTTTGCCTCTGCAGAGTAGGATCCAGGACTCCTCAAGACATGGCTCCTGTAGAGAAATAAGAGGAGAGGGAGGATCAAGGGAGGGGGGAGGGAAAGGGGAGGAGAGGAAGGAGAAGGGGAGGAGGGGAGGAGAGGGAGGAGCTGGAAGGACTTTGGGGTTTTCGGTGATGATGCCTTCCACTTGTTGGAACAGGAGCCCAGTGGGAGGTGGCGGTCCCTGGATGCCGAGGAGGGCAGAGGTGGGGAAAGACCTGGTGCGTCCAGAGAGGTAGGCCTGCAGGATCCTCCAGACACCATGATAGCTTGGAATAGGTGGGAAGGGAAGAGGGCACCATGGCCGCTCCTCACCTGTGACCACCAGCTCCAGGGGGGTTCTGTGCTCAGTCAAGGTGGACCTTTATTAACAGAGGCGGCGAAAATGCTGGGCAGTGTCTCCACTCACTACAGTGATGGGGAATCTGGCCTCTGCCTCGTGTGGATCGAATTGGGATGTGATAGGATTTCTACCCTGTTCCATCTCCAGGTGGAACACCTTAACCCCAGCAGGGCCCCTGCACACATTGGTCACAGGCCACCCACAGGGGATCACAGAATCTGGCTCGGCCCAGATGGAGGGTCTGGGCAGGGACCCTAGGAGAGAAGCACAACAGGATCTCAGGGTCCACTGTGACGACATAGACGTTCCTGCCCTTCGAGGGACGGGAGGGACATAATGCAGAGATTGACCCTCCCAACTTAGGTCAGCCCAGGCGACACAGAGCTAAGCAGGGACTGCAGGGGTGACTGTCCGCCCCCCCCCAGGAGCCTAGCCGGTCCTGGACCAGAGGCTGGATGGAGGCAGGGCCTAGACCCCACCCAGTATCTCCTGCCCCCCTGTCCCTGGAGGCCTGAGCCCAGGAAGGGGGCGGCATCAGGGGATATGGCCAGCCTCTCGTCATTTTCTCCGTACTTGTCCCAGGGGTGGGAACAGTGCCCTGCAGGTCCGGAAGTGAGCAGGACAGGCTCCCAGGGGCCACAGTGGGGCCTGCATCACTGGTCTAACAGGAGAGAAGTGGGTGCTCACAGGCCCAACTCTAGATTTCCCTGTTTGGGTCACAAAGACCGTGGTTTTTGGAAGGTGTTTCTAGCTAGATGTGTCATAACCAGACTCAACCCAAGTCCAAATGAAACAAGCATGGCATTAACTCGTCAGAGATGGATAGAAACATGATAGGTAGATAAACAGGTAGATTGATTGATAAATAGCTAGATGATACATAGATAGATACTTAGATATATAGATAGATACCTAGACACTAGATAGCTAGCTACACAGATTCATGCACAGCTACATAGGTAAATACACAGATACATGGTTACATAGATAGACACACAGTTACATAGATAGATACCTAGACACTAGATAGCTAGCTACACAGATACATGCACAGCTCCATAGGTAAATACACAGATACATGGTTACATAGACAAACAGATCACAGTGGAGAATATCGGTGGGGAAACTTGCTCACCTTCTGGTCCCCACAGGCTGACTGTTCCCAAAGCACACGTTTCCTCACCCACACAGCTAGGTTTCCCACCTGCAAAAGGAGAAACAAACTTCTCCCGACAACTTCATGTTACTACATTGGGAAGTGCACAGAGAGGTACGTGGCTCGTTGGGAGAAACTCAGTCCAGGCCTCCCTCACGTTCTCCAGGGCAGGTTTCACCCCGTCAGGTACCATGCTTTGTCTCTGTGCCCCTCTGTATCCTGTGACCCTAGGCTGTGCCCTCCACTCTCACCCCTGCCTCCAAGCTGGCTCAGGTCATTTCTAGACTGAAAGTTTCTTAGTCTACGGGTGTGAATGCACTAAAGAAAAAGTTGTGTTTGTCCAACATGGGTGGGCGGGGCTTCTTGGACTGTTACGTGTGCAGAGAACCAGGAGGGCCTGGGATGGTGGCTGGATTCTTGTCTGGACCCCGGTGCAGGTCACAGGACGCAGGCACTGTGGCTGGCATGGGCGGTCTTGCGGCTCCCACCCCTGAGGACTTTGAGTCCTACCAGCATGACACCAGGGGAGGGGCCGGGACACGGAGGGAGGGAAAGACCTGGGGTTTCCCAGGGTCACAGCCCAAGGGAGGGGCTGGCTGAGCCCACGGTACCAGGTGGGGTCACAGGCAGAGCTGGATTGTTCAGGGAGGGACTTCCTCAGGGTCCTGGGGTCAGCAAGGTGAGGTCTAACAGAGACGGAGAAGGGTCTGCAGCGCCGTCTGTGATGTCCTCCTGGGACTTGGTGGGGCTCAACCCGTCCAAGGGCTCAGACCTGAGGCTGATCCCAGGCTCTACATTCAACCCCGGGGGACACCCAGCCCCGGTGGTCGCTTTCGTTCAAGGAGAAGAGAGCCAGGTTCTTGGTGTCTGAAATCCTTCCGGGCGTCGAGGTCCGTGTGCTTTATGATTCTTGGCCCAAACCCCCATATCTGCCCAGACCCCCAGTTCCCCCAGCCGAGCTGACCAGCGCTTCTAAGAAACAGAAGGTCCAGAGCCCTGGGCTCTGCCCTGAGACAGAACCCAGGGAGGCGTCGTGCGGATTCGGGGGCGGTGTGACTGCGGCAGGAGGGCCTGCCCCACGTGCTGCAGGGAATGTGGGCTCTGCGGCCAGAGCCACTCTCCTCTGAAAAGCACTTCCCTTTCTGTGTGAGAGCAACCACCCTCATTTCCCCGAAACACAGGATGAGAAGGCTGGCGACACACTCTCTGTTGAAACTCGTGCCTGTACAGACACTCAGACACAGCAGCTCTGCAGCACTGTTTACTTTTTTTTTTTAAACTCCTTGCACACACGCTATTTTACATGAGTGTCTCATTTCTTTTTTTTTTAATTTTTTTTATAGCTACTTTATTTATTTATTTATTTATTTATTTTTGGCTGTTTTGGGTCTTCGTTTCTGTGCGAGGGCTTTCTCTAGTTGCGGCAAGCGGGGGCCACTCTTCATCGCGGTGAGCGGGCCTCTCACTATCGCGGCCTGTCCCGTTGCGGAGCACAGGCTCCAGATGCGCAGGCTCAGTAATTGTGGCTCACGGGCCCAGCTGCTCCGCGGCACGTGGGATTTTCCCAGACCAGGGCTCGAACCGTGTACCCTGCATTGGCAGGCAGATTCTCAACCACTGCACCACCAGGGAAGCCCCGTCACTCATTTTGATATGATGTCACCCCAGGTAGGAAGGCTGGTGGGAGAGGGGGCAGGGGGACGTTACTGACAGAGGGCCGTGCTCCATGGAACCTGCCACAAACCTACGAGTGCTGTCATGGAAGCAGCACACAGGCAAGGGCGCCGTGGGTGGATTTTTAAGTGAAAAAGCAGAAAAAGTGGCCTCTCAGTTATTTTTCTTGGTGGGAAAGAAAACAATGATATGTACACTCAAAAAAAAAAAACTGGGAGAAATAATAACAAGAGTGTGCATTTGTCTAGCTCTTTTTCTTTTTCTTTTTTGTCTGAGTATCGTTTTCTTTACTCACTCTGTTGTCCAGTTCGGTTTCAGACTCAGAGAGCGACCCAACCTCACTCTCACTCACGTTCTGCCCCTGGACCTTCAGTATTGGTTCTCTTCTCCAGGACCTCAGAGAGTTCAGACAACATGGTCTCTTACAAGCCCTGTTAGAACAATGGTGTCAACTTTATTATTCAAACTGGGCATCTTTTATTTGAGTTATTCAGATTTTGAATAATTTGATTTAAACGAACCATTAATCACTAACTCTTTAAAAAAAATTTTTTTTTAAAGAAATTCACGTTCTTTTATTTATTTATTTATTTATTTATTTATTTATTTATTTATTTATGACTGTGTTGGGTCTTCGTTTCTGTGCGAGGGCTTTCTCTAGTTGTGGCAAGTGGGGTCCACTCTTCATCACGGTGCGCGGGCCTCTCACCATCGCGGCCTCTCTTGTTGCGGAGCACAGGCTCCAGACGCGCAGGCTCAGTAATTGTGGCTCACGGGCCCAGTTGCTCCGTGGCATGTGGGATTCCCAGACCAGGGCTCGAACCCGTGTCCCCTGCATTAGCAGGCAGATTCTCAACCACTGCGCCACCAGGGAAGCCCCTAAAAATTTTTTTTAATTGAAGCATAGTTGATTTACAATGTTGTGTTAGTTTCAGGTGTACAGCAAAGTGATTCAGATGTGTGTGTGTTTTATATATATATATATATATATATATATATATATATATATTCTTTTTCAGATTTTTTCCATTATAGGTTATTATAAGATATTGAATATAGTTCCCTGTGCTATACAGTAGGTCCTTGTTGTTTATCTATTTTTTATATAGTAGTGTGTATCTGTTAACCCCAAACTCCTAATTTATCCCTCCTTCCCCTAATCACTAGCTCTTTATCAAGAAGCTCCAGCTTTGGGGAAGAGGTTCTGTTACTGAGTGCTGATGGTACTTGATGCCATCAGAACAAAATGCACAGTCATCTGAAATAGGGATTTTATACTATTTTATATTGTTGTTGAATCCTTTCTATAATTCAGAAAAATCATTTGTTTTGATCATTTAATCTTTTTTTTATTATATTATGAAACAACATACCACCTTCTTGGAACCACTGATTTCTCATTGACAGGACTCTGTTTTGTGTTATCAAAGCACCATTAAAAGCCCTACACGGTGTATGTCATTCCTTAGGAAATTAAAATGTGGAGAAGTTAGATGGTACTGCATATAAATGAACATGCTGTCATTGGTATGAATTAGATTTGTGTGTATGTGTGCAAGCACATGTGCCTGTGTGTGCATGTATTTGTGTGCATGGGTGTGTACGTGTGTGTGCATGTGTGTGTGTAGAAGATCATGGTGCAAGGCAGTTCAGCAGAAGAAATGAAAAGTCTTTGTCTATCAGTGATCTGGTCTCAGGAGCTGCCCCCACTTAATGGCAACACACACACACACACACACCTACACACACCCCCCCACACACACAGTACTGAAGTTTGATACTTAGCCCCTCCCAATCACTATAAACAGCCTCGCTGGCATTTACTGCGTCTCAGCGTCCCCCTGTCCACACTCCTCCCAGGATGGTGTCCAGGGCAGAGGCAGCAGTTGTCCGATGGCACTGGTGACGCCCCAGGTTGGAGCTGACTGGGTCTGTGGGGTCTGCTCGCTGGGTGGCTGGAGGCCCTGCTGACGTCTGGGTCCAGTGGGCAGGGGGTCCCTCCTCGCGGTGCTCCCTAAGGGCTTGGGGACCCTTCAGGTCGTCCCAGTGTCCACTGTGTCCAGGGGTTCAGTGTCTGAGCATCTGCTTCTGCCCCATCTGGTCCGGGTGGGATCTCTCCTCCCACCATGACAGGACCCACTGTGGCCCCCCGGTGGTCGCCCCCCTGGACACACCTGGGGGGTGAGGTGTCCAAGCGCAAGGTAGACCCTCCCTCCCTGGCCACGCAGCGCCACCACGTGGCTGTCCTCCAGCTGGCACTTGGGGACCTCAGAGCAGGAGAGGATGTCCTTCCATGCAGGCAAGTCCCTACACCCCAGGGCTCTGAGCTTGTGCTCTGTGTCCGCTGGGTCAGAGGGTCAGGAAGAAGAAACTAGTCCTGGCGTCCCGTTTCCCGTCCTCTCCCTGGGCCCTCCTCCTCTTCCCACCAATACCCCGAGATGGGAAAGGTTTTTCTTTTCTTTTTGTTTTAATTGCCCCCAAACCCTGTCTGCTCCCCACGGTGGCCTCACTGCCTGGCCTCACAGGGATCCTTTTCAGTGGAGCAGACGCTGGACCTGGCCAGCCATCCGTGCTCCAGGGGGTAGAGTAATGAGGAATCCCCTCCAGGAACGCCAGCTCTCCACACTGCTTTTTGCCACGTGCCCGCCTGTTCACCTGTCTACCTGGGGTCAGAGTCAGGCCAGATTTTAGGGGAAATGCACCATTCCAACTGTGATGGTGAAATTATGCGTCAACCTGCCTGGGCTAAGGGACCCCCAAGAGCTGGTAAAACACTATTTCTGGGTGTGTCCGTGAAGGAGATTCTAGAAGAGATTAGCTTCGGTTTAGTGGCCAAGTGAAGAGATCCACCCTCACAATGTGGGCAGCACCATCCCATTTCCTGGGGGCCCCAACAGAACAAGAAGGGCAAGGGTGGTGAATCCCCTTTCTCTTCTTGAGCTGGGACGTCCAGCATCTGCCCTCAGACTTCAGAGCCCCTAGTTCTCGGGCCTCCGGATGCTGGGATTACACCAGCCACACTCCAGGTCTCGGCCTTCACACCCACCCTGAATTCTATCACCGGCTCTCCCGGGTCTGCAGCTCCAGATGGCAGGTCATGGGACTTCTCCACCTCCTTAACCCCGTGAGCTTGTTCACATGATAAATCTCCTCTTTCAGATACCCATACAACCTATGTAACAGCACCTATCAGTTCCATGTATCTGGAGAATCCTGAATAATACAGTAATAGTGGGAAAATGAGAGAGAGAGAGAATGAAACAGAAATTCAGCCCAGAATGGAACCAAGGAAACAATGATGAAGACTTGAGTTAGGAAGCAGATCTCTGGAGGAAACTAACCTTGAGTACAAATAGGAAATTAAAGATCAGTACTAATGAAAACTGAGTTGGAAGGCTGGGCCCCCTCTGAGCCAGGACAGAAACCTCCCAGCTGGTGAGATGCAGCTGGTCCTGAGGTCAGAGCAGTGAGTCAGGTGCCCACATGGGCCTGCAGCCCCCGTCACTCAGAGCTGGCCGACCTTGGGCAGGTTAACTAATGTTTTAGTCCCTAGTTTCTTAAAAAAAGAAAGAAAGAAAGAAAGAAAGAAAAGAATAGGGCATTCTGTGGAGGGTTTGTACAAAGTTTAAGTATGCTAATGTTTGCATAGAACTAAAATAGTCATTGCACTATTGTAAGAGCTGGCTGAAATTTTAAAATATTCTTAAGATATATAAGAACATTTCAAATACCAGGCCTGTAACAGGCATGCAGGTTTCTTATGTTTCTATCAAAAAAATATACAAGACGCAAAAATTGAGAACTGGGGGCTTCCCTGGTGGCGCAGTGGTTGAGAGTCTGCCTGCCAATGCAGGGGACACGGGTTCGGGCCCTGGTCTGGGGGGATCCCGCATGCCGCGGAGCAGCTGGGCCCGTGAGCCATAACTGCTGAGCCTGCGCGTCTGGAGCCTGTGCTCCGCAGCGGGAGAGGCCGCGGTGGTGAGAGGCCCGCGCACCGCGATGAGGAGTGGCCCCCGCTTGCCACGGCTGGAGGAAGCCCTCGCACAGAGACGAGGACCCAATACGGCCAAAAATGAATAAATAAATAAATAATAATTTAAAAAAAAAAAAAATTGAGAACTGGATGCTGGCGGCCCCTAGCGGGTCTTCAGGGTAACGTTTCGTTTTAATCCGAGTGGGAATCGCAGGTCTGAGCCCATAAGTAGGGCGGTGAGCACCTACACGTCCCACTCACAGCGGGATCGGGGCTCTCCGGGCGAGGGGCTCCCGGTGACCTCACATCCTTGGCGGCGCAGCTGGTCCCGCTCCGGAGACGTGGTCGTGCAGATCCCAAGTGTTTCCATGTTGAGACAGCACGGAGTGGCCTTGTTTAGAAGCCCTGTAGCTTCAGCAACAAGGCTCAAGTGGGCAATTGTGGACAGACCTAAATCTGTGTGAACTGACATTAGGAAAGAATATATTTGGTTATATCTGTTCATATAACACGTCCATGAGGCCCGCCCACGTGTCAGTGATGGAGCGGGGCGGGGTCAGGGAGAGAGGCATGAGGTCTCCCAGGTGTGGAATTCAGAGGACGCTGGGCGGACTGACATTGTGCACCTGGAACAGAAGGTGAAGAGCAGACTTAGGCAGGTATGGGGATCTGCTTTCTGCACAGCCAAGGCAGGGTAAGCCCTTACCCGGGCGGAGGCCGTCTCACTGCGCGTTTCAGCTGTATAACTATTACGGCCAATAGACCCAAAAGTGTAACGACTCACGTGATAGGAATTAGTTCCTCTTCCAGGAAACAGGTGAAGTTGATTCCAGCTCAGCAGGGAGGTGCTTTAAAATACTGTGTATTAATTTTAAAATGTGAGGGAGCAGATCAGGAGACGCCTGCCATTGAAAAGATATTTCATCACAGTTCCCAGGAGGAGGGGGCATGCATGCCACCCGCCAGGGCCACGTAGGGAAGCACCGGAGCCAGAAAGAAGGAGATGGAGTGAGGGGAAAATGGGAGCCTTTACTGTGGTTTCCACAAGCAAGAATGGGCAGGAAAGGGTAAGCAGGCATGGGATTGGCTGGATTAATGATTTCAGCGGGTTCTGGGGTGGAGGGGGCGTCCCTAGTTGTCATGTGCTTGGCCCTAGCGTGACAAGGGCAGGTGGATCGTGGCCCAGACCGTGGACCCCCATAAAGGAGGGGGTGCGGGTATGGACTCTGGATTGACTGGTTTGTATTTGATCAGTGCACTCCAAGAAGAGGATTCTTGCTCAGGAGCTGGGGCAGGGTGGGGGGCAGTGAGGGAGGAGGCGGGAGGACAATGCAAGTGACTCAGGCATATTATCGGGTCATCTAGGAAAAGGTGTGTCCAGTGTCAACCTTAAAATTAAATGTCGTTATTTTACTGGCAAATGAGTTTATTTAGGAATGGCAGAGGAATTGCAATTCAGGACATTCAACCTATGGCAAACCACAGTCAAGTCCAGAGAACAAGGAAGAGGAATGTTACTTTACAGAGAAAAAGGAGGAAGCTGGAAGGGGCTGCTTTGACTGAAAGTCCCTTGGAGAAAACCAAGAGGTCAGGGTGGTGGTGGTTTCTCATTAGCTGGGCTGTTGCTGTTTCTCCTTGGCTAGGTTGTGACTGTTTCTCATTGGCTGGGCTGAGGCTGTTTCTCATTGGCTGGGCTGAGGCTGTTTTCATTGGCTGGGCTGAGGCTGTTTTCTCCTTGGCTGAGTTGTTGCTGTTTCTCATTAGCTGGGCTGGTGCTGTTTCTCATTGGCTAGGTTGTGGCTGTTTCTCCTTGGCTAGGTTGTGACTGTTTCTCATTGGCTGGGCTGAGGCTGTTTCTCATTGGCTGAGTTGTTGCTGTTTCTCATTAGCTGAGCTGGTGCTGTTTCTCCTTGGCTAGGTTGTGACTGTTTCTCATTGGCTGGGCTGAGGCTGTTTTCTCATTGGCTGAGTTGTTGCTGTTTCTCATTAGCTGAGCTGGTGCTGTTTCTCCTTGGCTGGGTTGTGGCTGTTTCTCATTGGCTGGGCTGAGGCTGTTTCTCATTGGCTGGGCTGAGGCTGTTTTCTCATTGGCTGAGTTGTTGCTGTTTCTCATTAGCTGAGCTGTTGCTGTTTCTCATTGGCTGGGCTATTGCTGGGCAAGGAGAAAATCATCCTTCTTCTGAAAATCAAGCTTCTTCCTGCCCAGGAATGTAAAGTAAGCTGCAGCAGAGGGTCGGGGTGAGAGAGCTCCCCTTTAGGGCTTCCCAACTCCGTTTTAAATTAGGTTTCCCTTTATTAATTTTCACACTAGCATATGCATGTATGACACACGTTAAAGCATCAACTTTATAGAAACCTGAAATATGACTCATACAAGGGGTACAGCAGCCTCTATTCTACAGGGTCATCTGGGACCCAGGTACCACACTGAGCGTGTGGTTCCAGGGTCACCCGGGGCATCCATAGCCAGCAGCAGAAAGGGGGAGCCGTGAGGGTCTTGTGTGGGAGGTTCACGGGCCAGGCCTGGAAGAAGCTCCGTCCGTGCAGCTCACATGCCACTGTGAACTTCATCCCAGGACACACATAACTGCGGGGAGGCTGGGGAGATCATCTCGCTGGGAGCCCAGGAAGGGAGGACACGGTGCTGGTGAGCAGGCGCAGTCCTGTCACACAGGGACCACCTGTCACTTTGAGCACTGGGCGGGGCGGGGGGCTAACGGGTTGTGGGGCGCGTTTCCAGTCTCCACTGCTTCCTACCCGACCTCCTCTTACGTAGAGGTTCTAGGGACACAAGAAATAGACTCTCAAACATTGATCATTTCACAAGCTAGTGGAAGAAGGAAACATTCCTGCAAGGAGATACTTAGAATTCAGAGTGAGGCATTCAAGCCCAGAGGAGCCCACAAGCGGAGGTGGTGCTGAGGACCAACACCCACTCAGGTAGACAGAATAAAAGCCCCAAAGATGTCCACATCCGACTCCCTGGAGCCAGCTGCTGTGTTACCTTAGGTGCAAAAAGGGTCTTTGCAGGTATGATTGACTTAAGGATCTGGGGGGGGGGGGCGGGGGGAAATGAGCCTGGATGTTCCAGGTGGACCCAATGTAATCACCAGGGTCCTTGTGGGAGGAGGCAGGTCAAAGAGAGGGAAGGAGGTGTGACCACAGAAGCAGGAATCCTAGTCAGAGGGAGGATTGAAGAGGCTACAGTTCTCCTTGAAGGCAGAGGAAGGGGCCCCGAGCCAAGGAATGCAGACGGCCCCCAGACGCTGCTAAAGGTAAAGGAATGGATTCTGCCCTGGAGCCTTCAGAAGGACCGCAGCCCTGCTGACCCCTGAGTTTAGCCCAGTTTAACTGATGTTAGCCTTCTGACCTCCTGAACTGTAGGATAATAAGTTGTGTTGTTTGGTGCCACTATGTGAGTGGTTCGTTACAGCAGCAACTGCAAGCTTATTGGGATAAACAGCCTCCAATCCCAAACCTGAAGGGCATTAGCCAGGTGACGGGGTGAAGGTCAGATCAAGGACAATGTCCTACAGCTGATGGGTCCTCTTGTGTTTGGAGAATGCATGGTGTCCAGTGGGGATGAACTGGAGTAGGGGTGGGAAATGGGGACCTGCATGTTCCTCTGGGTGGACCTAAAGCCTGAGGGACCCTCCGTGTGCAGTCGTGGTCTCATCAACTCACTTGCCCACTCCACACGTGTCCATACATGTGGGTGTGTGCATGTGTGTATGCGAGCATTCATGGGTTGTGCATGCCTGTATACATTTTACAGTGTGTGCAGGTGTGTGTGTACATATGTGTGCGTTTGTGCATTCATGGCCATGTGCATTTGGGGGGATTGGTGCTGTATGCAGGCGGGGCAGCTCTGTGCCTTCACCCAGACACAAGTCCCCTCAGACATCCCCCTCACTCACCCCTGAGACACACACTTGGATCAGAGAACACTGATACCCTTTCATCTTGTCTTGTTTCTCTCACTAAGTCTTGAGTGACTGTGGAGGCAGAGACTGGGACCTAGAACATGTGTACCCCAGCGCCACACGCAGGGCTGACGCAGTTGGGCCCGTGAGGACATTTATTGATGAACAAGGTGAAGCATGATCCAGAAAACATGGTCTTAGCTATCAGCTGCATAAGTGTAGCCCAGATTCAAGGTCAAAAAACGAACTCTAGGAAGGTTTGTACAGTCAGCTGAGAAGACAATGAAAACGGACATCTGGGGGCAGGGGAAGATTCACAGGACATGTCTGCAATCAGCGGGGCGACTGTAGGACCATAGCTGGGTCCTTGGAAACAGCCAAGGGACCACAGCTGGGTCTCTGGAAACAAGTGCTACACGTTCTCTCCAAGGAGCTAGTTGATTGTGGGAGGGGCCACATGGTGAATGAATCTCCTAGAAGTTGATTGGGGGTCTCAGGACTCCAGCTCTTGCCTGCAGGAGAATTGACTGGATGACTTCAGGAAGGGACGATTCCACAGGGAAACCCTCCAAATGTCCACTGCAGGCTTTTGCAAGAGTGCCCTCCCTTCTAGGCTGTTCAGACATAACCATCAGGGGTCCCTTCTTGCTCCTAGTGTCCAGGTGTGGAGGATGACCTCTCAGTCCCTCCGTCCCTCTCAGCGCTGAGCGGGGCCGGCAGTGGGCGCTGCCCACAAGGCGGCGGTGCGGAGCTGCGGCCAAACCCCGCGGTCTGGGGTCTGGCTGCCCTGGGCTGGTTCCTCCCCCTCAGAGCCCTGTGCCTTTGGACGAGAAACTTTAACTTCGTTTCTGCATATTATTAATAAAAGGGGTGGCGGCTCTCAGAAGGTCTGGGAAGTGCCTCCCACGTTGGCCTGTCGTGGCATTACTGCCATCAGGTGCCTGGGGTAGGGTTCTCTCAGTCCCGTGGGTGTTGTTATCAGGGACCTTATGAACATCAGAGACACCCCAGTGCCCTGTGCGGGCCAGCCCCTTCCTGTGGTCTCACCACTCCCTGATCCAAACCCAGGAGAGGGCCAGGCCCTGATCCCCAGCACAGACCCCCCCCCCCAGAAACCCCTCCAGGCTGAGGTCTGCTACTCACCAGCTGAGGAGTAGGGCTGAGTGTGGGCGGAGCTGAAGTCTCCACGGGTCCTGTGATCAGGGCAGGAGGGGGACTGATGCTGTGTGGGGGCTGCTGAGGGTCTGTCCCCCGGCCCCTCCCCACCCTGAGCATCCGACAGCAGGCCACATCTGGCCATCACTCAATCCCAGACAACACCCTGAGACTCCTGAGAAAGTGGGGCCGGGGCCAGGAGACCAGGGAGAGTGCCCTTGCTCCGTTCTGCTGGGGCGTCCCGCCCTCTGCACCTCCTACAGCTGCGCCCTGCTTTACTGCCCAGAATCCATGTGGAATGTCTGCTCTGAGGCCCCAGGAGGGTGTGGAGGGGGTCAGAGTGTCCTGGATGGACCCTGACTCCAGGACATCTCGGGGCTGACCACCCACAGGGACAGGGATGGCCTCATCCCAGAGGTCCCCCAAAGCACCATCCAGCCCTGGTCAGGGGTCCAGGACCGTGTGACGTGCCCGATGGAGGGTGGGACACATGGCCTCCGGGCCCCACAGATTCTCACCCAGTGGAAAGGACAGTCAACACCATCCTGAGGGAGAAGACACAGGTTCCCTTGGAGGGGTCTGTCCCCACCCCATCTCTGGAAGCCCACTCCCCGCCAGCCCAGCAGGGCAGCTCTGTGCCCACCCTGATGTTGGGGCTGAGTGTCCAGGCCAATGTGGTGTCCAGGTGAGACCAGGCTCTAGAGACCCGAGCCAGGTGTGAAGGCAGACGTGTGTGCAGAGGGAAGAGGGAACCAGAGGGCTTGGGGTCAGGAGGGGGCAGGGGAGCCTGTGCACGGAGGACACAGCTGGGGACAGGGTCCAGGGGCCTGGGGCAAACCTGAGGGCAGGGCAGAGAGCTCCTCACCTGTCACCACCAGCTCCAGAGCATCCCTGGGCTCAGACCAACCAGACTCTTTTTAGCAGCAGCAATAATGCCAGACAGTGTCTTCGCTCATCATGGTGATGCAGAATCTGGCCTCTGTCTGGTGTGGACCAAGTTGAGACGTGTTATCCTCATTCTTGAAGTCATTTCTGTTGTCCTTGTTCTCCAAGTGGAATCTCTTAACCCGATCAGGGCCCCGGCACACGAAGGTCAGCTGCCCTCAGGAGATCACAGAACCCTGCCCCCAGATAGAGGGTCTGGGCAGGGTCCCTAGGAGGGATGAGAGCAGGACCTCAGGGTCTGTTATAAGGAAACCACCACACAATGCGATTCACTCCTTTCAGTGACTCAGTTCAATTTTTCTTTTTTTGACAAACTTAGTTGTGCAAGTCACCACAATCAAATTTTAGACCATTTTCATCATCCTTCCCAAAAGACCTCCCCACATCCATTCTATGAGCATGTAAATTCCCATCACTGCAGAGTTATTTTCCCCACTTGACTTAAGGACCCTGAGACTTGGTCACATCTTGCTCAGGATGGCGTGGGAGGTGTCAGAGCAGGCTGGGCCCCCGGGCATGTCTGCTGCAGGGGGCGGCTCCCTCCTTGCCCACGGCCACTCTAGAGGGACAGAGAGAGCTGTGAGGGTGGCATAGGATCGGAATGACCGGGTCATCCCTGGGACAAGGAAAGCAGGGGTCTGGAGTTGGTAGGAATGATCTGGGCTGGGTCTGCCAGTGCCAGGTGGGATTGTGTGGGGTGAGGGACGCAGTCTGCAGAGCGGCAGTGGAAGTGTGTGTGTGTGTGTGTGTGTGTGTGTGTGTGTGTGTGTGTGTGTGTGTAGGAGCTGGAGCACAGCTCTGGTCCCACATTCCCCGGCAGGTGAGGATCCCTGTGTCCAGTGTAAGTTCCCTGTGCAGAAATCATGCCTGGGTTTTCTCTGTATTTTCTACCTTCATCTCAGTGTATTTGCATTTCCTTGTTACTGAGGCTCTGGAAACCCCATCTGTCTCAACTAGCCTGCGGGCAGGGGGCAGAGCGGGTTTGTAGCCCTGAAACAGGAAGTTGGCCTCACATTCAGCAAAATCCCCCTTAGAGGCAGGGGGCTGGCAGAGGTCACTCACTCATTCATTGTTGTTATTGTCTTTATCTGGAGGTTAAGTGTTGTTTAAGGAGATGCATATAGATGTCAAGTTGCCGAGGGGTGGATTTGTGAGGTTTAATTTTGTGTGTCACCTCGGCTGGGCCATGATCAGTTATGTGGTCAGACATTCTGGATGTTTCTGTAAGGCTGTTTTTGGATGATATTAACATTTAAATCACTGGATTTAAAAGAATTTTTAAAAATTAATTTATTTTATTTATTTATTTTTTACTGCACTGGGTCTTCGTTGCTTCGCGCCAGCTTTCTCTTGTTGCAGCCAGCGGGGGCTACTCTTCGTTGCGGTGCACGGGCTTCTCATTGCAGTGGCTTCTCTTGTTGCGGAGCACAGGCTCCAGACGCGCAGGCTCAGTAATTGTGGCACACGGGCTTAGTGGCTCCGCGGCATGTGGGATCTTCCTGGACCAGGGCTCGAACCCGCGTCCCCTGCATTGGCAGGCAGATTCTTAACCACTGCGCCACCAGGGAAGCCCCTAAATCATTGGATTTTGAATAAAGCAAATTGTCCTCCATAATGTGGGTGGGCCTCATGCAATCAGCTGATGGCCTGAATTGAACAAAAGAATGACCTCTCCTGAGCGCGAAGGGATTCTGCCAGCAGACTGCCTTTGGACTTGAACCTCAGCATCAGCTCTCCTAGGTCTCCAGCCTGCAGCCCACCCTTCAGCTTTTGGACTTGCCAGCCTCCATAATCGTGTGAGGATATTCCATACAATCTGTGTGTGTGTGTGTCTGTGTATTTGTGTGTGGAGTATGATATATATATATTCACATGCATCCTACTGGTCTTGTTTCTATGACAAAGCCTGGCTGATGGGTACAGGGTTTCCTATTGGGGTGATGAAAGTGTCTTGGAGCCAGTTAACAGTGATGATCGCACAAGACTGTGAACACACCAAATGTCACTGAATTGTACACTTTCAAATGGTTAACCGTCGCTTTTATGTTATGTGAACCTTACTGCAATAGGAAAAACAGTAATGATGTTTGTAAAGCAGGCAGCACAGCCCTGACATTTCATGAGTGCATTCTTACTGCACTCATACTATACACCCATAGCATATCCATAAAAGACAACCTTATGACCAAGCCAAGTCTAGGGTGCGTCCATTTTGCTGCCTCTCTACCTCCCCCAGTGTAGAGTAGGAAAGAAGTTGTCTTCTCCTGATGACAGCGTTCTGTGGTCAGTCTGATCTCTGCATATTGAGCTTCCCTGCCTCCTGAACAATTCTGGCTCCTTCTCTGCGTGGCCCCAGCACCGCCGGACCCGTATCTGGACACCCTCCCTGTTTCACCATCAGGACCCAACCCCAGGAAGGTAGGTTCTGCGGCTGCTGTCCACAGTGCTGATGGGGATTTGACTGTCGAGTCTACTTTCAGCACCATGGTCAGCGTCTGTGAAGGCAACACAGCCTCCCCTGTTTCCTGATATCTCAGTTGTCAAGTAGGCATCAGCTGAGCCCCATCTTTGGTCCTCTTGTGTAGACTCCGTGCAGGATTCAGATAAGACATATTCAGTCAGAGCATGAGGGTAAATTGGAAAAATACGGGGGATGGCTGTAGTTGGCAATGATTCAAACTCCCTTCACAATCCGTGCATCCAGAATAGGGATAAAGCTCAGAAGCCCAGGATGTTGGTCCCGCACTCAGCATCACAGGCACTGGAGCAGACCAGCGTGTCATATAATGTTCGTTTTCCCCCATCCACCTCAGAACTATCTTTTACCAGACCGGGTTCAGGATACCAGGTACTTGGTATGACCAAAAGATAATGGACCTGGGCTCACACCAAACCGGTTTCAAAACCTAGATCTGCCACTTGCTAGCACTGTGTCCCTGGGAATGTCATTCTGCCTCTCTGAGGCTCACTTTACTTTTCTGGAAAATGGCAATGATAATGGTGTCTGCTTCAAAGGAAGCAGGTGATCAGAGATTATTCTATTCTGCTTCTCACAGGAAGCAAGCAGTTTGGCTAAGAGCACAGGATCTTGAGCCAGGCATCCTGAGATCTGATCATAGCTCTGCCTTTTTTTAACTTTGTGACTTAGGGAAGGTCACTCGATTGCCTCTACTTTGTCATCTATCAAATGAGGATAATGCCAGGACCTGCTTTGTGGGGTTTTGGTGAGAAACTAAATAGTTCATACACGAGATGTGTGGAGTAGAGTGCCTGGCATTTAGCACTCATTGAAGGATGTGAGCTGTTATAACTATTACCGTCACCATCATGTGCCTAGACACAGCCTGGCAAACCGCTTGGGTTTGGTAACGATAGCTGCTTTTATGAATTATTGTTAGGATTTCTGTGAGGGTCCTTGGAACTCCGACACAGATGAAGAAACTAAAGCTACAAGTTGAAAAGTGACTTGCCTGGGTCACACAGGCAAGGGCTCCAAGCCAAGGCTGTCTGACACCAGTGCACGGGCTTTGGCCACATTCCCGCCTGCCCATGTCTAGCAGCAGGGCAGGAAGGACCTTAGGAATCCCCGACCCACCCTCAGGTGGAAGACCGAGGCTCGTGGTACTTTGGCCAGGAGTTTGCAGCAGTTATCTCTTGGCCCTTCCCTATTTCCTCAACTTTGCCAGTTGTGCCAGGCTACTCCTTTCCTTCACAGAACCTGCAAAGGATCCCAGGAGCTTTTCCTGCTGGGGTTGTAACCAGAGGGGGAGGGAACTGCAGATGGTCATTTGGAAACAGTGTTGGTTGTCCAGACTGTGGGGAGGGGGAGCTACTGGCATCTAGTGGGTGGGGCCTTGGGACGCTGCTGAACATCCCTCAGCACACAGGATGGCCCCCAACCCTCCCACCACAAGGAATGATCCAGCCCCAAATGCCAACAGCTCCGAGGTGCAGAAACGCTGGTCTCTGTGTTTGTAAGAGCCCAGCCCAGTTGGAAGGTGTATACTGCAAACTAATTTCATGGGGCTTGGATGGGATGAGGTCATTAAAACCTTATTAGTTAGGGTTATTTTCCTTTCTCTCTTTACAAGGGGTTGGGGGGGGGGAATTCCCTGGAGGTCCAGTGGTTAGGACTCCGTGCTCTCACTGGTCGGAGATGAAGATCCCACAAGCCATGAGGTGTGGCCAAAAAAAAAGAAAAAAAAAGAAAAAAGAAAAAATCCTTCCTTTCTCTCTTTACAAGAAGGATGTATTCAGGTATCATTCATGTAACTAAAAATTACTTTACAAAAGAAGAAACAAAAATAGCGAATGTATCCAAACCAAGGAAAGAAATAAAACTCCTTCCAAGCTGTGTGTGTGTTAGGGGGTGTGTGTGTGGGGGGGGAATGCATTGGGAGCCAGCTCAGCTGGAAGGAGGAGGGAGCTCCAGAGACAGAGCTCAGACCAGACTGGCTGCAGTCCCAGGGTTCCCTCTGTTGGCACAGATCCCGTCTCCGGCTCTTCTTCTTCTTCTTTTTTTTTTTTTTGGCCGCACCACATGACTTGCAGGATCTCAGTTCCCCGACCAGGGATCGAACCCTCGCCCCCTGGAGTGGAAGCGTGGAGTCTTAACCACTGAACCGCCAGGGAAGTCATCTGTCTCTGTCTCTCTGTCTCCCTCCCTCCCTCGCTCTCTCTCTCACCCCATCTGTCCCTACCCTCTCTGACTTCCTCTCCTCTCCCGCTGCATCTAGAAGAGGCTCTTTCAAAGTCCTTTGGGTTGTTGGAAATACTTCCTGATGGGGAAACCCGAACCCTGGGTCACTCCCTGCTCAGCATTCTCTGACCACACTCCTGAGCAGCTGGGGAACTTCCCACAACTCCACGCATAGGTCACCCTGCTTATGGTCTCTGCTCTCCGTGGCCTTTGGTAGAGGCCCTGCCATGCTGACTCAGTTTCCTCATCTGCTTAATGGACATAATAACAGCACCTGCCTCATAGGTTGATATGAGGACTAAATGAGATAACAAGAAGGAGTGCTTCTAACAGAGCCCGCACACAGCAAGTGTTCAGTAGACTTGTCCTGCAGTTCATCTGGGGCTCAGATCTGAACCAGCTTCCCCTCCCTTCCCAGCACAGCTGAACGCCTCACCTCTTCCACCCCTGCCTCTGCCTCACCCAGATCCAGGCCAGTGGGGTAGAGCCCCAGAAGCACCACCACACCTGTACACTGACCCAGGCTGCAGTCACCCCTCTATCCTGCCTCCTGCTCCTTCAAGAGGCAGCCCCTGCTGCCCTGGGCTAAACCCACCTCAAGTGCTCTAGACATGGGCTACCCAATACCTGGACCACTGGCCCCCAGTGGCTATTTCCATGTAGAATCAATGAAAATTAAATCCAGTTAAAATTTCACTTTCTCAGCCCCACTAGCTACATCTCAAGTGCCCAACAGCCACATGTGACTACTGTACTGGACAGTCCCATCATTCCAGAAAGTTCTGTTGGACAGATCCTTTTCTTCCCTGCTCCTGGGGGTCCTGTCCTTTATAGAACCTACCTCTCCTGTATCTTCCATCTCTCCTTCTGAGTCAGGGTCAGCCTGACTGAGTTCAAATCCTGCCTGCGCAACTTTAGGGCTGCATTAGCTAAGTTACCTAAAAATTAAGAGACAAACAAACCAAAAAACCCTCTCTGTGCCTCAGTTTCTCCATCTGTAAAATGGGAATAATAATACCAACCTCCTCTCGCCCATAGAGTTATTGCAAAGATTAAGGTTACATATGGAAAGTGCTTAGAACAGCTCCTAAAAAATTCTAAGCCCTTGATAAATGTTCGCTGCTATTATTGTTGTTATATACTTTCTTCAAAATGCTGAAATAAGCTCAAGCCCCCTTTTTAAATCGGTATGTAGTAGCAATGAATGAGTCCCCAAAGAAACTGATAAGTGGGAAAAAAGTGGTAGCCCAAAACCATCCAGTAAAAGTTCCTTTGTGTGTTTAAAATGTGTGTTTAATATGTGTTTTCTTAGAGCACCACGTTGATCAGCTGTTCTCAACCAGGGGCAATATCCCCTCTCCAGGGGCCACTTGGAAACAATGCTGGTCGCCTAAATCGTGGGGAGGGCAAAGCTACTGGCATCTAGTGGGTGGAGCCTTGGGACGCCACTGAACATCCCGCAGTGCACAGGATGTTCCCACCACAAAGAATGATCCAGCCCCAAATGTCAGTAGCTCCGAGGTGCAGAAGCACTGGTGTATGTGTTTATAA
The DNA here is from genome assembly GCF_949987535.1 of Balaenoptera acutorostrata. NCBI lineage: Eukaryota > Metazoa > Chordata > Mammalia > Artiodactyla > Balaenopteridae > Balaenoptera > Balaenoptera acutorostrata. The sequence goes on from NC_080082.1 coordinate 63,206,377, forward strand.
GAGCCCAGCCCAGTTGGAAGGTGTATACTGCAAACTAGTTTCATGGGGCTTGGATTGGACAAGGTCATCAAAAGTAAGTCAGAAAGGAGCAGAAGCAAGAAAAACTACAATCCTGCAGCCTGTGGACCAAAAACCACAGTTACAGAAAGATAGAGAAGATGAAAAGGCAGAGGGCTATGTACCAGATGAAGGAACAAGAAAAAACCCCAGAAAAACAACTAAATGAAGTGGAGATGGGCAACATTCCAGAAAAAGAATTCAGAATAATGATAGTGAAGATGATCCAGGACCTCGGAATAAGAATGGAGGCAAAGATTGAGAAGATGCAAGAAATGATTAACAAAGACCTAGAAGAATTAAAGAACAAACAAACAGAGATGACCAATACAATAACTGAAATGAAAACTACACTAGAAGGAATCAATAGCAGAATAACTGAGGCAGAAGAACGGATAAGTGACCTGGAAGACAGAATGGTGGAATTCACTGCTGCGGAACAGACTAAATAAAAAAGAATGAAAAGAAATGAAGACAGCCTAAGAGACCTCTGGGACAACATTAAATGCAACAACATTCGCATTATAGGGGTCCCAGAAGGAGAAGAGAGAGAGAAAGGACCAGAGAAAATATTTGAAGAGATTATAGTCGAAAACTTCCCTAACATGGGAAAGGAAATAGCCACCCAAGTCCAGGAAGCGCAGAGAGTCCCATACAGAATAAACCCAAGGAGAAACACGCCGAGACACATAGTAATCAAAGTGGCAAAAATTAAAGACAAAGAAAAATTACTGAAAGCAGCAAGGGAAAAACGACAAATAACATACAAGGGAACTCCCATAAGGTTAACGGCTGATTTCTCAGCAGAAACTCTGCAAGCCAGAAGGGAGTGGCATGATATACTTAAAGTGATGAAAGGGAAGAACCTACAACCAAGATTACTCTACCCAGCAAGGATCTCATTTAGATTTGATGGAGAAATCAAAAGCTTTACAGACAAGCAAAAGCTAAGAGAATTCAGCACCACCAAACCAGCTCTACAACAAATGCTAAAGGAACTTCTCTAAGTGGGAAACACAAGAGAAGAAAAGGACCTACAAAAACAAACCCAAAACAATTAAGAAAATGGTCATAGGAACATACATATCGATAATTACCTTAAACGTGAATGGATTAAATGCCCCAACCAAAAGACGTAGACTGGCTGAATGGATACAAAAACAAGACCCATATATATGCTGTCTACAAGAGACCCACTTCAGACCTAGGGACACATACAGACTGAAAGTGAGGGGATGGAAAAGATATTCCATGCAAATGGAAATCAAAAGAAAGCTGGAGTAGCTATACTCATATCAGATAAAATAGACTTTAAAATAAAGAATGTTACAAGAGACAAGGAAGGACACTACATAATGATCCAAGGATCAATCCAAGAAGAAGATATAACAATTATAAATATATATGCACCCAACATAGGAGCACCTCAATACATAAGGCAACTGCTAACAGCTATGAAAGAGGAAATCGACAGTAACACAATAATAGTGGGGGACTTTAACACCTCACTTACACCAATGGACAGATCATCCAAAATGAAAATAAATAAGGAAACAGAAGCTTTAAATGACACAATAGACCAGATAGATTTAATTGATATATATAGGACATTCCATCCAAAAACGGCAGATTACACGTTCTTCTCAAGTGCGCACGGAACATTCTCCAGGATAGATCACATCTTGGGTCACAAATCAAGCCTCAGTAAATTTAAGAAAATTGAAATCATATCAAGCATCTTTTCTGACCACAACGCTATGAGATTAGAAATGAATTACAGGGAAAAAAACGTAAAAAAGACAAACACATGGAGGCTAAACAATACGTTACTAAATAACCAAGAGATCACTGAAGAAGTCAAAGAGGAAATAAAAAAATACCTAGAGACAAATGACAATGAAAACACGACGACCCAAAACCTATGGGATGCAGCAAAAGCAGTTCTAAGAGGGAAGTTTATAGCTATACAAGCCTACCTAAAGAAACAAGAAAAATCTCAAGTAAACAATCTAACCTTACACCTAAAGAAACTAGAGAAAGAAGAACAAACAAAACCCAAAGTTAGCAGAAGGAAAGAAATCATAAAGATCAGAGCAGAAATAAATGAAATAGAAACAAAGAAAACAATAGCAAAGATCAATAAAACTAAAAGTTGGTTCTTTGAGAAGATAAACAAAATTGATAAGCCATTAGCCAGACTCATCAAGAAAAAGAGGGAGAGGACTCAAATCAATAAAATCAGAAAGGGAACCCTCTTGCACTGTTGGTGGGAATGTAAATTGATACAGCCACTATGGAGAACAATATGGAGGTTCCTTAAAAAACTAAAAATAGAATTACCATATGACCCAGCAATCCCACTACTGGGCATATACCCAGAGAAAACAGTAATTCAAAAAGACACATGCACCCGAATGTTCATTGCAGCACTATTTACAATAGCCAGGTCATGGAAGCAACCTAAATGCCCATCAACAGACGAATGGATAAAGAAGTTGTGGTACATATATACAATGGAATATTACTCGCCATAAAAAGGAACGAAATTGAGTCATTTGTTGAGACGTGGATGGATCTAGAGACTGTCATACAGAGTGAAGTAAGTCAGAAAGAGAAAAACAAATATCGTATATTAATGCATGTATGTGGAACCCAGAAAAATGGTACAGATGAGCCATTTTGCAGGGCAGAAGTTGAGACACAGATGTAGAGAATGGACATATGGACACCAAGGGGGGAAAACTGTGGTGGGGTGGGGATGGTGGTGTGCTGAATTGGGCGATTGGGATTGACATGTATACACTGATGTGTATAAAATTGATGCCTAATAAGAACCTGCAGTAAAAAAAAAAAAAAAGTAAGTCAGAAAGGGAAAAACAAATACCGTATGCTAAAACGTATTTATATGGAATCTAAAAAAAAAAAAAAGTTCATGAAGAACCTAGGGGCAGGACGGGAATAAAGACACAGACCTACTAGAGAATGGACTTGAGGACATGGGGAGGGGGAAGGGTAAGCTGAGACAAAGTGAGAGAGTGGCATGGACATATATACACTACCAAATGTAAAATAGCTAGCTAGTGGGAAGCAGCCGCATAGCACAGGGAGATCAGCTCGGTGCTTTGTGACCACCTAGAGGGGTGGGGTAAGGAGAGTGGGAGGGAGGGAGATGCAAGAAGGAAGAGATATGGGAACATATGTATATTTATAACTGATTCACTTCGTTATAAAGCAGAAACTAACACACCATTGTAACCAATTATACTCCAATAAAGATGTTAAAAAAAAAGTCTGTAAAAAAAAAACAAAAAACCTTATTAGTTAGTGTTATTTTCCTCTCTCTCTTTACAAGGAGGATATCCTTTATGTAACTAAAAATTACTTTTTCAAAAAAGAAACAAAATAGCAGCGAATGTATCCAAACCAAGCAAAGAAACAGAACTCCTTCTCTGACCCCTACCTCTCCCTCCCGATATCCATCCTGTCTTGCTCTCCTTTCTTTCACAGCGGGCTCGCGGACTCCCAAGTCCTCTGCACTTTTTCGTCTCCTCCCTCCCTCGCCTCCCCAGCTACAATCTGGCTTACGCCCGCCCAGCCCCCATGGGCAGTTCTCACTCTGGCCACCGGTGACCTCTGGCTTGCTATTAAATCCAGTGGATCTTTTTTTTTTTAATCAGACTGAGACTGCAGAGAGGGGACCTGTGCGTCCTCCCAGGGCTTCTGCAACCCATCTCTCTCCTCCTCCTCCTTCTCTTTCTCTGGCTGCTGCCCGGCCCCGGTCCCAGTTCCTTCCCCTTTTCTTATCTCTCAGTGTCACCCTTCTCAGCTGCTTCATCCCAGAACCCTGCTCTTCCCGCACTTCAGTCCAGAACCAGCTACCTAATTTGCGGGGTGCATTGCAAATGAAAATGTGGGGTCCCTTGTTCAAAATGATTAATACTGTGAAGATCGAGGAAACCATTAAAGCAAGTGCAGAGGGCCCTTCTGGGCATGGCGACCCCAGTGACCGCACAGGTCGCTTGCCCATGAAGATGGTCCTGCTTCGCTCTCCTCTGGGCGTGGTCTCTAGCATCTCTTGTATGCCTGCTTCTCCTCCCAGCCTCTCCAGCTTGGTGGCCACCCCACCATCCCCCGGGATCTGCCCTCTGAGGGTCCTTGGGGTAGACAGAACGCACCTCTAAAGATATCCAGACATGAATCCCTGAAACCTATGAATATGTTGTATCATGTAGCAAAGGGACTTTGCACACAAGATTAAAGTTAGGACCCTTAAGACGGGGAGATTATCCTGGCGTGATGGTTCATTTTACTTGCCCGCTTGGCCAGGCTAGTACCTGGTTGTCCAACCAAACACTAACCCAAGTATGGCTGGGGAGGCGCTATGTAGGTGTGACTAACGTCTATAACCAGCTGACTCTAGGTAAAGGAGATGGCCCTCGAGAATGTGGGTGGGCCTCACCCAATCAGTTGAAAGGCCTTCACTGCAAAATGGGGAAGAAATTCTGCCTTAAAGACCACAGCATCAGGGACTTCCCTGGCAGTCCAGTGGTTAAGACTCTGCCTTTCCAGTGCAGGGGGCATGGCTTTGATCCCTGGTTGGGGAACTAAGATCCTGCATGCCACGCGGCAGGGCTCAAAGCAACAACCAAACCAAACCAGAAACAAGGACCGAGGCATCAGCTCCTAGCCTGACTGAGAGTTTCCAGTCTGCCTTATGGAATTCAGGCTTGCCAGGCCTTAGCATTGCAAAGTCCAATTCCTTGACATAAATTATGTATACTTCTGTATTAACTTGTACTGATTGATTACCAAGTAATATATTAATACATATCCATTACCGATGGTGATATATGTATAACGCCTGTATTTTCCAGGTGGGCCCAGCCGAATCACATGAGCCCTAAAAGCAGAGGACCTTCTCTGGCTAGAGGGAAGAGGGAGATGGGGCAGGCCTGCAAATCAGGGAGACCTGAAGCATAAGAGGGGCTCAACTTACCGTTGCCAGAGGACAGACACAGGGAAAACACCAGAAGGATGCAGGCAGCCTCTTGGAGCAGACCAGCCCCCAGCTGACAGCTTAACAGGTACAAGAGTTTTTTGTTTTGTTTTTTTTTGTTTTTGTTTTTGAGGTGATGAAAGCGTTTTGGAACTAGATAGGGGTGATGGTTGCACAACATTGTGAATGTACTAAATGCCACTTTATTTATTTATTTTTATTAATTAATCTATTCATTTTTGGCTGCGTTGGGTCTTTGTTGCTGCGCACGGGCTTTCTCTAGTTGCGGCGAGCAGGGGCCACTCTTTGTTGCGGTGCGAGGGCTTCTCGTTGCGGTGGCTTCTCTCGTTGCGGAGCACGGGCTCTAGGCGCGTGGGCTTCAGGAGTTGTGGCACTCGGGCTCAGTAGTTGTGGCTCGGGGGCTCTAGAGCGCAGGCTCAGTAGTTGTGGCGCACGGGCTTAGATGCTCCGCGGCATGTGGGAATCTTCCCAGACCAGGGCTCGAACCCGTGTCCCCTGCATTGGCAGGGGGATTCTTAACCACTGCGCCACCAGGGAAGTCCCCTAAATACCACTTTAAAATGAGTCATTTTATGTTATGTGAAGCTAACGTCAATAGAAAATAATTAGAACTTTTATTTGTTTATTTATTTATTTTGTGGCCACGCCACGTGGCATGCAGGATCTTAGTTCCCAGACCAGGGATCGAACCTGTGTCCCCTGCAGTGGAAGCAGAGAGTCTTAACCACTGGACCGCCAGGGAAGTCCCTGGGTTGTTGTCACTTTTTGTCTCTGTCATTTAAACATTTGTCGTGGTTACCGAGGTTCAGGTGACCACTCCCCCACCCCCACCTTCAGTTTTGCCTCGGGTGTGAGTCCCAGCCTGCTTCCATTCCTCCCCCCTCCTGGATCGTGGAGGGGACACTTTACCACCTGGATCCGACCCTGTTCTTCCTGCTCAGCACCCTGCCCAGGACAAAGGACAAGGCGTGGGCTCCCCATGGCTTTCGAGCCGATCTCTCCGGGCAAAGCGAACTCCAGCCGGCGCTCTAGTGCTCTCCGCTCCACCCGGCGGCCCGGCCGCTCTGAATATCCTCCCTCCTGTCTCCAGCCCTGTGAACTCCCGCTCCTCCTTCAAGATTCAGGTCAAGCCACACCTCCCTGTTATCTGTGAAGCTCACTCCCTCCCTCCCCAGCGCCAGCGCCCCAGCCCCAGCGCACAGCTGAGCCAGCCGCCTCCCCGGGGCTCTGCCTCCCCCAGGTCGGGCCGTCTGGCACGCTGGCCGCTGAGGGATCTTCCTCACACCCAAATCTGACTCTTCTTGGCGCCGCTGGGCACTGGCCCTCGGTGATGTAATGACCTTCTGCGGACGAGGAGCTCCAGGCAGGGATATTCATCCGGGGAACTCCCCAAAGCGGGGTGAGAGCTGTGCCTCCGAGCTCACATCCATCCTTCTGCTGGTCTCACTGCCCGACCTGGTCTGTTTCTCGCTCTCTCTCTCTTTCAATCCCACACGTACTCTCTCAACAGCTGCAATCTGGAAGAAATTATTCTTCTACACAGCCAGACTTCCCCAGTTTCAGGAAATTCCAGGCTGGCAGGGGGAGGGGCCGAGCTGGGGGCCGCCCCGTCTGCCGTGTTCTCGGGCGGGCGCACCCCCAGTGCCAGCCTCCTCCCCGCCCCCGCCCCCGAGCCCGGAGGGGCCTCAGCTTTTCCACTGCTACTTCCTAGTCCTTTAAATCCTAGAGGCAAACTTTTGGGGGATAAGGAAGGCTGGGAGGGGCCTACGCCTTAACCCTCTCCGCCCCAGACAGACTGAGCTGGACTGCGCGGTGACTCTGCGACCCCTTGGGCTCCTACCATGGCCCCCGAGAGGGGCTGACACTTCAGATCCCGGTGCAGGTAAAGAAGGGGCTCCATGCCAGGGTCTGCCCGGGTTGGGGCTCAGACTCCTGGGTCCGAGGGGGGAGGGGCTGGGGCCCTGGACCCCTGGGTCCGAGGGGGGAGGGGCTGGGGCCCTGGACCCCTGGGTCCGAGGGGGGAGGGGCTGGGGGCCCGGATTCCTGGGTCCGAGGGGGGAGGGGCTGGGGGCCCGGACTCGTGGGTCTGATGGGGGAGAGGACTGGGGCCCTGGACCCCTGGGTCTGAGGGGGGAGGGGCTGGGGGCCGGGACCCCTGGGTCTGAGGGGGGAGGGGCTGGGGGCCGGGACCCCTGGGTCCGAGGGGGGAGGGGCTGGGGGCCCGGATTCCTGGGTCCGAGGGGGGAGGGGCTGGGGGTCTGGACTCCCGAGGCTAAGGATCAAGAGAGCTAGGAGCCAGGACTCCTGGAACCTAAGCGAGAAGGCGGTGGCACTCTGGGCCCGGCCGCCTGGGTCCTGGATACCCCTCCAGGTTCCGCGTGCCGCTTCCTTTGCCAGGTGAGATCCCGCCCGGAGGAAGAAGGAAGGAGGCGTGGGCCTGGGACTAGGAGGCGGAGGCGGGCTCCGAACCAAGAAGAGGGGGCTCCCAGCTTGAGCCGGAGCCTGAGAGTTTGCCTGCCCGGTTCAGCGAGGACCACGAGGTAAGGGGCAGTGGTGGCCCAGGGTCCCCGGTCAGGTCTGGAGGGGAGCCGGCCAGCCGGCCAAAGGGGCGACGGCCGCTGAAATCCTGGGCCGCAGCCACGTGGCCTCAGGAAGCGCGCACTGGAGCCCCGAGGGGGTCGGGGGCTCCCAGTCGTGGGTCCCCCTGCCCCGTCTGGGTCCCACCCTCCTTGTTGCCTCTCCTAAAGGGCTGAGAACCAGTCGGGCTGGATCTGGAGCGGGTTGTTATTTCCTCTTGGCGGGGCTGGGGCCCGGAGAGGACAGAGGTGAGCCAGCTGTGCCCCCCACCCCTGCAGCTGGAGCCTCGGCCCGGAAAGAGAGGGGGCGGGTGGAGGCGGAGGAAGGCGGCCTAGCCGAGTGCGCGCGCTCGCCGCGTCCCAGGCTCCCATCCTGGCTTCTGCTCTCTGCCTGCTTTAAGATTGTCACCACAGCCCCTCTGTACGGAGCTTGGCCCTGTGACGGCCTTTTTCCGAGTATGACCTCATTGCATCAAGCACACAACAAGGGAGAGAGAGCCTTCTGTTCAAGGGGACACCGAGGCTCGGAGAAGCGGAGTGGCTGGCCCCCGAGGTCTCAGAGCTAGCGAGGAGAAGTGGTAGCTTTCAAAAACAATTTTGAACTCATTGTTCTTATCTAGAATGGGAAAAAGGAAAAAGCAAAGCAAGCAAACAAACACCATCAAGGGTGTAGGAAATCCCTGGCTTTGATATCAAAACGTTATTTTTTCCATGGGTCTGCACACCCTCTCCTTTGGGGGCTGTGAGCAATCTCATATCATCCTTTGACTCCGGAGTTCGTCTGCCTGGGTTCCAAATCCAGCCCCCAACATTTGCTACTGTGTGATCCAGGGCAAGTTACTTCACCTCTCTGTGCCTCAGGTGCCACCCACATCTGTAAAACGGACAAAATAACAACGGTCTCCCCTCACTGGGTTGTTCGGAGGATTAAATGAGTTCATTCATTTGTGTGAAGCACTTAGACCCCTGCCTGGCCCAGAATAAGTGCTCGGGAAATAAAATGTCAGCATGATGAGTATACTCTACGACAACCGCTTGCAAACAGGCATTCTGATTTCCCATTTTTCAGAGGAGTAAACTAAGGCTTAAGGCTGAGGAAGTTAGTGCCGGGTCCCACAGAAAGGCAATGGCAAACCTGTTGTGTTTGGTGTCAGAAACCAAGATCTTGATATGCTGCTAAGTGCTGGAAAATGGCAGTGATGTCACTTTGTAGGGTGATAGGAGGATGGGATGAGGGGCAAGGTAGGGGGTGGGCAGGGAGAAGAGGCAGTAGCTGAGAGCCGTCCAGGGAGGCGCCAGTTCAAGGGGCAGCAGGCAGCGGAAGCAGTAACTCTGGGCTCTGGAGTCCCACAGAGCTGGCTTTGTGACCTTGGGCAAGTCATGTACCATCTCTGAGCATCTATTTCCTTCTCTGGGACAGGGGAGAATGATCCAAAGTAGGACTCCGCTGAGCATTTACTGAGCATTTGCTGTGCGCTGGCTACTGTGCTAAGACTTTCCATGGGCAACATCTCCCCAGTTCTTGCAAAGAGACTGAATTATTATATGAGCGTCATTCCATTTTTGAGATGAGGAAGTGAGGTCAGAAAGGTTAAGTAATTTGCCCAAAGTTACACAGCAGTGGGCACAGTCAGATCCAAGTCTGGGCAGCTGGCTTTCTGAGTTCTGCTCTTTTGAACTATGACTCACTGCCCAGGGATAAGGGGTGCCGCTAGCTCTGAGACAGGATTTTTTTTTTTTTTTTAAACTGAGGATTGAGATTCATTAATGAGCAGAGGTCAGCATTAAAAAAGAATAATAGGGAGTTCTCTGGCAGTCCAGTGGTTAAGACTCCGTGCTTCCATTGCGGGGGGTGGGGGGCGGTGTGGGAGTGTGGGTTCGATCCCTGGTCCGGGAACTAAGATCCTGCATGGTGCAGGATACATGCGTCATTCATTCATTCATTTATAAAACAGAATTGAAACTGAGTGCCTAGCACGTGATAAGAGTAGGTCTCAATTCATAAAATGTTTGTTTCCCTTATGTAGGGGGTGTGGGTGGGGGTGGGGAAGGAATGGTGACTGTGTGCCCGATTGCAATAAAATATATTTATTCATCTAGGTTGAGGTCAGGCAAGTTTGAGAAACACAACAGAGGTGGTAAATCAAGACTGGTTTTTCCAGAGGAGTAACTGTAAAGTGTGTGTGTGTGTGTTTGGGTAGGGGAGAGGGCAGCTCTCAGAACATATCCATCTATGATTATTTCAAAGCCTTTTGGCTTTAATTTTTCTCCACGTTATCACTGATCTTTCCCAGGGCGCTGATCACTAAAAGCACAAGGCTGGCTGCTTTGCCTGCTTCGAAGGATTTGATCTAAATTTTGTTCCACAGTTTTGTTTGGGAACACATGCCCCTCCCCAACTCTATCACTATCAATTGGCTGGAACTGTTAAAAATATAGTTTTCTTTGATTGAGTATTTCTGTGTGTCCTGCAAGGAAGGTAGTGTTATTTTATCCATTTTCCAGATGGAAAACAAACAGAGAGCGATCACATAATTTATCCCAATTCATACAGTTGGCAAAGGGTGGGGCTTCAATTCAAATGGAAAGGTTTTTTGTTTTTTTAAAAATTGTTATTATTATAATAACAGTGACTGTTAAAACAAAAGTACAAGGTCATCAAAGTCCCTCCCAGAAGTTCCATAGAAACAGCCAAGTTCCAGGATATGGGCAAAGGTTGGCAGGCATATCTATTTACCATCGAGTCTGATGCAGTCATGTGGCTATAGGGCACCTAGTTTACAGTTCATGAGCTGCCAGTTTGGAATTTATGCCATTCTTGCCATGTTTTAACATAGCAAAAGTTGCTTGATTATTATTGTTACTCTTGTTTTCCAAGAAGTAAGACTTACATGTTTCTTTCAAAACCAGATAATTCAAATTATAAAATGCTGTGCAAGTATATAGATTTCCCAGGCCCACCCTAAACCTCCCAAATTACAATCCTCAGGCCAGCCTACATGATGACTTTTGTGTGTTCTAGGCAAAGCTTTCATGGAGATAATTATATATGTATATATATCATAATTATATTTTACGACTGCGTTGGTATAAAGACAAACATAATCCAGACGCTTTAAAATAAAACACGGCAGCCCCGTCTGGGAAGGGGCTTCTGTACACCATGTGTTGAGGGGGAGGGTCTCATCTGCGCTCCCCGGGGTTTTGTGGGCTCTGCAGGCCCCAAAGGCGAGGCTGGAGAGGAAGACCTGGGCCTGTGTCCCTGCCCTGCGGGAGCTGCGGACCAGTGGCCTCAATAAAGGACAAGAGGTTCAAAAAAATAATAATAAATTAAAATGTTTAAACATGTGTGCGGGCCTCTAGAAGTGTGGCGGGCCCTGGGCACTGTGTCTGCTGCACCTAAAGGACAGAGTCTGCCCTGTCTTCAGGGTGGATGGCCCTGTGTTCAAGCTGGAGTTTCTGTCAAGTTTGGGAAGCAGTCCAGAAGGTTTGGTGAAGCATGTTGCTTGTTCTCTGACCTATAAAAAGCTCAAACGTTAGTTCTTGGTGGAATTAACATATGGGCAGACCTAAATTTGAGTCTGAGATTTGAATCAAGCAGCTGTGACCTCGGACCTCTGGGAGCCTCAGTTTCCCCACTTGTAAAATGGGAGCAATCCCACCACCATCATCCTGTATTTATGGAGAGCATCCTCTGAATGGCGTGCTAGGCCCAGGGCTGGGAACACGGAAGGCGTCGGTAGCGCCCTCCCGGGGGAGGCCGTGCTAACCCGTCCCTATCCCGCAGATGCCGGTCCTGAAGCAGCTGGGCCCCGCGCATCCCAAGAAGCGGCCGGAGCGCGGCGCTCTGTCCATCTCCGCGCCGCTCGGCGACTTCCGGCACACTCTGCACGTGGGGCGCGGCGGCGACGCCTTCGGAGACACTTCGTTCCTGAGCCGCCACGGCGGCGGGCCGCCCCCTGAGCCCCGGCCGCCGCCCGCGGGGGCCCCGCGCTCCGCGCCGCCGCCCGCCGTGCCGCAGCCCCCGCCGCCCGCCCTCCGCGCGCCAGCGCCCGCCGACCCTCTGCTGTCCTTCCACCTGGATTTGGGCCCCTCCATGCTGGACGCAGTGCTGGGCGTCATGGACGCGGAACGTCCAGGCGCCGCCGCCGCCAAGCCCGACGTGGACCCCGGCCCCGGGGCGCAGCACCCTAGCGCCCGCTGCCTCCCCAACGCGGACCTCGAGCTGGACGACGTCATCGGCCTGTAGGCACCCCCATTCCCTGCGCCCTTACCGTCCAGCGCCCCACTTCTTTATACATAAACCGACAAGGTCTGTGCCCCAGGGTTTTGTCTGTTCACTTTGCATGTGGGAAGGGGGTACGGGGAGGGGTGATGGGGGTCCTGTGCCTTTAAGAGCTAGGTATGTCACGTGGGGTTCCGGTCCCACCCAGGTGGGTGGAGGTCTCAGCATTAGCCTGGTGTAATGGGATGCGGCCCCTTTAAGAGAGCTAGGGGCGTGGTTGGGCGGTGCCCCTCCCAGGGGCGGGGTCCCGATGTGGCCGCTCCCACAGCCTGGTTTTTTCAGCAGTGTTGGCTGCGCGCCGCCGCCGCCTGCCGGACGCGGCCCCGGGCCCGGCCTGACTCGCTCCCTCGGGCCGGCCTACGGCTGTGACCCCGTGAGCTCCGTGTCTCCAGTGGACCCAGCCCAGGCGAGCTGTCCTTTACCCCGGGAGCGGCCGCACAGGAAAAATGGCCGGGAAGAGGCGTGGTCCCCGTAGAAAAGGGACTCCCCAAATATGTGTTATTCCGAGGGCGACAGTTGCGTCCCAAATCCGGGCTACGAAGTTCGTTCTGAGCGTACAGGCGTTCGGTTGTCCCGCGGAGGGCGCGGCCCAACGAGGGCCCGGAGGGGCGTGGCAGCACATGCAAATCATTAGGCGTGTCGGGGCGGTGCGAGCCAGGCTCGTCAGGGGCCAAGAGAGCGCGGGGCCGCATCGTTAAAGCACTGGACTAGGGACGGGGCCAGGTTCTCTAAGGAGCAAGAGTGGAGGGGCAGCACCTTTAGAGCACTGTGGACTAGGGACGGGGCCAGGTTCACTAAGGAGCAAGAGTGGCGGGGCCGCACTTGTAAATCATTAGGGAGCGGAGCCAAGCTCGCTAAGGGGCCAGAAGAGGCGGGGCCGCACCTGTAAGGTATTTGGATTGGGGGCGGGGCCGCATATGTAAATTACTGGGGCCGGGGTCGGGGCCACAGATAAAAACCGCTTGGCTGCAAGGGTCAGGCGCCCCCAGGGCACCGCGGGGGGCCGTCCCACGCGCGAGGTGCTTTCCAGGTCGGGGCGGGGCCTGAACCTCGCCTGTGACGTCACAGCGGCGCCTGGCGCCCATGCCGGCAGGACTGACCCAGGTGCGGAACGGCCTGAGCGAGGCGAGCGCGCCAACGCACCCCACTCCCATGGCGGCTGCCGGGGGGCCGGAGTCGCCCGTGGGAGCCCCCGTCGCGGAGCCCGCGCCGCCGCCGGCCTGCCGCTTCTTCATGGAGGGCCGCTGCCGCTTCGGTGCCCGCTGCCGCCAGCCCCACCCCGGGGCGCCGGCGCCGCCGCAGCCTAGAGGCGAGCCTGAAGCCGAGGCCAAAACCAAGAAGCCGCCGCTGCGCACGGCTGCGGCCGTCATCCAGCGCATCCGCTGGGACCCGCGCCTCGACCCGGCCGACTTCTCCGTGGGCTACGTTGACCGCTTCCTGGGCTCGCGCGAGGAGCCCTTCCTTTCCTTCTGCTGGGACGAGCCTCTGGCGGCGCTCGGGCCGGGCGTCCTGGCCGTGCCGCAGCACCGGGTGCGCTACTTCCGCTTCCGCGGCCGTCTGGTGTGGGACCGCGCCTCGCGTACGGACCTCGTCTTCGGCTCGGGCTTGGCTGCGGGCCGCGGGTCCACCATCCTGGACGCGCTCGACGGTGGGGACGCGCACGGGGTCGGAGAGGCGGGCGACGGCGAGGACGCGCACCAGACCGGGCATGCGAGCGACGGCGAGCACGTGCACGGAGCCGGAGGTGAGAGCGACGGCGTGGACGCGCGCGGGACCGGGGGCGCGCACGACGGCGGAGACAGGGGCGGGGACGTGCACGGGACCGGGACCGGGGACGAGAGTGGCGGCGAGGACGCGTACGGGGCCGGAGGTGCGCTCAGTGGTGGGGACACGGCCGGGGCCGGAGGCGCACTGGACGGCGTAGCTGCGACCTGCCTTGGCACCGGTGCGGGAGGGCGCGTACAGCCAACTTGGACGGAACTCCGGGCCGCCTTGGCCCCGGATGGCGGAGGCCCCGAAGCTGGGCGCCTGGGGTTGGCGGGGACATTATCGAGGATCCAGGAGCGGGGGTTGGGCGGCCCTGGAGGCCAAGGTTCCCCGTGGATGCAGCCAAGAAGGGCGCTGAAGCCAGCCGCCGCCGCTATCGGGGACCTGGAGCCCCCGGGTGGGGAGCTGCCAGCTGTGGTAGCCCCGGGAAGGCCCTCGGAAGGCCTCTCTGAGACGGAAGTGGAGTGGGGTCCCGGGGTCTGGCCCGTGGACGGTGGAGCAGCCGGGGCTGTGGGCCCTCGCCAGCCCCGCCCCACGCACTTCGTGGCCCTCATGGTGACAGAGGCTGAGCTGCAGGCCGGGGTGGCCAAGGTCCAAGAAGAACTGGTACGAAATGCACCAGCTTGCGCGGCGTTCACAGTGCCTGCTCAGGCCCTGCACCTGACAGTGGCCCTGCTGAGGCTGGCAGGCCCCGGGGAGCTGGCGGCTGCGGTCGACGCACTCAGAGGCGTGCTCTCGGACCCCGGGCTTCAGGTCCCTCCGAGGCTGAGGTTCAGGCGCCTGGTATTCCTGGGCTCTCATGTGCTCTGTGCGCCCCCCGACCCCCCTTT